>NC_134398.1:50838951-51200926 GCF_050003625.1 Haematobia irritans
AAAATACTGTTTTCTGAAGGGGAAAAAATACGGTGGAAGCAAAAACTTGGCTTGATAATGAGTTTCCGGACTCTGCCCCAGGGAAATCAACAATAATTGATTGGTATGCAAAATTCAAGCGTGGTGAAATGAGCACGGAGGACGGTGAACGCCCGAAAGAGGTGGTTACCGGCGAAATCATCAAAAAAATCCACAAAATGATTTTGAATGACCGTAAAATGAAGTTGATCGAGATAGCAGAGGCCTTAAAGATATCCAAGGAACGTGTTGGTCATATCATTCATCAATATTTGGATATGCGGACGCTCTGTGCAAAATGGGTGCCGCGCGAGCTCACATTTGACCAAAAACAACAACGTGTTGATGATTCTGAGCGGTGTTTGCAGCTGTTAACTCGTAATATACCCCGAGTTTTACCGTCGATATGTGACAATGGATGAAACATGGCTCCATCACTATACTCCTGAGTCCAATCGACAGTCGGCTGAGTGGACAGCGACCGGTGAACCGTCTCCGTGGAAAGACTCAAAAGTCCGCTGGCAAAGTAATGGCCTCTGTTTTTTGCGATGCGCATGGAATAATTTTTATCGATTATCTTGAGAAGGGAAAAACCATCAACAGTGACTATTATATGGCGTTATTGGAGCGTTTGAAGGTCGAAATCGCGGCAAAACGGCCCCATATGAAGAAGAAAAAAGTGTTGTTCCACCAAGACAACGCACCGTGGCACAAGTCATTGAGAACGATGGCACAAATTTATGAATTGGGCTTCGAATTGCTTCCCCACCCACCGTATTCTCCAGATCTGGCCCCAGCGACTTTTTCTTGTTCTCAGACTTCAAAAGGATGCTCGCAGGGAAAAAATTTGGCTACAATGAAGAGGTGATCGCCGAAACTGAAGCCTATTTTGAGGCAAAACCGAAGGAGTACTACCAAAATGGTATCAAAAACTTGGAAGGTCGTTATAATCGTTGTATCGCTCTTGAAGGGAACTATGTTGAATAATAAAAACAAATTTTGACAAAAAATTTGTTTTTCTTTGTTATACCAGCCAACCTGTTATCTTATTCCTGCTATTCAAACTTTCCTGCCTCGTCTAATACAACATCCATTCTGTTTCTGGTATCCTAGTTTTTCCGCAATGAATTTACTCCAGTATTTTCCTATTATCCCGATTTTCGTTATCACATTGTTCCTGCCTTATCTTACTATTGTTTTTTTGTATCCAATTATTAGTCCTAGTCCTGCCGATAAATCTTCTATTGTCCCTAAAAATTCTAAAATAGGTTATATAGGTATATTTTATTTTGTTTTATTTTTAATGTATTGTAAATGTGCATCATACTTTTTATTTTATTATAACCAGCTGGTTATTATGCCGTGTAAATAAAACAAAAAAAAACTTTCAATCAGAAATGCCAAATCCTCAAAATAAGTCTTAGCCTATATTTGAAGGATTTATGTCTTAAATGTAGAGATTCAATATTTCAGTTAATATAAGGACGATTTCTTTTCTTGTATATGCCTTTGAAATATGAACATATGACTTTAACGCAGGGGCCCACATTTAATGATCGTGTGCTAAATTTAAATTTTGTTCTAAAATTAAAGAACACATTTTACATCAAAGATTATTGTGTATTCAGTTTTAAGCCTTTTAATATTTCTTATTAAATAATTTTTTTCTTCAAAGTATTCATAATAAATAAATACTTTAATACAATTCGAACAAAAATGGAGTTAAAGAACCAATTACAATTGAAAACGTTCACAACTGACTGTATAAAAATATTGACCTAATTCTGTAAACATATTTAATTGATCCCTTTTTAACTCATTATCTTTTGACGTCATTTAAAAGAAAAAAACAACACTAACACAAAACTTCCATATCAGAATTCAGACATATTGCTCCAGAAATATTGGATATGTTTTTTTTTTTTGAAAAACACGTTAACTTTTAGTTATTTATAAATTAATAACTCAATAATAATAAATTTCAAGTTTAAATTGCATAATATTGCACAATTCAGTTTCATCATCAAATTAACCAGAACCAATTGGAAAAATTATTTGCATCAGAAAAAGCCCCAAAGTATTTAGTTCACAAATGAATCACAAGTTGTATGAATAATGATGTGGAATTTAAATTATTATTATTATTTTTTTTTTTGTGATATAAAAAAATTCACTCATATGTAAATTTTTAGAATCATTTAAAAAATATTTTATGAAATATTTTATCAAATATTTTTTTTAATACAATAGCTTGAACGATTAGTAATGAATAGCAAAATATAGTCATAATTCTCCAAATTTTCAAAAAAAAAAATATTTGCATAAGAAATGCGACATCAAATATTTTGACAATTTTTATTAACAAACAAAAGAATATACGACCCAATAAAAGAGAATAAAAGTGGTTTCTTTGTTATACATCATCTAAAATATATGGATATATAGCAAAATGTCTCTCATTATAGATAAAATAAAATCTAGATCAAATTCTTTTGTGAGTTTTTATTGTTTTACATGAATGAAGAAGATATCAAATAATTAGCACATAAACAATAGTGTCATTTTAAGGGCCGGTTTTATAGTTTTTTTTAATCTTTATTTGAATTAATTTTATTTTTTATGGTAAATCTCTAATGCTATTTGTCTTTAAAGTTTGCTTAGTTACTAAATATATACCGGGGATACAATAGACTAAATTCAAATTTTTTGGTACTTTGAGACGACATTTTATATCAGCAGAATGTATTCACATTGTCGATTTCTTTCCCATCTACTGCAATTATATCGTTGTTGGTCTGAATAATATGCATGATTAGTGTTACCGTTGTGACAATGCCGGGTCAAATATACTACTTTTTTAAGAATTTGATACTTTTATGCCACTTTTTACAATTCTGTGCCACCTTTCCTTGGGTTTATTTAAATCTAAGAATTTTATAGAAAAAAAAATCCACTTGATTCGTAATTGTTTGTACTAAAGTGTGAAACGTTTTCAAAATTAGTATGTCACTTTTTATTGCGAGTGACAGAAATTCTCAACGGTAACACTATATTCAAAAAAAAGTTTACTTGGAGTCAACGATTTTGACTCTCCTTAAGGATTGATTCCCAGCCAAAGATGCGGTTTTTTAAATAAAAACTTAGCTTAGGTCAGGTTAGGTTAAAGTGGCAGACCGATTAAGTTTCAGGCTCACTTAGACTATTCAGTCCATTGTGATACTACATTAACTAAAAGTACCTATTACATATGGGCACTTCTAGTTTTAACCGCTGAATTTCTCCATTATTTCCTTCTGTTGAACCAACCAGATTGTTCTAAAAACATTAGCAGACTTAAATAGTCTGCTAATGTTTTTAGAACAATCTGGTAAATAGTTAACGTTTTCCAGGTCCGCCAGTAATCTAAAGATATATGCCCCTAAAATTTGCTTACGCCTTACACAAAATGCAGACACTCATACAAGACGTGTTTAATTGATTCCTTTTCCTCCGCATCATGACAGCTCATGCAATAGTCATTATACTTATCGCCAATAATTTTTGCAAAATCGCCTGTCAGGCATCGACCCGTTATAGCAGATATCTGACGTCTCGAGAACACTAGCATTTTTAGGTTAGGTTAGGTTAGGTGGCAGCCCGATGTATCAGGCTCACTTAGACTATTTAGTCCATTGTGATACCACATTGGTGAACTTCTCTCTTACCACTGAGTGCTGCCCGATTCCATGTTAAGCTCAATGACAAGGGACCTCCTTTTTATTGCCGAGTCCGAACGGCGTTCCACATTGCAGTGAAACCACTTAGAGAAGCCTTGAACCCCTCAGAAATGTCACCAGCTTACTGAGGTGGTATAATCCACCGCTGAAAAACTTTTTGGTGTTCGGTCGAAGCAGGAATCGAACCCACGACTTTGTGTATGCAATGCGGGCATGCTAACCATTGCACCACGGTGGCTCCATATCTAGTGTGCGGTTTAAGTTTAAACTGGGCCATATTTGCTTGGTGTCGTTACAAACCTTGTAATTCTTCCATCGAACATTTGCCATGATAACAGACTTCTCACGCAGTAAGAGCTTGCAGGTAGCCAAAGGCATACCAACAGATTCTAGTTCCCCTGGAATATGTAAGGTAGGCCCTAGCCTTGCTAACTCATCCGCTTCGTAGTTCCCCGGTATATTCCTATGGCCGGGCACCCATATTCGGTGAATATTGTAGTGCTCAGCCATCTCATTGAGAGATTTGCGGCAGTCGATGGCCGTTTTCGATTTAAGGAACACAGAGTCCAAGGATTTTATTGCAAGTTGACTATCTGAGTATAATTAATGCCAACATTTTTTGGAACATTACTTCTCTACTGCTTCTAAAAAAATCTGGCCTTAAATCTAGAATCAATACAAATATAATTCGGATTTATCGAATTTTCATTTTCTTTTCGCGGTATATTAATAAAGCTGTTCACTTACAAACAAATGCCAGTTTAAAAATCCAAATTATAACGGATACTTCAAAGTAAAAAAATTGTTCATTAAAAAAACAACTTTAAACCAAAGATGCTAAATCCTCAAAATAAGTCTCAGTCTATATTTGAAGCGTTTTTATCTTAAATCTAAATATTCAATATTTCAGTTCATTTAAGGACGATTTGTTTAAATCAAAAATGTATTTTTTTGGTTTAAACAAAATTTTCCCTAGTTCAAAGACATATGACTTTAATGGAGCGACGCAAATTTACAAAATTTGTGTCCTAAATTTAATGAAAAAAAAATTTTTTTTGAAGCCAAGATTATAAAATTTATTTGAACTAAAATTTCATTATTTTAAGGATATTTGTCCCTGATATATTGTAAATTGCGCATCCTAAAATTTAGGTTGCATAATTGTTAATATCACGTAAATATGTTTTTCAGTGTATGCATGACTTTTGTTTTTGGGTATTTATTGACATTGCAACACTCGCCAAATATTTCTCATATACAAAATTTGTGTCCCAAAATGAAAAAAAAAATTGTGAAGCCAAGATTATAAAATTTATTTTAACTAAAATTTCATTATTTTAAGGATATTTGTCCCTGATATATTGTAAATTGCGCATCCTAAAATTTAGGTTGCATAATTTTTAATAGCACGTAAATATTTTTTTCAGTGTTTTTGGGTATTTATTGACATTGCAACACTCGCCTAATATTTCTCATGCACAAGACGATAAATGTCGTCGGCGTAACCAACGTCATAAAGGCTTCCTTGCACCCCCCAGGCCTATGGAAATTCGAAGTACCCAGCTATGAAACATAAGTATAGTCAGGCTTGTGTAGATTGGTATCTGGCATTTTCTTTTCTAAAACATAATAATACACAGAAAGAAATTTCAAGAAAATTTTTCCAATTAAAATTTTAATAGAGTTTAAAAAAATATTCAATTAAAAGTTTAATTGATTCAACAAATTTTTTAATTGAAACTAAAATCAATCACAAAAAATAATAGTATCAATTAATGTTTTAATTGGATCAATTAATTAATAGTATCAATTAATGTTTTAATAGGATCAATTAATTTTTAATTGATACTAACATTTCTGTGATTGAACACATTTCAGTTAAAAAATTAATTGGATCAATTAATTTCGTGGTTGAATCAGAAAAAAAATTGTTGTGTACCAATTACTTAATATTCATGTCCAATAAACACGTATAAAATTTGTAATAATATGTAGATTAATTAATTTGCCCGAAAAACCAACCGGCATTGATATCAGACTAACAAAACAAACTATGTTTTTCCTTTCTTAAAAACGCCGTATTTTACAAAATTTTTGCTGTTATATTATATATATGTTCGTTAACCTTATATGAATGTTCAAATGTAATAATAAAATTATAGCAGGTCTCAAAACGTGATAGAATCCAAATTAAAAACAATGCAAATATAAACAAAATAATTCTAGAACAAAAACAAACATTTTAAAGAATTACAATAAAATAAACTTTACAATATAAATGTATGGTATGTACTGATATAATTATGGAATGTAAGTTTTTTTAAATAAAAAGTACCTAAAAATATTTACTGATTCATCAAAACAAACTCCCAACATTCACACCAAAATTATGTACTAAAACTTTCTATACATACTTTTTTTTTTGGGAAAATAATTTCTATTCCAACGACTCGTGAATGCATATTTTCGTGTGTAATTAAAAAAATTACATGAATGTAAAATTTAAAAAAAAAAAAAATAAAAATAAACGATGAAACCACATACAAACTACATAAGCCCATCGAAAAAACTTTCTTCCCTATGTGCGCTGTGCACTATGCTACTATCACCATTAAAACATTAAACTATAAAATCGACAAAAGATTCAACAAACCTTGATTCTGTTTTCACTGCGATAACGTTTAAATGTCAGTTGACACCGTCAACGCAATCACAAAACTAAAAAATAAAAAAAAAATATTAAGACTTTTTTTCTGTGATACTATCCACCATCACAAAAGGCAATTTATCTTACAGATATTGGACTCTTTGGAAGACTTTATCATTTTCACTTTATATATCAGAATGGCACTTGTTCCGTTCATGGCAGAGAGATGAAAGCGCATTAAAAAGTTAAGCTCAAATCATGGAGTGTTTTCTTCCGCACAATGAAAACAGTTTAAAATCGTATTTTCCCATACCCCAAAACCCTCACAAAACGAGAATGTTAATATACTGTTGTCGTTGCAGTTTGCTTGCTGCCCGTAGGTGGCCCTTGATATTTCTGAGTTAGGGATTGTAATCTGAATGAAAAAGTCGTCTTTTCGAGTTTTTTCAAAATTTTGGAAAATCTACTTTTCGAGTTTTCATCTTTTTGAAAATGTGGAAAAGGCGACATATCAAGTTTAGGTGTTTTTTAAATTTGGAAAAGTTGACTTTTTAAAATTATTAAAATTATTTTCTTGCTTCATATAAGTGACCCTTGATATTTCTGTATTAGGGGTTGTAACCAGAATCAAAAAGTCTACTGTTAGAATTTTTCAAAATTTGAAAAAAAATTATTTTTCAGTCGAATTTTCAAGTTTATAACTTTTTAAAATTTGACAAAGTCATCTTTCGTCAAAATCTAGAATTTTTCAAAATTGGAAAAAAAAATAATTTTTCAGTCAACTTTTCAAGTTTATAACTTTTTAAAATTTGACAACATCATCTTTCGTCAAAATCTGGACTGTTTCAAAATTTTTAAAAGTCGACTGTTTCAAAATTTTTAAAAAACGACCTTTTTAAAATTATTAAATTAAAAATTATTTTCTTACTTCACATAGGTGGCCCTTGATATTTCTGAATTAGGGATTGTAATCAGAATCAAAAAGTTAACTTAAAATTTTTTTTTTTGAAATTTAAAAAAAAAAACTATTTTCTGAGATTACCTATTTTTTCGAGTTAAGAACTTTTTAAAATTTGTGAAAGTTGCCTTTCGTCTTTTTCAAAATCTGGAAAAGTCGATTTTCGACTTTTTCAAAATTTTGATAAAGTCGAAAAGTGAACTTTTTCCGATTACAATCCCTAATTTATACTGTTTAAAAAATTTGGAAAATTCGACATTTCGAGATTTTGACTTTTTTCAAATTTTGAAAAAATTGACATTCCGACATTTAACACATTTTTAAGCTACTGCCAAATCGGATAATTTTACATATCAGCAAAAAAAATTGGAAGTTCTTCTAAAGCCACAACTTTTAAAGCACTTCCAAAAATTTCCTCCCAAAGTTGGTCTTTATTTTAACTGCACAGGACATTTATTTAAGTCACTTTTTTATAATTTGCTTTTTTCGTATTTTTAATGGGATTTTTAAATATTTATTGTTTCAAATATGTTAGAAAAAATTATTTAGTTGACAAAATATCAAAAAACGTCTTAATTCACATCCAAAACACCGGATTAGCATCACACCTTAAGAAGTGATGCAAATTCAGTGCAACGGCTGTTGGAATGGTGGACATCCGTCCTATGATAAGCCCATGTTAAATTCATCGCTTCTGCGCCAATTTTGCACCACTTCCGGATCCAAAAAGAACACTTTCACCACTTTTTTGGTGACGCTTTTTTTTGCTGGGATATTCATGTTCACTGTATGAATGACACAAATACACTCAGATTTACCATAGAACTATTTGGATTATATTCCCCTTTTAATTCAATGTTGACTTTCTTGTTAAAAGTGTCCAAGATTAATTGAATTCGAAGTTAACAAAAATTCTCCTTAGACTTTTCAACTTCTTTTTTGACAAACAGTCAATTAATTAAAAAACCAATTTTAGACTTCTGCATCCCTATTCGAAATGAGCTCCTAAAGCATCATACGTTTTGCTAATACCACACTTGTGTGTTGAGGAAAATTTTGTCATAATCACTAGAAATTTATGTGTTCTTTTCGTGAGATTGCAGAATATTGGTCATGCAACAATATTCATAAATACTGGTTTTCAAAAAGACATGTGCGACAAATTAGCAAAAATTATGGGTTTTCTGAACAGCGTTACCCTACCTCGATGTCTTAAGCTCAATGACAAGGGACTTCCTTTTTATAGCCGAGTCCGAACGGCGCTCACATTGCAGTGAAACCACTTAGAGAATCTTTGAAACACTCAGAAATGTCACCAGCATTACTCCACCGCTGAAAAACTTTTTGGTGTTCGATAGAAGCAGGAATCGAACACACGACCTTGTGTATGCAAGGCGAGCATGCTAGCCATTGCACCACGTTGGCTCCTAAAAATATTAAAATTTAATTTTAATTTCAAATTTTCTGTATTTATATTAGAATTAAATTAATTAAATTATTTAAAATAAAATTAATTAAATTATTTAAATTAAAATAAAAATAAACTATTGTTTGCTCAATAGAGTTGAGCAAAATAGTAAAATATTTCTACAATTAAAACAAGAGAAAATTTAACAAAACTTAATATTAAAACCAAAAAAAAGTTTTTAAATGAACAGATAAATAATAAAATTAAAGTAGAATTTTAAAAGTTAAATTTTAAAATTATGTTAAAATGAAAAATTTTCGAGAAAATAAGAATTAAACTCAAAATTTAGTTTAAAATTATATTAGATTTTAATTTAATTAATTAAATTATATCAAATTATTTATGGTTTTATTACCAAGCTCTATTAGTAAATTTTTCATAAACTAGAGAAACTAGAGAAAATGTTACAAAAATTAATAAATGACACAAAACATTTTTAAATAAAATTTAAAAAATTAATTTTTATTTAAATTTATATTATATTTAAATGTAATTAATTTAATTAAATCATACTATTTATTTATCACTGGAACGCTATAATCTATCAAAAAAATATTAATAAAATTAAAACTAAATAAAAATAAAAGGTATTAAAAATTTTTATGAAATATAATAAAATTTTAATTTTATTATTAAATTAAAAATTCCCCAATAAAATGTAAACTTAAAAATTATTTTTTAGTTAGGTTTGTATTAAATTTTAATTTAATTAATTAATTAAATCAAACTATTGGGACGCTCAACTCTATTAGCAAAAAATGTATATAATTAAAACAAATAAATTTTTAGAAAATTAAATAAAAAATCAAAACCAATATTTAAAATGAAATAATAAAATTAAAATCAAACATTTCCCAATAAAATTAGAATAAAATTAGTTTTTATTTATATTTATATAAAAAAGAATTTGGCACACAGTTCCGCACAACTTTGAAAGCACTTCCAGCAGATATACTCCCAATGATGTTCTTTATTTTAACTACGCAGGAAGTTCTTTTCATTCAATTTTTTATAACATGCTTTTTTCATATTTTTAATGGGTAATTTTAACTTTGTTTGTTTCAAATTGGTTAAAAACAGTTTAAGAATTCATAAAATGGTAAAAACTATTTAAATTTTGTCGAAAAAAAATGCTAAATCCAATCTGAAAAATTTTTGAATTTTTGAAAATATTTGAGATCAAGCGTTTCAGACAAGCGTTAGAATCCATTAACAAGTATATACAGCAGTAAGTTCGGCCGGGCCGAATCTTAAATACCCACCACCATGAACCAAATATTAGGATTTCCTTTGAAATTTCAGGAGGGCTTGAGGACACTTCCCGAAGATACATTTAAAGATTTCACCTATGAGGACTATATCAGATTCTGGATTTATAAGAACCATTTTTGTTTGAGTTTTAGAGGAATCATTAACATCTCTTGTAAGTGTGCAAGAAAATTATAAAATAACGTCTTGATTTGAAATTTTAAATCTGTTGATTTTCATCCGAAAAATAAAATCTGGAAATTTTACATTGAGTTTCAAGCAATTTTCATGATCAGTGCGCCTTCTATACTCACAAGAAGTGAAATTGGTCTATATGGAGGCATTACCAAATGGACCGATAAAAACTTAATCCGATACACGTTTTTGTGAGCCTTAAATACGAGAATATTTACAATTTCAGGCAAATCGGATAAAAACTACGGTTTCTAGAAACCTAAGGAGTTAAATCGGGAAATCGTTCTTATGGGGGCTATACTAAAATACCGACCGATACTAACCGTTTTCGGCACACCTCTTTATGGCCCAAAAATACCTCTAGATTTCCAAGTTCAGGCAAATTGGATAAAAACTACGGTTTCTATAAGCCCAAGAAGTAAAATCGGGAGGTCGGTTTATATGGGGGCTATACCAAAACATGGACCGACACTCACCATTTTTGGCACACCTCTTCAAGGTCCCAAAATATCTCTAGATTTTCAATTTCGCGCAAATTGGATGAAAACTATGGTTTCTATAAGCGAAAGACCCCAAATCGGGAGGTCGGTTTATATGGGGGCTATACCAAACCATGGACCGACACTCACCATTTTTGGCACACCTCTTCAAGGTCCCAAAATACCTCTAGATTTTCAATTTCGCGCAAATTGGATGAAAACTACGGTTTCTATAAGCGAAAGACCCCAAATCGGGAGATCGGTTTATATGGGGGCTATACCAAAACATGGCCCGATATAGCCCATCTTCGAACTTGACCTGCGCGCAGACAAAAGACGATTCTGTGCCAAATTTCAGGACGATAGCTCCATTATTGAATGCTGTAGCGTGATTACAACAGACAGCCAGACAGACAGACAGACGGACAGACGGACATGCTTATATCGTCTTAGAATTTCTCCCTGATCAAGAATATATATACTTTATATAGTCGGAAATCGATATTTCGATGCGTTACAAACGGAATGACAAACTTATTATACCCCGTCACCATTCTATGGTGGTGGGTATAAAAATTATAAAATAATTATAAAAATTATTTATTTGACAAAATATCACAGAATTTTTTAATTTACATACAAAACATTGAATTTGGATCACACCTAAAGAAGTGATGCAAATTCAGTGCACCGGCTGTTGAAATGGAGGACTTCTGTCCTATGACAAGCCCATGTTAAATTCATCGCTTCTGCGTCAATTTTGCACCACTTCCGGATCCAAAAAGAACATTTTCATTACTTTTTTGGCGACGCTTTTTTTGCTGGGGACTCTCAACTCTATTAGCAAAAAATGTATACAATTAAAAAAACTAAATTTTTAGAAAATTAAATAAAAAATCAAAACCAATATTTAAAATGAAATAATACAATTAAAATTAAATATTTCCCAATAAAATTAAAAATAAATTTAATTTTTATATATATTTATATAAGTACGCTTAACTCTATTAGCACAAAATTTATACAATTAAAACAAAGAAATTTTTTAAGAAAATTAAATAAAAAATCAAAACCAATATTTAAAATGAAATAATAAAATTAAAATCAAACATTTCCTTATAAAATTAGAATTAAATTTATTTTTATTGAAACGCTCAATAGAATTGAGCAAAAGCCGAATAAATTGTACAACTAGTATAAATAACTTTATTGAAAAGTTGAATATCAATAAATTATGAAATTTAAAAAAAGGTGTTTCGCACAGAAAATTCGAAAAAAAACGTTATAGAATAAATTAAAACTAAATTTAACCGAAAAATTTCCCAATAAAATTATAGTTAAATTTAGAACCTAATTATTTAAATTTATTTTATATTTAAATTTAAATAATTACTTTAAATCAGATTATATATATTTTTTATTGGAACGTTCAATTAGTAAATTATGAATACACCTAAAACTAGATAGAATTAAAGAAAAATGGGGAACAATATTTCAAAATAAAATTTTCATTTTAATATTAATACTAAATTAAAATCACAAAATTTCTCATAAAAGTAAAATTATTTAAATTTATTTTATATTTACTTTTAATTAAATCATGTTATATATATTGTATAAATATTAATAAAATATTTATACAAGTAAAACTAGATAAAATTAAAAAAAAAATGTAATAAAAGATCGAGAACAATATTTCAAAATAAAATTTTCTGTTTAATATTAATATTAAATTAAAATCACAAAATTTCTTATAAAATTAGAATTATTTAAATTTATTTTATATTTACAATTAATTAAATCATGTTATATATTTATTATTGAAACGTTCAATTAATAAAATATTGATACAATTAAAACTAAAAAAAAAAAATATAAATTAATAAAAGATCAGGAACAATATTTCAAAATAAAATTTTTAGTTTAATATCAATATTAAATTAAAATCAAAAAATTTCTCATGAAAATAGAATTAAACTTAAAATCCTATTTTAATTTAAAGTTATATTAAATTTTAATTTAAGTAAAATCAAATTATAGATTTTTCATTGGGGTTTTTCGCTGACAATTTTCCTAATAACGACCTTAGCCTTCCAACCGTAATAAGAAAATTGTTTCTCCTATGGTCATAGTATCATTCAATTTTTACAGAAAGGAAAGTCAAACACGAATATTTCTCCTTTACAAAATATAGGTCAATAACAAATGATTAATGTTATTTTGTAAAAAAAATATCAAGGTTTTCTTCATAATGTGTCAAATAGGATGACAATACACAATTTCCCATACGCCTTAATTAAATCGCATATTTATGAAACAATCCAACTAAGCTATGATAATCTATACAAAATCATCATCACCACCATCATATCCTGGAGCAAGTAGTAACTCCTTAAGTCGTTGTTAATCGCCCTCAGATCCCTCATCAACTGTCACTCATCAAAGCGGAACTGTGTGAAGTGTGCGTCTACATCTTCACTTCTTCCCTAAAGCCTTGCCATTCAAGAAACCTGACCTTTTTGGAGTGCGGATTTTTTTTGTTCTTCTCCTTCGTAGACGGCAAGTTTTTTTATGGGTTCATCATTTGCTTAATGATAAATTTTATATGGTAAATAATCGAGCCTTCTGCTCATTTTCGTTGATAGTGTATGGACCAACGTATACAAGGAAAAAAGACCAGACATCACAAACTCCTCCTTCATAATCTTCAAGTTTTCGATGAATTCTGTGTGTGTTTTTTCGCGCATCTTTTCTTTGAGCTCATTTTTCGAAATGCTTCTTTAAATTTCCTAAGAAACCAAAGAAACAGGTTGCTCAAAAACCAAAAAAAAAAACAGAACCTCTTCGACCATTGGTTTATGAAGAGCAGAAACTAAAAGACAGGCGCGTAGATCGAAAAGGATATTGGGTCTCACTTCTTTACGGTTTGTTTAAGGTATTCAAGCTTCTGTAGATGCATTTGATATGGACCATAGGCTGATCACTGATCACTGTGCAAAGCTTCAATATGCGAAGCCTCATTTGGGCGGCGGTGTCAATGATCATGACCATGACGATCATTATGACGGCAATACTGGACTCTGCTGACAATGATGATTCGAGTTTTTCGTATTCGTATTTATGAGCTGCCTATTTTTTGTGTTCGCTTTGATTTTGTATGAAGAAGTTTAAATTTTACAAAAAAATTCATTTGTTGGATTCGTTTTGCTGGTACTGTTTTTTCGGGCTTAATTCTCAGAGTTTGTTTGCTTCTTTGGCAGCCTTACTTTTGAGTTTCATCAGTTTTGTTTTGTTACGGACTTGGGGTTTTTCTCTTGAGAAAAAAAACAGCCATTGATTGTCTTTGAGATTTCTTGTCTTTGAGTTAAGATTGCCACCAGCCCCCTCTGTGAATGCTAGGTTTTTGACCAGTTTTTTAATTTGCCGTTTTTTTCCTCCCCACAAAAAAAAATAAAACACAAAGGCCTGTGTCAAACTGGTTTTAATGTAAATTTTACAGAGTTTTTTTTGGTTTTTTTCTTGTGGATTTTTAGGCAAAATTTATTTTTTTTTTTCATTTTAGTTTCCTCCTATCACCACAACTTAGTTATACGTATAAATAAATATTTGTAATTTTCTTATAATCATTCCGGTCTTTGGTTTACCTCAAAACAATTTTTTTTTATTTAATTTCAAATTGTAATTATTAGTTTTTGCATATTATTTGAAAGGTTATTGCGATATTAAAAAAAGAAAAACCTAACATTACGAAATTAAAATAACTTCTTAATACTTATTTACTTATACTGAATTTAGGGTTAACCAATTAGAATCGGATTATAAAGTTCTGTGGAACATCTTTAAAAAGATTAAAATTAGTTTGGACTTATAAAATTAAAACTGTTATTTTTTTTTTTCTTTTTGACTATTTATTAAAAAAAATTTGAAGTTTACCGAAAATCAACTCGGATTCTTTTTTCAATAAAAATTCGATTATTGTAAGATTCGATCGAGTAATGAAAACTTGATTAAAGCTTATTTTTCATTGATGGAAATGTCGAGTATTACGTTTTGAAGACTATTGAAATCAATAAGATTTTGCAGGCAGATTTAAGTTGACATCGAATGTTCTTGACAAAAATCGGTTAATTAAAAATTCCAACTCATGGAATTATTTAATTATTTCGACTAACCGAATTTAAAGATCACTAGAGCCATAGCTTTTAAAACATCAAAACTAGATTATCGGAATTTGAATATTACAAATAACCGTCTTTGCATCTCAATAATTCAATGTTACAATTAATTAAAAATTAATTAAAAATTAGTCGATAAGAGTCGATTTAAAGATTATAGACATGCACGCAAAAAAATAATTCTTTCCTCCCAAACGAAATTTTAGACAAACAAAGTTCGTTACTCATTTGCTTTTCGCTGTAAGGAAGTGTATTTGGAAGAAAAGTATATACTTTTTGTGATAAACGTTTATTCTTTTCCAGGATGTAAAAACAATTTCACAAAGACTAGCTCAAAAAAACATTATTTTCTTGCTAATTGCATTGTCCCTCACATCTTTCTCACATCCACGAGGATTTTTAGTTCTTAACACCTTTTCCTGTAATACCAACAATGTAGAAGAAATTATACGATTTTATAAATTTTTAAAATTTTTTTACCTTTCGCCTGGACGGAGAATCGAACCGCGGACCATGCACATTGTAAGCCAACACACTAACCACTGAGCTATGTACCTGTTATGGTCATCAATAGATAAATATCAATATAAGTTATATTTATATAGCATAGCTTGCGGCGCCCACGAACCGAATAAACAAAGTTTATTTAACAGAAACAAACATTTAGTTTGGCACCGTGGAGCAGTGGTAGCTACGTCCGACTCTCATGCCAAGGGTCGTGGGTTCGATCCCTGCTTCGGCCAAAGTTTTTTTTTACATATATTCCAGATATATTCGGAAGATTCCGAAAAAATGTTCAACATTACATTGTACTATATTAAATTTTGAACTGTAAAATGTGTCGTATTAAAGACCTAAAGTCAGAAAAGAACAGTGTTTGATATAAACGAAATGGGCTGTGTTGTTATTTCAAAAATAACTTTTTTTATTGAAAAAATAAAAATTTTGCAACAAACGAATTTTTTTGGTGATAAAAGTTTAAAATTTTCGAAGCAATTCAAAAAACTCTAACAAAAGAAAAACGTTTTCGGTACACGTTTTCCAAACGTTTTTTTTCTTTTCGTGTGTTACTATGAAATTAGATTAGATTAAAATTCGTTGTTTTCGATCTTTTTTATCGATTTGTCATGATTTTCAATAAGTCGCTTATTAATTTAAAGCCGATTTGACGTATTATATAATTTTGTCAACATTTTATTTCTATAGAAAATTTTGTAATAATTTTATTTCTATAGAAAATTTTGTCAAAATTTTATTTTTATTTTAATTTTGTTTCTATTTTTATTTTGTCAAGATTTTATTTTTATTTTATGAACGTTGCATTTGTATAGAAAATTTTTCATGTATTTTTTCTATTGAAATTTTTGTCAAAATTTAATTTTTTAGAATTTTTTTGTTTTTCAAAATTTTATTTCAATAGAACATTTTGTAAAAATTTTATTTCTTTAGAAAATTTGTCATGTATTTCTATAGAAATTTTTTCACATTTTTTTCTATAGAAAATTTTGTCCAAATTTTATTTCTAAAGAAACTTTTGTCAAAATTTTACTTCTATATAAACTTATGTCAAAATTTTGTTTCTATAAAATATTTTGTCAAAATTTTAATTCTATAGAAAATTTTGTCAAAATATTATTTCTGTAGAAAATTTTGTCAAGATTCTTTCAAGAGAAAATTTTTCAATATTTTGTTTCTATAGAAAATTGGGTCAAGATTTTATTCGATAGAAAATTTTATCAAAATTGTATTTCTATAAAATTTTTTGTAAAAATTTTATGTATGAAGAAAATTTTGTCAACATCTTATTTCTACAATTTTTTCAAAATTTTATTTTTATAAAAATGTTGTCAAAATTTTATTTCCTTGGAAAGTTTTGTCAATTTTTTTTTATTTCTATAGAATATTTTGTGATACTTTTAATTCTATAGAAAATTTTGTCAAAATTTCATTTCTGTAGAAAATTTTGTTAAGATTTTTTCAATAGAAAATTTTTTCAAAAATTTTCTTTCTATGGAAAATTTTCTCCAAATTTTATTTCTATAGAAACATTTGTCAAAATGTTACTTCTATAGAAACTTTTGTCAAAATTTTATTTCTATAAAAATTTTTGTCAAACTTTTATTTCTATAGAAAATTTTGTGAACATTTTACTTTTATAGAAACTTTTGGCAACATTTTATTTGTATAAAAAATTTTTTCAAAATTTTATTTCTATAGAAAATTTTGTCAAAATTTTATTTCTTTGGAAAATTTTGTCAAAATTTTATTTCTATAGAATATTTTGTCAAAAGTTTAATTCTATAGAAAATTTTGTCAAAATTTCATTTCTGTAGAAAATTTTGTTAAGATTTTTTCAATAGAAAATTTTGTCAAAATTTTATTTCTATAGAAAATTTTGTGAACATTTTATTTCTATAGAAAATTTTGCCAATATTTTATTTCTATAATTTTTTTTTCAAAATTTTATTTCTATAGAAAATTTTGTCAAAATTTTATTTCTATTGGATATTTTGTAAAAATTTCTATTGAAAATTTTGTCAAGAATTAATTTCTATAAAAAAATTTATTTCTATAGAAAATTTTGTCAAAATTGTATTTATATAGGAAATTTTGTCAAAATTTTATTTCTATATGACATTTTGTCAACATTTTATTTCTATCGAAAATTTTGTCAAAATTTTTTCTATAGAAATAAATTTTGTCAAAAATTTTATTTCTATAGAATATTTTCCCGAAATTTTATTTCTGTAGAAAATTTTGTTAAATTTTGTTTCTTTAATCATTGTTGTTGTTTTTGATTTCAACTTAAAACCATGCATTGACTAAACTACAAGTGTAGCTTAACCAACAGAGGAAAATAATGTTTGTCAAATTTATTAAAAAAAAAAAAAAGTAAATAGTGTAAAACCTTTTTTCGGAAGGTTCAAGTGTGGTTTACTTTTGGGTTTAGTGAACTGGCTGAATTTATTCTGATAATTGGTTGATAGTTTTGCTGCAAGTAGAGGATGCTGATTAGGAATGTGGTAATTCCGAAACGTGCGTCCATCCAACCATCTTGCAGTCTATAGGGCTTTGCCCAAATAAATTTGACAAACATTATTTTCCTCTGTTGGTTAAGCTACACTTGTAGTTTAGTCAACGGATGGTTTTAAGCTGAAATCAAAAACAACAACAAAATTTAATTTCTATAAAAAATGTTATTTCTATAGAAAATATTGTCCAAAATTTATTTCTATAGAGAAATTTGTCAAAATTATATTTCTATTGAAAATTTTGTTAAAATTTTATTTCTATTGAAAATTTTATGAAAATTGTATATTTATAGAAAAATTTGTCAAAATTGTATTTCTATAGAAAATTTTGTCAAAATTTTATTTCTATAGAACATTTTGTCATAGATTTATTTCTATCGAAAATGTTGTCAATATTTTATTTCTATAGAAAATTTTCATTTCTATTGAAAATTTTGTCAAAATTTTATTTCTATAGAAAATTTTCTCAACATTTTATTTCTACAGAAAATTTTGTCAAAATATTATTTCTGTAGAAAATTTTGTCAAAATTTTATTCCTATAGAAAATTTGGTCAAGATTTTATTTCTATAGAAAGTTTTGTTAAAATTTTATTTCTATAGAAAATTTTGTCAAAATTTTATTTCTATAGAAAATTTTGTCAAAATTTTATTTCTGTAGAAAATTTTGTCAAAATTTTATTTCTATAGAAAATTTTGTCAAAAATTTTATTTCTGTAGAAAATATTGTCAAGATTCTTTCAGTAGAACATTTTATCAAAATTCTATTTCTAAAAAAAATTGAGTGAAGATTTTATTTCTACCAAAAAATCACAAATTCTACCAGTCTACCAATCAGTAAAAAATCTACCATTTATGGTAAAATTCTACCAACTGTGGCAACAGTGGCCATAACCCTAATTATTCTGCACTAACTACTCAACCAAGTTTTTTTATTCGTCTTTATAACATTTAATGATTTCGTCATTATTGTTTCGTAAATACCATTTGGTATTAGGAATTTATTTTATAGCAAAATATTCAAAGTAGATTTCCTAATTACATTAATGCCAATAAATACTCACACAGACAAAATTGAAGAAAAAAAAGAAATCTCGTGTTTTAGTATAAAGTCACGTTTCTTCGTAGTTTCTTTTGTTAAAATTTCAAATCGAATCTTTGAAATAACGACATTATTCATACACATGTCATTCACTCATCTACAACAACAAAAGGAAGGAATTTTGGTCATTCTAATACCGAAAACAAATAACAAGAAAACATTAAATTTATATAGACAATAGAGCCTGCAGTCATTTGTGTGTTTTGTTTAGTTTTGTCGGGGGGGGTAAAATGATATCTACAAGAAGGGATTAGATCACATCATCTTGATCACTTCAACTTTATCTTTGTCTTCTTAGGGTATAATTTATGCTAAAGCATCATTCTCCATGGCACAAAGGAGAAAAGCTAATATTTCTAAAATTTCATTTGAAGAATTTCAAAAATCACTCACTCACTCATTTATTTTTTTTTCTATTTTTCTTTCAGGTAAGCAATAGATCAGGTAAAAATAATAATCAAATATCCGATATCGATTACATTTTATCATTAGCTATTTTTTTTTTTAATTGTGGAGAAATTTTTAACATCCACATATTCATGAATTAGGCCTATAATGGGGTTTAGAATCATGAGATTTTTATTGCCCTCAAATTTATTCGTGCCTTTGCTGCATTAACTAACCGGAAATTTCTACCCAATTTCTGTGGGTTAAATTTGTTTCCGGTAATTTAAAGATTAAAAAACATGGCCATGGTTTCTAGATGTGGAAAGAAACTTTAAGAAAACTTTCATTTAATGATAGTAAAAATCCATATCTTGCACTAAAAAGGGGGCGTGAAATGACAGCATTTCAACACTCACAAACATTTGTAGCTTTTTATCACTATAACAAAATCTTAATGCAATTTGCTGCTACAGTATTTTTCTAAAATTCAACGAATTCTGCCATCATATCAGAACACTATGATCATATTCAGTTTATGAAAAATCTTTAAATTAACTAAGAATTTTAATCTTTGAGAAAAAATACTTGGATCCAAAGATTTTGACCTTCCCTTAAGGATTTTGGTATTGATTCGGTACAAAATCTTTATGAGAAGGTAAAAATCTTTACATCCAAGAAAAATCCAAATTACTTTAAAATTGACATTGAAATTGAAATATTAGTTAAAATAAAGTTTCTAATCTTTGCTTAAAATATTTTTTTCAATAAATTTAGGACACAAATTTTATAAATTTGCGTCCCACTGTTAAAGTCGCATGTATTCGAACTAAGGCAAATTTTTTAAAGTACAGAAGCACATTTTCGATTTAACTCTTGTGCACTCCTTGGTGTTAAGTGTTAAGTGCTATTTCCACGTGCGGATTATTATAGCGGATTATTGAAATATTTTATTGTTATTATTATCTTCTAAAAAGAAACATATCGTCCTTGTAATGGATAAATAAAAGTTTCAAAAAAAATTATCCAATAACTAAAGGAATAAAAATTACGTTTTAAAATCAATGTTGGGTCAAATTGACCCAAGGATTGCACAAGGGTTAAAGAAATTGTCCTTACATTAACCGAAATATTAAAAACTTTATATTTAAGATAAAAAAGCTTCAAATATAGACTAAGACTTATTTTGAGGATTTATCGTCTTTAAACTGGAATTTGTTTATACGTGAGTACCTTTCTTAATAAGCCGAGAAAAGAGAATGAAAATTTGATAAATTTGATAAGGTCTGTATCCAAATTTTAATTTTATTGGTCCAAATTTAAAGCCAAAAATTTCATTATTTTAAAGAAGCCGCATCTTTAGCTCGGAATCAATACAAAAATCCTTAAGGGAAGGTCAAAATCTTTGGATCAGAGGAAACTTTTTATACCCTGCGCCACATTGTGGAACAGGGTATTATAAGTTAGTGCATATGTTTGTAACACCCAGAAGGAGACGAGATAGACACATGGTGTATTTGGCAATAATGCTCAGGGTGGGTCCCTGAGTCGATATAACCATGTCCGTCTGTCCGTCTGTCCGCCCGTCCGTCTGTTTGTGAACACATTTTTGTGATCAAAGTCTAGGTCGCAATTTAAGTCCAATCGCCTTCAAATTTGGCACATGTTCCTAATTTGGGTCAGAATAGAACCCTATTGATTTTGGAAGAAATCGGTTCAGATTTAGATATAGCTCCTATATATATCTTTCGCCCGATATGCACTAATATGGACCCAGCAGCCAGAGTTTTATACCGATTTGCTTGAAATGTACAAACATAACACTTAGTCGTATAGTCAAGTGTGCAAAATTTGATTGAAATCGGTTCAGATTTAGATATAGCTTCCATATATATCTTTTGCCCGATATTGATTTATATGGCCCCAGAAGCCAGATTTTTGGCCGAGTTTGGTTGAAATTTTGCACTAGGAGTACAATTAGTAGTATAGTCAAGTGTGCAAAATTTGATTGAAATCGGTTCAGATTTAGATATAGCTCCCATATATATCTTTCGCCCGATATGGACTAAAGGGTGATACGGTCAAAATTTGGTCAATATAAACTTGACGTATTTCTTTCAATTTTGCATTTAAAAAACCTGAACACCCCTCATTTTGAAGGTGTGTGTGTGTAAAATGTTGCTCCTATTTTGATTTTGGAATTCACTCTTCAGTTGTCAAAATGCCGTCCAAGCAAGAAGAGCAGCGTATCAAAATTTTGCTCGCGCATCGCGAAAATCCGAGTAAGCTGGGTGTATCGTTTACAACCGTGCATCGAGCCAAAAAACGAGCCGGACTATCGACTTACATGAAGGTAGTGACTCCAAATCGCGATGATAAACAAAATACGACGGCCAAAGCGCGATCCCGGAGGCTGTACACGACGATGCTGATACACGACGAAGTTTGACTGCGTGGTAATGGACGACGAAACCTACGTCAAAGCCGACTACAAGCAGCTTCCGGGACAGGAGTTTTATACGGCAAAAGGAAGTGGAAAGGTAGCAGATATTTTCAAGCACATAAAACTTTCAAAGTTCACAAAGAAATATCTGGTTTGGCAAGCCATCTGTACCTGTGGCTTGAAAAGCAGCATTTTCATAGCTTCCGGGACTGTCAACCAAGAAATTTACGTGAAAGAGTGTTTGAATAAACGTCTGCTGCTTTTCCTGAATAAACACGGTTGTTCCGTACTGTTTTGGCCGGATTTGGCATCTTGCCATTACGGTAAAAAGGCCATGGAGTGGTACGCCGCCAACAACGTGCAGGTGGTTCCCAAGGACAAGAACCCTCCCAACACGACAGAGCTCCGCCCAATTGAGAAATACTGGGCTATTGTCAAGCGGAACCTAAAGAAGACCAAAAAAACTGCTAAGGACGAGCAGCAGTTCAAGGCAAACTGGCTTTCTGCGGTGAAGAAGGTGGACAAGGTGGCTGTACAAAATGTGATGGCAGATGTCAAGCGTGAGGCCCGGCAATTCGGATTTGGAAAAGCGAAAGCCAAGCTGAATATTTTTCCTGAATTTTATACTAATTGAACTTGAAAAAGAAATATGATTTGATTTTTTAAATAAACGATTTCACCGATTTACACGCGTTTTCCCTTGAACAAATTTTGACCGTATCACCCTTTAATATGGTCCTAAAAGCCAGAGTTTTGGCCAAATTTGGTTGAAATTTTGCACAGGGAGTAGATTTAGCATTGTAGCTATGCGTGCCAAATTTGGTTGAAATCGATTCAGATTTAGATATAGCTCCCATATATATCTTTCGCCCGATATGGACTAATATGGTCCTAGAAGCCAGAGTTTTGGCCCAATTTGTTTGAAATTTTGCACTAGGAATACAATTGGTAGTGCAGTTAAGTGCGCAAAATTTTATTGAAATCGGTCCAGATTTAGATATAGCTCCCATATATATCTTTAGCCCGATATGGACTAATATGGTTCTAAAAGCCAGAGTTTTGGCCCAATTTGGTAGAAATTTTGCACAGGGAGTAGATTTAGCATTGTAGCTATGCGTGTCAAATTTGGTTGAAATCGATTCAGATTTAGATATAGCTCCCATATATATCTTTCGCCCGATATGCACTTATATGGACCCAGAAGCCAGAGTTTTATCCCGATTAGCTTGAAATGTTGCACTAGGAGTACAATTGGTAGTATAGTCATGTGTGCTAAATTTGATTGAAATCGGTTCAGATTTAGATATAGCTTCCATATATATTTTTCGCCCGATATGGACTTATATGCCCCAGAAGCCAGAGTTTTGGGCCAATTTGGTTGAAATTTTGCACTAGGAGTACAATTGGTAATATATTCATGTGTGCCAAATTTGATTGAAATCGGTTCAGATTTAGATATAGCTCCCATATATATGTTTGTCTGATTTCGACAAAAATGGTCAAAATACCAACATTTTCCTTGTAAAATCGCCACTGTTTAGTCGAAAAGTTGTAAAAATGACTCTAATTTTCCTAAACTTCTAATACACATATATCGAGCGATAAATCATAAATAAACTTTTGCGAAGTTTCCTTAAAATTGCTTTAGATATAAATGTTTCCCATATTTTTTTACTAAAATTGTGTTCCACCCTAGTGCATTAGCCAACTTAAATTTTGAGTCTATAGATTTTGTAAAAGTCTATTAAATTCTGTCCAAATCGAGTGATATTTAAATGTATGTATTTGGGACAAACCTTTATATATAGCACCCAACATATTTGACGGATGCACGCAGAGAAGGAATATGATCACCTCAACCATGTTTCAAGAGCAAAATGTTATTTTTGGATGGTGACCATGTAACATGTTTATGGCAAAAATGTTCTTTTCTCGCCAAAAATATTATGCTTGCCGAAATCAGACACATAATCTCCGAGAAAATAACATGGTTGCGACAAACATGTTACATGGTCACCATTCAAAAATAACATTTTGCTCTTGAAACATGGTTGAGGTGATCATATTCCTTCTCTGGGTGTGTGATATGATATCGAAAATTTAGATCTACAAAGTGGTGCAGGGTACAATATAGTCGGTCCCGCCCGAATTTAGACTTTCCTTACTTGTTTTTGAGTGTGAATAGTTTGACATGGCCATTCAATAAATTTCTTAGTATTCTACTTTATTTTATCTAAATGCATTACATTGTATCTGATTATTGGCCAACAATAGTCATTTTGAATTTCTTATTTTTTGTAAATTCATGTCTTCACACTAAAAAAATTCTAGTTTTACGCCATGTAACCTCATGTCAAGAATGTATGGAATGCTGGATACCTGTACAGAAAGAAAGAAGTAACACGAATTTATTCAATGACCATAATCAAAAGTTTTCTTACAATTTACAGCCATAAATAAATGCTTTCTAATCGCTATACAATTCTAAGAAGTCCAATAGACTTTTAGAAATGTTTTATTTACCTTGTACCCATTGAAAGACACAACCATGAAAGAAGATCAAATTTCTATAGAGACTCATTTAAACAAATGTCTTAGCAAAGGTCACGTCGCTTTGCTTCGGAGGTGAATTATTAATCTTGAAACGTTGACGCATGTATTTGACGTTTGCACAAATTTATTTAACGAACATGACATTTTGTAATGCAAAATAATTTGAAGTAAATGCAAAAAAACTTGGACCAAATAGAAAGCTTGCTAAGCTTTCTGTATTCCTTGCTAGTATTGAATTTATTTTAGAGGAAATTAATAAACACGTATAAGTTTATAAAAAACAAGTATATACGGCCGTAAGTTCGGCCAGGCCGAAGCTTATGTACCCTCCATCATGGATTGCGTAGAAACTTCTTCTAAACACTGCCATCCACAATCGAATTACTTAAGTTGCGGTAACGCTTGCCGATGGCAAGGTATCTTAAAACCTCCTTACACCATCTTCTAAATTGTATGTAAGTCCATACGTGGTATATATTAAATCAAAAAAGATCGATCCAATACTTATATAATTCAGTTTGACAAAGTAGACATACAATTTTGACAAAATTTTCTACAGAAATAAAATTTTAACAAAATTTTCTATAGAAATAAACTTTTGACAAAATTTTCTATAGAAATAAAATCTTGGTAGATTATTTGTGGCTCGAGTGGCAACCATGATTATGAACCGAATAAAATTTTGACAAAATTTTCTATAGAAATAAAATTTTGAAAATGATGAAAAGTTTATTATGAACCGAATAAAATTTTAACAAAATTTTCTCTAGAAATAAAATTTTGACAAAATTTTCTATAGAAATAAATTTTTGGTAGATTATTTTTGGCTCTAGTGGCAACCATGATTATGAACCGATATGGACCAATTTTTGTGTGATTGGACCAATTTTGGTATGGTTGTTAGCGACCATATACTAACACCACGTTCCTAATTTGAACCGGATCGGATGAATTTTGCTCCTCCAAGAGGCTCCGGAGGTCAAATCTGGAGAACGTTTTATATGGGGGCTATATATAATTATGGACCGATATGAACCAATTCTGGCACGGTTGTTAAAGATCATATACTAACACCATGTTCCAAATTACAACCGGCTTGGATGAAATTTGCTTCTCTTGGAGACTTCGCAAGCCAAATCTGGGGATCGGTTTATATGGGGGCTATATATAATTATGAACCGATGTGGACCAATTTTTGCATGGTTGTTAGAGACTATATACCAACACCATGTACCAAATTTCAGCCGGATCGGATGAAATATGCTTCTCTTAGAGGCTCCGGAAGCCAAATCTGGGGATCGGTTTATATGGGGGCTGTATATAATTATACACCGATGTGGACCAATTTTTGCATGGTTGTTAGGGACCATATACCAACACCATGTACCAAATTTCAGCCTGATCGGATGAAATTTGCTTCTCTTTTAGGCTCCGCAAGCCAAATCTGGGGATCGGTTTATATGGGGGCTATATATAATTATGAACCGATGTGGACCAATTTTTGCACGGTTGCTAGAGACCATATACCAACACCATGTACCAAATTTCAGCCGGATCGGATGAAATTTGCTTCTCTTTTAGGCTCCGCAAGCCAAATCTGGGGATCGGTTTATATGGGGGCTATATATAATTATGGACCGATGTGGACCAATTTTTGCATGGTTGTTAGAGACCATATACCAACACCATGTACCAAATTTCAGCCGGATCGGATGAAATTTGCTTCTGTTGTAGGCTCCGCAAGCCAAACCTGGGGATCGGTTTATATGGGGGCTATATATAATTATGGACCGATGTGGACCAATTTTTGCATGGTTGTTAGAGACCATATACCAACACCATGTACCAAATTTCAGCCGGATCGGATGAAATATGCTTCTGTTAGAGGCTCCACAAGCCAAATCTGAGGGTCCCTTTATATGGGGGCTATACGTAAAAGTGGACCGATATGACCCATTTTCAATACCGTCCGACCTACATCGATAACAACTACTTGTGCCAAGTTTCAAGTCGATAGCTTGTTTCGTTCGGAAGTTAGCGTGATTTCAACAGACGGACGGACGGACGGACGGACATGCTTAGATCGACTCAGAATGTCACCACGACCCAGAATATATATACTTTATGGGGTCTTAGAGCAATATTTCGATGTGTTACAAACGGAATGACAAAGTTAATATACCCCCATCCTATGATGGAGGGTATAAAAATACTATAGAATCCCCAAATAATTGAAATTAAGTAACGACGCTTTTTTTTGTTTAAAAATTGAAATTTGAATCTACACTATTTCATAATTTTTATTTCTTCCCGAAAACAAAGTTTTAGACAAGTAAACGGTTTATAATTTTTTGTAAATATTGCAATAATGGTATTTTGTCCAATTGTAATTGGTTGCTTAAAATACTTGACAAACTTTGTAAATATAACCAAGTTACACAATTCATTCTCCTCTATTCTTTAGATTTCCTTATTACCTTCGCATACAGAGAAACTATCATCAATCATTTGTGAACTATAACTTTAAAGCAGTAAATAATAGTTTCAATTTTTGCCATAGTTTTGGTAAATTGCTTGTTTTTTTTTTTTGTTGGCCGATTACATTGAAAACTCAACATTCTGTGTTCTGTTTTGTAGTGCATTAACCCATAACTTTTTGCTCCAAAAAACGCGGTCATTATTTCTCTTCCTTGGTTAAGAATCTTTAGTATGAGACAACAGTGGGCAGAACAAGTTTCTTTTGTAATATTGTTATTGTCGTTTTACAATTTCTAGACAATTATTGCTAAACACTTGTTTAAATAATGACAATAGAGGGTACAAAGTACTCACACCATGAACTACCAAAGGGCGCCTTGTGGTAGACAAAAAAAACAAAATCAATAAAAATTTTATGAACAAATGAGATTACTTAAAAAATATAACAAAAACTTATATGGAAAACAATATCTAGATTAACAAAAAAAAAACATACATGTTGTTTAAATAAAGCGGTTTACAGTGAGCGTCAATGTTAAATATAGAAAAAAGGTTTCTTTGGAAAAAGTGCTATGCTGTCTTAATTTTATTTATTTTTTTTTTTTTTGATTCATACACTCAAAAAAAGTTTACTTGGATCCAAAGATTTTGCCCTTCACTTAAGCATTTTGGTATTGATTCCGAGCCCTGGCTTTAAAACTAGGATCTATAAAATAAAATTGGATACAGATCTCATTCATCGAATTTTTATTTTCTTTTTGCGATATATTAATAAAGGTATTTATTTACAAACAAATTCCAATTTCAAAATCCAAATTATGCCAGGAACTTCAAAGTAAAAACCGTTTTCTTAATGCTAAAAACTACTTTAAACCAAAGATGCAAATCTTTAGAATAAGTCTTAGTCTTGAAGCGTCTTTATTTTAAATTTAAAAATTCAATATGTCAGTTGAGTTAAAGACGATTTCTTTAAATTAAAAATGTTTTTCTTTATTTTATGGAAAATTTGCCTTACTTCAAAGATCTACAACTTCAGCAGAGGGACGCAAAATTTCAGGATTTGTGTCCTGAATTTAATGAAAACAAGTAAGGAAAGTCTAAAGTGGGGCGGGGCCGACTATATTATACCCTGCACCACTTTGTAGATCTAAATTTTCGATACCATATCCCATCCGTCAAATATGTTGGGTGCTATATATAAAGGTTTGTCCCAAATACATATCACTCGATTTGGACAGAATTTGATAGACTTTTACAAAATCGATAGACTCAAAATTTAAGTCGGCTAACAAAATATGGGAAACATTTAAATCTGAAGCAATTTTAAGGAAACTTCGCAAAAGTTTATTTATGATTTATCGCTCGATATATATGTATTAGAAGTTTAGGAAAATTAGAGTGATTTTTACAACTTTTCGACAAAGCAGTGGCGATTTAGCAAGGAAAATGTTGGTATTTTGACCATTTTTGTCGAAATCAGAAAAACAAATATATGGGAGCTATATCTAAATCTGAACCGATTTCAATCAAATTTGACACATATGACTATATTACTAATTGTACTCCTAGTGCAAAATTTCAAGCTAATCGGGATAAAAATCTGGCTTCTGGGTCCATATAAGTGCATATCGGGCGAAAGATATATATGGGAGCTATATCTAAATCTGAATCGATTTCGACCAAATTCGGCACACATAGCTACAATGCTAAATCTACTCCCTGTGCAAAATTTCAACCAAATTGGGCCAAAACTCTGGCTTTTAGGACCATATTAGTCCATATTGGACGAAAGATATATATGGGAGCTATATCTAAATCTGAACCGATTTCAATAAAATTTGACACACTTGACTGTAGTACTAATTGTTCTTCTTGTGCAAAATTTTAAGCAAAATATGGTAAAAATCTGGCTTCTGGGTCCATATAAGTGCATATCGGGCGAAAGATATATATGGGAGCTATATCTAAATATGAATCGATTTCGGCACGCATAGCTACAATGCTAAATCTACTCCCTGTGCAAAATTTCAACCAAATTGGGCCAAAACTCTGGCTTTTAGGACCATATTAGTCCATATCGGCCAAAAGATATATATGGGAGCTATATCGAAATCTGAACCGATTTCAATCAAATTTTGCACATTTGACTATACTACTAATTGTACTCCTAGTGCAAAATTTCAACCAAATTCGGCCAAAAATCTGGCTTCTGGGGCCATGTAAGTCCATATCGGGCGAAAGATATATATGAGAGCTATATCTAAATCTGAACCCATTTCTTCCAAAATCAATAGGGTTCTATTCTGACCCAAATTAGGAACATGTGCCAAATTTGAAGGCGATTCGACTTAAATTGCGACCTAGACTTTGATCACAAAAATGTGTTCACAGACAGACGGACGGACGGACGGACGGACAGACGGACATGGTTATATCGACTCAGGCACCACCCTGAGCATTATTGCCAAAGACACCATGTGTCTATCTCGTCTCCTTCTGGGTGTTACAAACATATGCACTAACTTATAATACCCTGTTCCACAGTGTGGCGCAGGGTATAAAAATATGAAGCAATGATTATAAACTTTCATTTAATTAAAATGTTATAGTTTTAAAGAATTTTGTCCTTAGCATGGCGTAAATTTTGAATCCTAAAATTTAAGTTGCATAATCTTCCATATTAGGTCAATATTTTTTTCAGTGTACGTTTGAATAGAGATTTTAAAATACTTTCGGTAAAACATGGGTAAATATAAAGCCTGAAATAAAAAGTATTTTTAAACAAAAGTCTTAAACACATTGTTATGACTAACACTGTATATCCAAGTGTTTATAAAAAATAAAACATTATATATTTTATAAACAATTTTCAGTAAAATAAATTACGGAAAAAAATTCAAAATTTTCTTTCAACAAAAAATTCGTAAAAATTTTATTTCTATCGAAAATGTCGTAAAAATTTTATTTCTATGGAAAATTTTGTCAACATTTTATTTCAGTTTATTTATTTCTATGGAAATCTAGTCAAAATTTTATTTCTGTAGAAAAAGAATAAAATAAGAAGAATAAAACATTATAATTATATATTTTATAAAAGTTTTTCAGTAAAATAAATTACGGAAGAAAATTCAAAATTTTATTCCAATAGAAAATTTCGTAAAAATTTTATTTCTATAGAAAATGTCGTAAAAATTTTATTTCTATAAAAAATTTTGTGAATTTTTTTGCTATAGCAAATTTGTTGACAATTTTATTTTGTAAAAATTGTATTTCTATAGAAACGAATCAAAATTTTATTTCTTTAGAAAATTTTGTCAAAGTTTTTTTTATAGAATTTTTTTTTTTATAGAAAATTTTGTCAAAATTTTGTTTCTATAGTAAAATTTGTCAAAATTTTATTTCTATAAACTATTTTTTAAAAATTTTATTTTTATAAACCATTTTTTAAAAATTTTATTTCTATAGAATATTTTGTCCAAATTTTATTTCTATAGAATATTTGGTCAAAATATTATTTCTATAGAACAATTTGTCAAAATTTTATTTTGTAAAAATTTTATTTCTATAGAACATTTTTTAACAATTTTATTTCTATAGAAAATGTTGTCAACATTTTATTTCTATAAAATATTTTGTCAAAATATTATTTCTATAGTAAAATTTATCAAAATTTTATTCCAAAAGAAAATTTTGTCAAAATTGTATTTCTATAGAAAATTTTGTAAAAATTTTATTTCTATAGAACATTTTGTAAAAATTTTATTTCTATAAAAACATTTTTTTAAAAATTTTATTTCTATAGTAAATTTTCTCAAAATTTTATTTCTATAGACAATTTTGGCAAAATATTATTTCTTTAGAAAATGTTGTCAAAATTTTATTTCCATAGAATTTTTTTCTCAAAATTTTATCTCTATAGAAAATTTTTGTTTTCTATTCGTTTTGTTTGTTATTGTTGGTTTACTCTTCAATCATTATTGTTGGTTTCGATTTCAGCTTAAAACCATGCATTGACTAAAGTACAAGTGTAGCTTAACCAACAGAGGAAAAGTATGCTTATCAAATTTATTTGGGCAAAGCCCTATAGACTGCGAGATCGTTGGATGTACAGCTGTTTCGGAATTACCACATTCCTCATCAGCATCCTCTACTGGCAGCAAAACTATCAACCAATTATCAAAATAAATTCGGGTAATTCACTCAAACAAAAGTGAACTACACTTGAACCTCCCGAAGAAATTTTGTCAAAATTTTATTTCTATATAGAATTTTTGTCAAAATTTTATTTCTATATAGAATTTTATTTCTATAGACAATTTTGTCAAATTTTTATTTCCAATGAAAAATTTTTCATGTTTTTTCGATAGAAAATTTTGACAATATTTTCAATGTTGATAGTTTCCTATTATGTCAATATTGTTTCCTATATAGGCAAAATTCTATTTCTATAGAATATTTTGTTAACATTTTATTTCTCTAAAGAAATTTTGTAAAAATTATATTTATATATAGAAATTTTGTCAAAATGTTATTTCTGTATAGAAACTTTGTCAAAATTTTACTTCTATATAGAATTTTTGTCAAAATTTTATTTCTAGAGAAAATTTTGCAAAATGTTATTTCTATACAAAATTTTGCCAAAATTTTATTTCTATAGTAAAATTTGTCAAAATTTTATTTCTATAGAAAATTTTGTCAAAACTTTATTTCTATAATAAATTCTGTCCAAATTTTATTTCTATTGCAAATATTGTAAACATCTTATTTCTGTTAAAAATTTTGTCACAAATATATTTCAATAGAAAACTTTGTCAAAATTTTGTTTTTATAGTAAATTTTTGTCAAAATTTTATTTCTACAGAAAATTTTGCAATAATAATTTTTTTTTTTAATTTTATTTCTATAGAAAATTTTGTCCAAATTTTATTTCGATTTATTTCTATGGAATATCTAGTCAATATTTTATTTCTGTAGGAAGTTTTGTAAATTGTTTTGTCCATAGAAAAAATTGTCAAAATTTTATTTCTGTAGAAAAATTTGTCAAAATTTTATTTCTATAGAAAATTTTGTTAAATTTTTATTTCTATAGAGAATGTTGTCAATATTTTACTTCTATAGAAAATTTTGTCAAAAATTTTATTTCTATAGAAAATTTTGTAAAAATTTTATTTTTATAGAAAACTTTGTCAAAATTTAATTTCTATAGAAAATTTGGTCAAAATTTTATTTTTTTAGAATTTTTTCAAAATTCTATTATAGAAAATTTTGTCAAAATTTTATTTCTTTAAAAAATTTTGTCAAAGCTTTATTTCTATAGAACATTTTATCAAAATTTTATTTCTACAGAAAATGATATCAAAATTTTATTACTATATTAAACTGTGTCAACATTTTACTCATATAGAAATTTTGTCAAAATTTTAGTTCTATAGAAAATTATGTCAAATTTTTATTTCTATAGAAAATTTTTTCAAAATTTTTTTCTATAGAAAATTTTGTCAAATTTTTATTTTTATAGAACATTTTTTAAAAATATTATTACTATATATCTAAAATATGGGTATATCTAAAATATCGTTCTGGAAGAACATTTTTGTTCATATAGTTTCGATGTAATAAAGATCCACATATTTTGATTTACCCTATTCAATATTTTAATTGCCACCTTTCCCTTAAAAATAAAACATATTTTCTGTTATTACCATAATTCCATATAGCGGCGAAAATTCAAATATTTACTCTATTTCGAAACCAGATTGAACATTTTTAATTAAATAATATTCGTTTGTTGTATTGTTCATATCTTAGATTTCATTACTGGTGGGGAAGCAAGCATCTTGGCTTGTTAATATTTGTATTAATACTGCGTACTTTAAAGGGATATCAGTTTCAGAACATTTAGATTAGATGTTGAACAAATGTTTTCATGTACTGGTATTATATTCCAAAGCAAAAGATATCAAATATATAGCAAACCAAATTGAAGCTAGACTTGAAACAAAATAAAAATAAGAAGAATCACCGAAAATTCTGAAAAACAAAACATTTAAGATAATATCCGATACCAAAATGGCATCTAACGAATATGAAAAGCATCAACATTATCATGTACCGTGGTAGAAGTACAAGATGTGTCTCCATTTTCATCAAAAAGTATTTAATAGCGAATGTAAGACAAGGTTCAGGTATACAGTTTTTTGCTGTCATTTTTGCACGAAACAGTTCATAATTATGAAGATGGAAAACATATTAGAAATAAATTTTAATGATGATTGTACTATATACTGAAGATTTGCAGAATCCATATGCCAAGCTTTGAGTGTGATCCATTAATTCGTTTACGATCAATTTATTTCTTATTTGGAACTAAATAAATTAATATTATCTGATTTATAAATAACTTAAAAATCAGATAATATTAATTTTGAATAGGTAGCCAATGCCTAATAGGAATCTGCATAACCGAAATCCCTTAATCAGATCATTCACTTGAATCCTACAAACGTATATGGTTGAGTTCTAATTTGGGTTGCCACAGTTGCTAGAATTCTGCCAAAAATGGTAGACTTTTTATGGTTTGGTAGATTGGTAGAAGTCTTCATATTTTTGGTAGATTTTGCAAATAAGTACTCAATTAATTTTCTATAAAAATACATTTTTGACAAAATTTTCTATAGAAATAAAATTTTGACAAAAGCTTCTATGGAAATAAAATTTTGGCAAAATTTTCTATAGAAATAAAATCTTGACAAAATTTTCTATAGAAATAAAATTTTGACAAAATTTTCTATAGAAATAAAATTTTGACAAAATTTTCTATAGAAATAAAATTTTGACGAAATTCTATAGAAATAAAATTTTGACAAAATTTTCTATAGAAATAAAACTTTGACAAAATTTAATGTTGACAAAATTTCTATAGAAATAAATTTTTAACAAAATTTTTTATTAAAATAAAATTTAGACAACATTTTCTGTAGAAATAAAATTTTCACAAAATCTAACAAAATTATCTGTAGGAATACAATTTTGACAAAATTTTCTATGGAAATAAAGTTTTGACAAAATTTTCTATAGAAATAATATTTTTAAAAAATTGTTTATAGAAATAAAATCTTGACAAAATTTTCAATAGAAATAAACTTTTGACAAAATTTTCTATAGAAATAAAATCTTGACAAAATTTTCTATAGAAAAAAAATTTTGACAAAATTTTCTATAGAAATAAAATTTTGATAAAATTTTCTACAGAAATAAAATTTTGGCAAAATTTTCTATAGAAATAAAATTTTGACAAAATTTTCTATAGAAATAAAATTTTGACAAAATTTTCTATAGAAATAAAATTTTAACAAAATTTTCTAAAGAAATAAAATGTTGCCGAAATTTTCTATAGAAATAAAATTTTCATAAAATTTTCTACAGAAATAAAATTTTGACGAAATTTTCTATACAAATAAAATTTTGACAAAATTTTCTATAGAAATAAAATTTTGACAAGATTTTCTATAGAAATAAAATTTTGACAAAATTTCTATAGAAATAAAATTTTGATAAAATTTTCTAAAGAAATAAAATTTTGACAAAATTTTCTAAAGAAATAAAATGTTAACGAAATTTTCTATAGAAATAAAACTTTGACAACATTCTCTATAGAAATAAAATTTTAACAAAATTTATATAGAAATAAAAATTTGACAAAATTTTCTATAGAAATAAAATTTTGATAAAATTTTCTACAGAAATAAAATATTGGCAAAATTTTCTATAGAAATAAAATTTTGACAAAATTCACAAAATCTAACAAAATTATCTGTGGGAATAAAATTTTGACAAAATTTTCTATGGAAATAAAGTTTGGCAAAATTTTCTATAGAAATAATATTTTTAAAAAATTGTTTATAGAAATAAAATCTTGACAAAATTTTCAATAGAACTAAACTTTTGACAAAATTTTCTATAGAAATAAACTTTTGACAAAATTTTCTATAGAAATAAAATTTTGACAAAATTTTCTATAGAAATAAAATTTTGATAAAATTTTCTACAGAAATAAAATTTTGGCAAAATTTTCTATAGAAATAAAATTTTGACAACATTTTCTATAGAAATAAAATTTTGACAAAATTTTCTATAGAAATAAAATTTGAACAAAATTTTCTAAAGAAAGAAAATATTGACGAAATTTTCTATAGAAATAAAATTTTCTACAGAAATAAAATTTTGACGAAATTTTCTACAGAAATAAAATTTTGACGAAATTTTCTATACAAATAAAATTTTGACAAAATTTTCTATAGAAATAAAATTTTGACAAGATTTTCTATAGAAATAAAAGTTTGACAAAATTTCTATAGAAATAAAATTTTGATAAAGTTTTCTAAAGAAAAACAATGTTGACGAAATTTTCTATAGAAATAAAATTTTACCAAAATGTTTTATTAAAATAAAAATTTGACAACATTTTCTATATAAATAAAACTTTGACAACATTTTCTACAGAAATAAAATTTTGACAAAATTTTCGATAGAAACAAAATTTTGACAAAATTTTCTATAGAAATAAAATTTTGACAAAATTTTCTATAGAAATAAAATTTTAACAAAATTTTTTAATAAAATAAGATTTTCACAATATTTAACAAAATTTTCTATAGAAATAAAATTTTGGCAAAATTTTCTATAGGAATAAAATTTTGCAAAATAAATTTTTTTGTTTGGTAGTTTTGTGGTAAACTTATCTCCCAATTATTTTTGGCTCGAGTGGCAACCGTGGTTCTACTCCGTCATAGTTTGTGCTAAACTGAAGTTAAAAGACAACTTTCATTAAATCTACAAATGTTGAGTTGCAATATCACCATATTTCACGTTATGCTACAATCAAAAGTTGGTCCATACATCTTGCGAAGCCAATGCAATAAAGGTTGATTGTTTGTGTGGAGAGAAAATCTTTAGCTCAAATCTGTTTGTTTTATGGACCATTACCTGAACCCAACCCAACAAACAAAGAAACAAAAAATAGCCACAACAATATTTAGAGCCTTTCATCTGCCATTGTAATAGATTTGCCATAGTGCTTATATATTACCAGACCATTTGAGACTATTTGCCAACTTTAAAGACTATAACAATCAAACCTAGCCAAACCCATTTATTTGTGCACTTTTAAAGTTAAGTTTTTATATCTTGGGTGAGATATTTTCTCTATGGGCATGTTTCTAAGTTAAAAAAAAAACAAATGAAGGCATTACAGAATAACAACGAACACAAAAAGTTCATACAGCCAAGATTTTAAAAATCCAGCCAAACAATTTTCTAGAATGGTGTATAAACTGAGAACCACCAGACAGGCGTTAAATAACCACAAAGACTGAAATTCATTTCAAAAAGGAAAATGCCCAGACAATAACTTTACGGATATAAAATTTAATTCTTGTCTGACTGGAAGTAGTAGGTGTTCCCGCTTATTCTTAGATTTTTATTACTGACAATTGGACATCAATCATGGGAGCAAAAGAGGTTGGTCCCATATTGTAGACCAATAATTTTTAATATACTCTCATTTCCGGGTAGTTAAATAAAAATTTTGCATTAGGACCTGGTAATGAGTAAAGTTCAGGATTTTCCTTTGGTATTATGTCTAGTTATACTACATTGAAGTTGTATATGGGAAAGAGCGGTTAGTAAACTGACGTATGCAAACACATTTTAAAACCAAGGAAACTTTCTCAAAACATTACAATTCCTTAAAATAAAATAGAGATAAATTGGCTAGGGCAATTCCCACTTTTTCGGAATGGACATTTTGATGTATGATTGATTTTTTCTCCGTGTATGCCATTTTCCAATTTATTTATTTTCGCCAGTTTATTCCTACACGTCTTTACATCAGGGAAATGCGTCTTCTATGATAGGCAAAATTTGCATTCGTACTTTAAGGACACAAAATTTTTGGCCTCTCGATAATATTTTTTTCAGTGCATATCGGCGAAAGCTAAAAATACCAGACCCGCACTTCTCTTAGCTTGATCCATTTATGAAATTCTTCCTTTTATTTTCTTCTATTTATTTTGTTTAAAAAATTATATTTGGGGGCTATATGCAATATTTTGGGGCTATATGCAATTATGAACACGAGTCTACCAAAAATGACAGATTTTTTACTGTTTGCCAGAATTCTTGATGTTTTGGAAGATTTTCCAAAATATTCCCCTCCAATTATGAAATGCTTCATACATTTTCTATAGAAATAACATTTCGACAAATTTTTCTACAGAAATAAAATTCTGACAAATTTTTCTATAGAAATAAAATTTTGACAAAATTTTTTATAGAAATACATTTTTGACAAAATTTTGTATAGAAATTATATTTTGACAAAATTTCCTAAAGACATAATATATTGACAAAATTTTCTATAGAAATATAAAATTTTGACAAAATTTTCTATAGAACTATAAAATTTAAAAAAAAAATTCTATGGCAATAAAATTTTGGTAGATTTTTTTTGACTCGAGTGGCAATCGTGATTTTTCTGTGATTGGGAATCGGTGTATTTGGGGGCTATATATAATATAGCTCGATACGGACCAATTTTGGCATGGTTTTTAACGGCCATACACTAGCGTAATGTACCAAATTTCAACCGGATCGGATGAATTTTGCTCCTTTAAGAGGCAAATCTGGGGATCGGTTTATATGGGGGCTATATATAAATATGGACCGATATGGACCAATCATGCACCAAATTTCAGCCGGATGAAATTTGCTACTCTTTGAGGCTCCGCAAGCCATCCTATGGTGGAGGGTACAAATTTAATTTTCTTAAAAAATAAAGCAATCTAAATAAAGCATAAAAATAGGCCAATTTTAGTATCAGTGTAACAATAAACTTTTGACAAAAAAATCAAGTTTCTTAGAAAATTAAAATAATTTAAAACATTAAAAATACACGAACAAAAGTTAAACTATGTTATGGTAAAAATTAACTTTTTCATGCGAAAATTGAACTAAATCGTATTACAATTTTTAATTAAAGATTAAATAAAATAACGAAAATTTTCTGACCTCACTTGGATTTTTAACTACAATTTATAGAAAAATTCTTTGGACTGGGGACATTTCTTTAAAATTTTTAAAAATTAGTTTAGTTTAGTTAACGCAATGGTTTTAAGCTGAAATCAAGACAACAAATATTTTAAAAATAAATTAAAACAAAATAATTTTTTTGTAATGAATATATGTTAATTTTAGCATCAATTTAACAATAGACATTTTACAGTGTACTACAAAATTTCTTTGCGTGTATCCCTACTGCCACTTTACCTTGCCTAACCTATATTTTTCATAATTAAATTGTTTTAATAATAAATATACAATTTTCCATTTTATGTATCTAAATACAATATTATTTTTTTTCTTTCCAGGTATGTTTCTACTCATTTTGCAATTGTGATACAAATGTCTGCATTTACCTAAAAATGTAAGTCCAACGTAACTAATTACCAGCGTTGCCAGTATTGGGGATTTCCCCCACATTGGGGATATTTTTCGTGAATGGGGACGAAATTTCTGAGTTGGGGACATGGGGATTTGGTGGGGAATTTCCACAAATTTGGGGATTTTTGTGGGGATTTTTTTCGAGAAGTCGTTTTAATCTTTTTTAACAAAATTTTATTTCTACATGAAATTTGCTCAAAATTATATTTATAAACAATTTTGCCAAAATTTTATTTCTATAGAAAATTTTGTCAAAATTTTATTTCTACAAAACATTTTGTCAAAATTTTATTTCTATAGGAAATTTTGTCAAAATTTTATTTCTATAGAAAATTTTGTCAAAATTTTATTTCTATAGACAATATTGCCGAAATTTTATTTCTATAGAAAATTTTGTCAACATTTTATTTCTATAGAAAATTTTGTTAAAATTTTATTTCTATTGACAATTTTGCCAAAATTTTATTTCTATAGAAATTTTTGCCAAAATTTTATTCCTATATAAAATTTTGTCAAAATTTTATTTCTATTAACAATTTTGCCAAAATTTTATTTCTATAGAAAATTTTGTCAAAACTTTATTTCTATTGACAATTTTGCCAAAATTTTATTCCTACAGAAAATTTTGCTAAAATTTTATTTCTATAGAAAATTTTGTCAAAATTTTATTTCTATTGACAATTTTACCAACATTTTATTTCTATAGAAAGTTTTGTCAATTTTTTTATAGAAAATTGTGTCAAAATTTTATTTCTATAGAAAATTTTGTCAAAATTTTATTTCTATAGAAAATTTTGTCAAAATTTTATATCTATTGACAATTTTGCCAAAATTTTATTTCTATAGAAAGTTTTGTCAATGTTTTTTATTGAAAATTGTGTCGAAATTTTATTTCTATTGACAATTTTGCCAAAATTTTATTTCTATAGAAAGTTTTATCAAATTTTTTCTATGGAAAATTTTGTCAAATTTTATTTCTATAGAAAATTTTGTCAAAATTTTATTCGTATAGAAAGTTTTATCAAAATTTTATTTCTATTGACAATTTTGCCAAAATTTTATTTCTATAGAAAATTTTGCCAAAATTTTATTTCTATAGAAAATTTTGTCAAAATTTTATTTCTATGACAATTTTGCCAAAATTTTATTGCTATAGAAAGTTTTGTCAATTTTTTTTTTATTGCCAATTTGGCCAAAAATTTATTTCTATAGAAAATTTTGTCAAAATTTTATTTCTATTGACAATTTTGCCAAAATTTTATTTCTATAGAAAGTTTTGTCAATTTTTTTTTTTTTTTTGATTGAAAATTGTGTCAAAATTTTATTTCTATTGACAATTTTGCCAAAATTTTATTTCTATAGAAAATTTTTTCAATATTTTATTGCTATTGTCAATTTTGCCAAAATTTTACTTCTATAGAAGGTTTTGTCAAAATTTTATTTGTATAGAAAATTTTATCAAAATTTTATTTCTATTGACAATTTTGCCAAAATTTTATTTCTATAGAAAATTTTGCCAAAATTTTATTTCTATAGAAAATTTTGTCAAAATTTTATTTCTATTGACAATTTTGCCAAAATTTTATTTCTATAGAAAGTTTTGTCAAATTTTTTTTATTGACAATTTTGCCAAAATTTTATTTCTATAGAAAATTTTGCCAAAATTTTATTTCTATAGAAAATTTTGTCAACATTTTATTTCTATTGACAATTTTGCCAAAATTTTATTTCTATAGAAAATTTTGTCAATATTTTATTGCTATTGACAATTTTGCCAAAATTTTGTTTCTATAGAAAGTTTTATCAAAATTTTATTTCTATAGAAAATTTTGTCAAAATTTTATTTCTATAGAAAATTTTGTCAAAATTTTATTTCTATAGAAATTTTGTCAAAATATTGTTTCTATAGAAAATGTTGTTAAAATGTTATTTCTCAAGCGAAAAATCTACAATTTCTGGTAGAATTCTACCAACTTTGGCAACATAGAACATTTTCTCAAAATTTTATTTCCATATTGAAAAAATTTTCAGAAGTTTATGTCTATAGAAAATGAAGTACCTCTTTGTAAAATCTACCAAAACGACAAAACTTGTACCAATCTACAAAACAAAAAAAAACTACAATTTCTGGTAGAATTCTATCACACACACACAATTTTACTACTTGAAAATTTAAAATATTAAAAAAAAAACTTGTATTGGGGCTTTTTGTTAGGAATTTAAATTTAAATCCCCAATTTAAATTTAAATTTTTTTTTGGGACGAAAATATCATAATTTGGGAACAAGAGCCAGAAAAATATTGGCAACACTGCTAATTATCCATATATGCAATTCATAGTTCATTACTAATGCCATGACATGGCAATGATTTAGTGACCTTAAATCAATGTCATCATATAAACTTATATTAATAGCCCCTACAATAACATTTTAAATGGATTATACAAATAGAAAAACTAGGCGACACCAGTCTTAAATGGCTGTTTAGAAGACTAAGAAAAATAAACCCCCAAAAAATAGTTCTTCTATAGATTAGCAAACAAACAAAAGAGGTCATATATATTTAGCCTTTAAAAAGCTGAAAGAAAAGTGTTAATTAACAAAACAGTTCAGTTTTTTTCCTCTTTAGACGAAATATTTTTTTTTTTTCGTTTGAATTTTTCCAAGTAAAGAAGGCGCCAAAGCTCTTTTTCGCCAATAGACAAAATTAGCATATTTCTTGTTTGATTCTAGTTTTGGTCTTGAACAACCAACCACCATCACCGGCTCTATAGAGAACACAAGTAAGGGGACTATCTTACGGCACACTGGCTATTATGAAACCATTACAAAAACCAAAGAATTGCACAAAAACCCGAAGAAGACATAGCTGCTAAACAACCATGCAACCTAGTTTGGTAATAACCGCTTTTTTCTGTTTTCTTTTTCTTCTTTTGGAAAAAGCGATCTATAAAATTGATAGAAAATCGCTTAAGATACCTTATGTGGCGCCACATAGAAATAAGACTATGCCTCAAACAATATTGACAAAACACGTTTGAAACCTAGACTCACCCTAAATTTCCCATAATAAATTTAATTAAACAATTGATTTTCAAATAATTATTGAAAGCTAGACCAAATTTCTGAAAAAAAAAAATATTGAAGAAAAATTGAATCTATAGTTAATTTTGAAAAATGTAGATTTTATTTGGGCAGTTGGCATCACTAACACATTCATGGAAACTTTGGTAACCTACAAGCGATTTTTTAATGTCAAATTTGAAGTTTTTTTGTAACGGTTCGTTATTATTTATATTTCTTTCCGGTCGACCAAAAAAAATATGGGTAAAAAAACAAACAAATCCCACAACACTGTCAGCAAAAAGACATTAGTCTTTCCGATCAGTATTGTATTTTTTTTTTTTTGTAACCAAAATTTATTTGATTTTGTGTAGTGCAGTTAAGTTGTCATAGCTATTGTTTTTCCTTCTCAAAAAAGGGTTCGAATTTAATTTATTTGCTTTGTTAAGCTTATTTTGGTATTTTGTCTTCGTTTTCCCATTTATTGTATGTCCCATGATTTCGTTATTATTTTGCATACAAATAATTGTATGACCCACTACAAAAAAAGCCCAGAAATACATATAAAAACAAAAGACAAAATCGAAACCCATTTTTTTACATTGATATCTTTTGTTTCAAATTCAAAACCCGAGAAATATATTATATTTGAACGTTACCATTTTATATACAATTCAAGGTTATTTGAATTGGTATTATGACCTATAAAATGTTTAGGTTTGGTAGCCAGCCATACCATAGACGGGACAAAAGATTGCAGTTAGCTTAAGCGGAAGATTGTTAACCACGAAAAAGAAATGTCAGGTGATAATTCATAATAATAAAATCAATCTTGTTGAGCAGAGATATTGTGTATACCTTTATGTATGGTTTGTGGATATAAACAAATGTTTTATTATCATTAAAAAAAAATGGTTGAACCATTAAAAAATCACATATGACCAATTTGATTAATTGTTTATTGAAATCCTTGAATCGTTTTTGTCAACTCTCAGCTTCCTATATTTTAAGAATATGGGTCAGTGATCTATTTAATAAAATTATAGTGTAGTTGGGATTTTCTCAAAAACCTAAATCGGTGTAGGAAGATAAATCGGTTCACCGGTTTTGATCACTCTAGTTTCTGTGTTTTTAAGCTAATTTTAAATCCTATTTTTGTTCCTCAATTTCACATTTTGCGAAAATTTCTGTATTGTTCCTTTTTCAAGAAATATATTCTCCTAGAAATTTCAGATATTATCTTCTTTATTTATTACCTTTGAAATTCCATAGCATATCTTTGAGACTTTAATTAATTTCAAAATTCACTATAACAATAAAAACCATTTTCAAATGTTGATTAGAATAGCATTGAATTAATTATCCAAATGATAAACAAACAAAAAACAAATTCAACCTAAATAAATAAAACCATTTAGACTTGACTGCCATTACTATGGAGGTCTGTGGATAACCCAACTTACAAATCTTCCTACTCTTATCGCAATAAAGTGTCATAAACTAAACTATAATTACCACATTTAAAAGAGAAGCCAACAATTAGAAAATAAAATAGAAGAAACAAAAAAAAAACAAACAGACAGACAGACAGACATATTACAATTCCATGACTATAGCGTTTATGTTAAGGTCAAAATTTATCTGCATTACGAAAAGCAAATGGCTTAGTCTTCTTAAAATAAAGAAAATAAAACTTGAAATTGTTAACTGTAAAAAAGGTAGATAATTACCATTTAAGGTTGCTGCGACGAATTACATATCACATAACGTTACGTTACGTATATAAATAAGTATGTACTTAAGCAAAGTACATGAGATATTTTAAATGTATCTCTCCCACCCTCTCTCGTCCTCTCATATACACTCACTCAATGTAGTCGTCGTTGGTACTTACATTTTTTATATTCGTTCATATGTAAATTACGGTAATTTTTTTTTTTGTGTTCACATAATGACACTTTAGTTTATCCAACCAACAACACCACAAACTTGACACTTTTGTCATCATCGTTTGACAGTTAGTTTTGTTGCATTTACTCGTATTTTTATTCAAAGTTTACGGTACTTAATGTTTTAACAAAATAAAATCTACTGCGAACAAGCGTCATGTGATTGCTATAACGGTGACCTTCTTCTTCATGAACTTTTTTTATACCCTCCACCATAGGATGGGGGGTATATTAACTTTGTCATTCCGTTTGTAACACATCGAAATATTGCTCTAAGACCCCATAAAGTATATATATTCTGGGTCGTGGTGAAATTCTGAGTCGATCTGAGCATGTCCGTCCGTCCGTCCGTCTGTTGAAATCACGCTAACTTCCGAACGAAACAAGCTATCGACTTGAAACTTGGCACAAATAGTTGTTATTGATGTAGGTCGGATAGTATTGCAAATGGGCCATATCGGTCCACTTTTACGTATAGCCCCCATATAAACGGACCCCCAAATTTGGCTTGCGAGGCCTCTAAGAGAAGCAAATTTCATCCGATCCGGCTGAAACTTGGTACATGGTGTAAGTATATGGTCTCTAACAACCATGCAAAAATTGGTCCACATCGGTCCACAATTATATATATCCCCCATATAAACCGATCCTCCGATTTGGATTGCAAAGCCTCTAAGAGAAACAATTTTCATCCGATCCGGCTGAAATTTGGTACGTGGTGTTAGTAAATGGTCTCTAAAAACCATGCAAAAATTGGTTCACATCGGTCCATAATTATATATAGCCCCCATATAAACCAATCCCACGATTTGGCTTGCGGAGCCTCTAAGAGAAGCAAATTTCATCCGATCAGGCTGAAATTTGGTACATGGTGTTAGTATATGGTCTCTAACAACCATGCAAAAATTGGTTCACATCGGTCCATAATTATATATAGCCCTCATATAAACCGATCCCCCGATTTGGCTTGCGGAGAAGCAAATTTCATCCGATCCGGCTGAAATTTGGTACATGGTGTTAGTATATGGTCTCTAATAACCATGCAAAAATTGGTATATATCGGTCCATAATTATATATGGCCCCCATATAAACCGATACCCAGATTTGACCTTCGGAGCCTGTTGGAAGACCAAAATTTATCTGATGCAGTTGAAATTTGGTACGTGATGTTAATATATGGCCTCAAACACCCATGCAAAAATTGGTCGATATGGGTCCATAATTATATATAGGCCCCATATAACCCGATCCCCAGATTTGACCTCCGGAGCACCTTGGAAGAGCAAAATTCTCCCCATTCGGTTGAAATTTGGTACGTGATGTTAATATAGGATATCCAACAACCATGCAGGAATTGGTTCCTATCAGTCCATAATAATATATAGCTCCCATATAAACCGATCCCCAGATTTGACCTCCGGTGCCTTTTGGAGAAGCAAAATTCATCCGATCTGGTTGAAATTTGGTACGTGATGGTAATATATGATATTTAACAACCATGTGGGTTGAAATTTGTGGATGACAGTCTTTCGTTGAAGTTTCTACGCAATCCATGGTGGAGGGTACATAAGATTCGGCCTGGCCGAACTTACGGCCGTATATACTTGTTTTGTTTTTGTACCTTGGCTGGTGATAATAGGAGTTTATTTTTTGAAAATAGGGTAAGTAATGTTTCGTAAAGTATTATGCAAAACTTTATTGACGATTTTGGACCAAGGCATCACTCCAATCATAGATGTCACCATAGAGCCATCGTCTTATGCAAATTTCAAATGCATTTGTTCAGTTAACATATATCATTCTGGGGTATAGCTGGTAACAAGAAAAGGAGAGGTAACCAAACCCAAAGTTTACTACAATCCAAAGATTTGGACCTTCCCTTAAGGGTTTTGGTTTTGAATCCGAGCCAGAGATGTGGTTTCTTTAAAATAAAGACAATTTTTAGGGCCCTATTTACTCTGAAAAAAAATGTGAACTCTATATTTCACTAACGCCGATTTAAATCTATTTTAGTTCATGGAAATATTACGTTTCAAACAAGCTAACATAACATTAATAATTTTTTGCTCACGTTAGTCAAATTAACTAAAACAAATTAACTGAAACATAAAGATTAACTAAATTCGTGTCTCCCACCAAATAGTTCAGAATTTCTTAAAATTCGTAAATTTTTCCAATAATGCGCCCATTTTGAACTTCGTATACCACTAAAGACATTTTTGCAATTTCAAACTCTAATTTTTTCCTTCAAACTATGAAATTTTCTTTAACAACCCAGCAAAAAAGTGTCGCCAAAAAAACAGTGAAAATATTCTTTCTGGATCCGGAAGTGGTGCAAAATTGACGCAGAAGCGATGAATTTAACATGGGATTGTCATAGGACGGATATCCACCATTTCAACAACCGTTGCATTGCATTTGCATCACTTCTTAAGGTGTGAAGCGAATCCAATGTTTTGGATGTGAATTAAGAAATTTTGTGATATTTTGACGAATGAATAATTTTTAAAATATTTTAAAATTTTTAATGAATTATATCGCTTGTCTGAAACGATTCATATCAAATATTTTCAAAAAATCGCAATTTTTCTAAAAAGGATTTAGCATTTTTTCGTCAAAATTTAGATAAAAAAGCAAAAAAGTGTCGCCAAAAAAACAGTGAAAATATTCTTTCTGGATCCGGAAGTGGTGCAAAATTGACGCAGAAGCGATGAATTTAACATGGGATTGTCATAGGACGGATATCCACCATTTCAACAACCGTTGCATTGCATTTGCATCACTTCTTAAGGTGTGAAGCGAATCCAATGTTTTGGATGTGAATTAAGAAATTTTGTGATATTTTGACGAATGAATAATTTTTTAAAATATTTTAAAATTTTTAATGAATTATATCGCTTGTCTGAAACGATTCATATCAAATATTTTCAAAAAATCGCAATTTTTCTAAAAAGGATTTAGCATTTTTTCGTCAAAATTTAGATAATTTACACTATTTTATTAATTCTTAATCCCTTTTTAACCTTTTTGAAACAATAAAATTTTAAATTTCCCTTTAAAAATATGAAAAAACGAGTTATAAAAAAATTTAATCAAATAAACTTCCTGTGCAGTTAAAATAAAGAATATCTTAGGGAGGACATTTTTGGAAGTGCTTTTAAAGTTGTGCCTTTAGAAGAACTTCCAAATTTTTTTGCTGAGAAGTGAAAGAAAATGTTAATGTTAGGGAGGACATTTTTGGAAGTGCTTTTAAAGTTGTGCCTTTAGAAGAACTTCCAAATTTTTTTGCTGAGAAGTGAAAGAAAATGTTAATGATCAATATATATTTTTTTTAAATTTTTTTGAAAATATTTTCTTATTTTTGTGATATCGGCGTGATGTTAGCGTTTGAAATACTTCTTTGTTAAAATTTTCCGAAAATAATTAAAAATTTCTACAATTAACCAATATTCTTCTTTCTGTTGGGTTCACTGTTTTTTCTTCAGTGTAGCTTTATAATCTAGGGTCAATAATATTAAAATCAGGTTACAGAGATCATTTATGGAACCTTCATTATCTTTTTAAAAGATAAAGCCAAAGATATCACATCCAAAGAATAAGTTCAGTTTCAGTTTTCATATTCCTCTTTATTTATTTTTGTTAATATTATAGATTCTATCCACAGAATAGATTTTATCCACAGACTAAGTTTTAGCCTGCATTTGAAGACTTTTTATTTTAAATCTAATGATTCAATGGACGACAATAAACAATAACAATATGTGTTTAAAAACAATTAAAAAGATCGAATCGAAAATAAAGAAAAACTAATGATTCAATATTTCAGTTAATTTGAGGACGAATTCTTTTCATCAAAACTTTAAGGAACATTTACATTAGTTCAAAGACATGCGGCATTAGTAGAGTGACGCAGATTTCCACAAATGTTTAAAAGAGATTATAAACTTTCTTTTAATCAAAATTTCATTATTTTAAAGAGATTTATTCACCAAAAATTTTGGACACGCAATTTTCACAAAATTAAGAACAAATTTCTTTGTAATAATGAAATTAAAATTAAAAAAAATCTTAATCATTGCTTTAAATTTTTTTTTTTTCTTTAAATTTGGGACACGAATCTTTAAAAGTTGCTTTCCATCGCTAAAATCGTACATCTCGGCAAATTCCCCTTAACGAAATAATCTTTAAATTAACTGAAATATTAAATCTTAAGATTATATATAAAATATCTTCAAATACAGTCTATGAAAATAAAACTTTGACAAAATTTTCTATAGAAATACAATTTCTAAAAAAATTTCTATAGAAATAAAATTTTGACAAAATCTTCTATAGAAATAAAATGTTGACAAAATTTTCTATAGAAATAACATTTTGACAAGATTTTCTATAGATATCAAATTTTTACAAAATGTTCTATAGTTCTATAGAACTATAATTTAAACAAAATTTTCTGTACAAAGACGATTTTGACAAAACTTTCTTAAAAAACTATTTTGATAAAATTTTCTATAGAAATAAAATTTTGACAAATTTTTCAATAGAAGTAAAATTTTTACATAATTGTTTATAGAAATAAAATTTTGAAAAAATTTTCTAGAGAAATAAAATTTTGATAAAATTTTCTATCTAAATACGATTTTGCCAAATTTTCTATCTAAATACGATTTTGACAAAATTTTCTATAGAAATAAAATGTTGACAAAATTTTCTATAGAAATAAATTGTTGACAAAATTTTGTATAGAAATAATATTTTGACACAATTATCTAAAGAAATAAATGTTGGCAAATTTTCTATAGAAACGGAATTTTGACAAAATTTTCTATAGAAATACAATTTTGACAAAATTTTCTGTAGAAATAAGATTTTGGCAAAATTTTCTATAGGAAACTATTTTGACAAAATTTTTTTTAGAAATAAAATTTTGACACAATTTTCTTAGAAATAAAATCTTGACAAAATTTTCTATAGAAATAAAATTTTGACAAAATTTTCTGTAGAAATAAAATTTTGACAAAATTTTCTATAGAAATACGATTTAGACAAAATTTTCTATGGAAATAAAATGTTGACAAAATTATCTATAGAAATACGATTTAGACAAAATTTTCTATAGAAATAAAATATTGACAAAATTTTCTATAGAAATAAAATTTTGACAAAATTATCTATAGAAATAAAATGTTGACAAAATTTTCTATAGAAATAAAATTTTGACAAAATTTTCTATAGAAATAAAATATTGACAAAATTTTCTATAGAAATAAAATGTTGACAAAATTATCTATAGAAATAAAATGTTGACAAAATTTTCTATAGAAATAAAATTTTTACAAAATTTTCTATAGAAATAAAATTTTTACAAAATTTGCTATAGAAAAAAAAATTTTACAAAATTTGCTACAGAAAAAAAATTTACAAAATTTTCTATAGAAATAAAATTTTTACAAAATTTTCTATAGAATTTACAAAATTTTCTATAGAAATAAAATTTTTACAAAATTTTCTATAGAAATACGATTTTGACAAGATTTTCTATAGAAAAAAAATTTTTACAAAATTTTCTATAGAAATAAAATTTTTACAAAATTTTCTATAGAAATACGATTTTGACAAGATTTTCTATAGAAATAAAATTTTGACAATATTTTCTATAGAAATAAAATTTTGACAAAATCTTCTATAGACATAAAATTTTGACAAAATTTTCTGTAGAAATACGATTTTGACAAAATTTTCTATAGGAAACTATGTTGACAAAATTTTTTATAGAAATAAAATTTTGACAAAATTTTCTATAAAAATAGAATCTTGACAAAATATTCTTTAGAAACAAAATTTTCTATAGAAATAAAATTCTGACAAAATTTTCTATAGAAATACCATTTTGACAAAATTTTCTATAAAATTTTTTTTTGACAAAATTTTCTATAGAAATAAAATTTGGACAAAATTTTCTACAGAAATAAAAGTTTGACAAAATTTTCTATAGAAAAAAAATTTAACAAAATTTTCTATAGAAGTCAAATTTTGACAAATTTTGTATAGAAATAAAATTTTGACAAAATTTTTTATAGATATAAAATTTTGACAAAATTTTCTTAGAAATAAAATTTTGACAAAATTTTCTATAGAAAAAAAAATTGACAAAATTTTCCATAGAAGTACAATTTTGACAAAACTTTCTATAGAAATATAATTTTGACAAAATTTTCTTTAGAAATACAATTTTGACAGAATTTTACATAAAAATTAAATTTTGTAAATTTTTTTTTTTATGTTTTTTTTTTTTTTTGGTATTAGAAAATTTAATATATTTATTTGATTTAATATTATAAAAAGTTATAATGTTTAATTTTTAATTTAAATGTATTTACACAAATAAAATTTAATTTTAGTATACATTACTTTAATTAAATTTCATATATATTTTGATTTAATTTAGATAACATATTTTAATTTAACATGGTCCACATCCAAAGAATTGTCATATGTTTTAAAATCCATGAATTCATGTATTTTTAATTTACATTTACTTCGTTTAATTTAATATAATTTAGTTTATCTTAATAAAACTTCTATCAAATAAAATTAAAATAAATTTCAACTAAATTAAATTGTTCTCGTTTTCTTTCTTCATTAATAATTTTTTTCAATATGAGTATTGCTATCATTTATCGGTTATCTCCTACTCCATTATTTGACAGTTCTGTGACATCTATTGTCACTTAATAATTCTAAGTTGTCAATGTGTCATGTTCTTCTACACTTCACATATTTTTATGATATAAACTACGATCGATTGTTGCTACTCCTCCTTATTGGTGGTTGAAACTATCTTCAACCTTCTCGAATAGAATGTACTTCCGGTTTGTAAACATTGTTCTAAATACAAAATTCAACTGACTTCACCTGGTCCTTAGAGTACATACCAATATTATTTGTATTACGAAAATATTTCCACTATATTGTGGCTTGGCCCACCTGAGATGTGGAGTGGGGGCTCAAATATCAAAATGTCAGGTTGTCAGTCCATTCGTGTGGATTGCTCGTCCATAACCATCTATCAGATATCCATAGTAAGGAGTCTTCTTGGTTATGTTTTGATTTGCTCAACTTTAAATTTATTTGATACATTTTGTTTTTGTACAATTCTCCGTTTTTACTGTTTGTTTTTTGTTTTTTTTTTTTTTTTGCTTTACTTTACCTTTCCATATTCTGATGTTGTGGTTTCTGGGAGTTTTATTAATGAAATTAAGTATTTTTTGTTAAGCCATTATGTATGCTCAGCACATTTTTTCTTCATACCATTTTATTTGGAGTTAACTTCTGTACTGTATTTGCCCCCTCAGATGTTCCCCTGATACATACATCGATCATGTTTTGAAGTAGAGATGTCGTTATGGAATTTTTCGGGACATATATATCTCTTAAGTAAATTTGGGATTTAAATGTAAGCAAGGACAAAGAAATAAAATCAAGATTTTTATGAAAGATTAGGAGTATAAACTCTCCATATATGCTATGAGCAAGTTTATTTATTAACCTTTTAAAACTATTTTGTTTTTTGTTATGGAAAAATAAAATTTTAGTCCTAAGCAGAGAAGTCGTCAAAATAAAAACCAAAATACTTAAAAGAATATATAATTTACTGGAATTTCTTAAAATTTCCTCAAAATAATTCCCCTATTTTAACTTCCCATATGGCATCCCTAGTTTTTGAGCTGTTTAATATATTTTGTTTCATGTCTTTCGTGTACATATTTAACTATTTAGCATTCACTTTATTATTAGTTCGGACACGTTTTTAGTGCAATTGACATTTGAAGCTGGCTCTTTGTAGTCCACTATGAAGCCAATAAAGACCATTTTAAAATAATGCTCGTGCTTTATTTATATTTTACAGCCACATATTTGACCATTGTTATGGTTTCGTTTTTTTTTTACATATATGTCGGGAAATGGGTCACACATGATTTTGGGTTCAGTTTCGATTTTACGTTGTAAGTTTTTTTTTTTCACAAAAATAGTATTGAAGTTATTTTATATAAATGGTGATTATTTGTTTTATATTAAAAGTAAAATAATAAATATTTTCAAAAAAAAATGTTGCTCGGACGCCAATTTTTTGTTTGTTTTATTCATATGGTTGTAAGTTTTTTTCCCACAAAAATAATATTGAAGTTATTTTATATAAATGGTGATTATTTGTTTTATATTAAAAGTAAAATAATATATATTTTCAAAAAATCTTGCTCGGGCGCCAGATTTTGTTGTTGTTTTATTCTATTGCCAAAGGTTCTTGCTTGGGCGCCAGAAATGTGTTTGTTTTTTTTTTAATCTTCAAAGGTCTTTGTTCGAGCGCCAGAATTATTTTGTTTTATTTATATTGTATATAAATAAGGTTTTTGCTCGGGCGCGAGAAATGTTTGTTTTTCAAAAGTTCTTGATCGGGCGTCAGAATTATTTTTTTATTCAACTTTTCAAAGGTACTTGCTTGGGCGCTTTACTATTTTTTTATTAATTGTTTTGGATATATCAAAGATGAAATTAAATTGAAAAAGGACTGTAGTATTACATTTCACCATTACTCTCTGAGATAGGCATTATATTTATATAATAAAAAATAAAACAAAACAATAAAAGAATATTTTTATGTCTATAGTACGCCTAAATAAATTTGTTGCATTTATTAACCTATCATTTCGTTTTAGTTTTTTTTTTTTGTGTTATAAAAAAAATAAAAATTGGTCCGTATACTATATCGGAAAAATGGGTTACACATAATTTTGGGTTCAGTATCGATTTTGAAATTTTTGTTTTGGAAAATTTCTTTTGAGTTTTTTTTCTTTTTGCTCCACAAAAATAGTTTTGAAGTTATTTTTATTACACTGATTTTTTGTTTTATATTAAAAATAAAATAATACATATTTTCAAAAAATTTTGATCCTCAAAGTTTCTTTCTCGGGTGCCAGAAATATTTTTTTTTATTTCAAATTTTTAAAAGTTTGTGTTGGGAGCAACCGTCGTGCAATGGTTAGTATGTCCGCCTTGCATACACAAGGATTATCCCACCTCAGTAATGCTGGTGTCATTTCTGAGTGTTTCCAGCTTCTCTAAGTGGTTTCACTGCAATGTGGAACGCCGTTGGGAATCTGCTGTAAAAAGGAGGACCCTTGTCATTGAGCTTAACAGGGAATCGGGAGCACTCAGTGATAAGAAAGAAGTTCACCACTGTGGTATCACAATGGACTGAATAGTCTAAGTGAGCCTGATACATCGTGCTGCCACCTAACCTAACTAAAAAGTTCTTGTTCGGACGCCAGAATTATATTTTTTATTCAAATTTTCAAAGGTCCTTACTTGAGCTATATGAGGATATATTTTAAAAAATTCAAGAATGAAATTAAATTGAACAATTCAAAGGACTGTAGCATTACATGTCACCATTGCTTTCTGACATATGCATTATTTTTAAATATAGTCAAAAATAAAACAATACAATAAAAAAATATTTTTATGTCCATAATGCACCAAAGTAAATGTGTTATTAAATATAAATTATTCCAAAATGTTTTTTTTTATATAAGTCGGAAAATGGATCATACATGATTTTTGGTTCAGTTTCGATTTTAAGTTTGACTTTTTGTTTTGGAAAATTTCTTTTGACGTATTTCTTTTTTGCTTCAAAAAAATAGCCTTGAATTTAGATTATTTAAATAGTGATTGCTGATTTAAATGCTGATTTCAAAGGTTCTTGCTCGGGCGCCAGAAATTGTTTAATTCAAATTTTTGATGTAGGCAATGTCTATTATTGAAAATCTTTATCCAGGAGGTACGAGTGTAATTCAAAGTGGGTTTATTGAATTTCCAGAATTTATTCTTATAATTGGTTGAGACTTTTTGGCAAGAAAACAACTTCTTCGAAGATTTTTGCTCGGGCGCCAACATTTTCTTTTTGTAATTTAAATTTTTGATGAAGTCAAACTCTATTATCAAGAATATTTTTCCGGTTAATTCGTTTTTGGTTAATTTCCCAAAATTATTCTGACAATTTATTGGTAGGTTTGCTGCAAGTACAGGATGCTGATGAGGAATGTGGCAATTCAGAAATGAGAAGACAACTTTGTTTAATTTACACATCCCCATTCGTTTTCATCATTTGACAAAGTACTCTAGGGATACATTTAAGAGGCACCCAGCAAAAAAAGAGCTTCCAAAAAAGTAGTTTGGATCCCCAATCTGTGATCCGGAAGTAGTGCAAACTTGGATCATCTCCACTAAATTTTACATGGGCTTGTCATAGGACGGAAGTACTCCCTTTTTGGATCCTTTGCATTGCTTTAGAAGTTGTGCCCTGGATGTTAATTTGAATGAAGAAATTTAAAAAGCGAAAAAAAAAATTTTCAACCAATTTCACTTTTTTTTCATCAATATGTTTTATTATTACACTATTATTTTACTATTATCTAATTTTTACAATTTGAAAAACTTTTTCGCTCCGACCAGGGGATGAACCTGGGTTTGCTGGCACCATAACAGAACGCCTTAGCACACTCAGCCACAAACGCCATTGAACATAAAGCGTCGAAAGGTCAATTCAAATGTTTGTGGTATGATCGTAATACGACACCAAGAAACATTCTAATTGCTTCTCGAGATGTTCTTTATTAGTATGAACGAAAAAATAAGAAACGCAGGTTCAAATCTCACCAGCGGTAATTTTTTTATCGAATATTTTTTCTAAAAAAAATATTTCTTTATGTCATGCATCGTTTTTATTTTTTATTTTCGGCATATATTTTCGTATAAATATTTTCCATTAAAAATCAACAAAAAAAATTAAAAATTCTCGTAATTTGCAAAACCTTCTCAAAAGAACTTCCGTGGAAGCGAAAAAGTCAAACGGCACAGGTTCAAATCCCAGCGGGGATGAAATTTAATTTTTTTTTTATTATTTTTTTACTTTTTTTATTAATTTCTATTTTTTTTAGTTTTTTATTAGTTTTCTATTTTTTTGTTTTTCGTCAAAAAAATATTCCACATAACATATTAATATAATTTTTATACGAGCTTATAGTACATGAAAATTGAGGAATTTTTACTATCAAATTATTCAAAAGAAAATCCTGATGATAATGACTCAATGATGACTCAAGCCTGCCTATACACATGTTTCATCGCTGGCTAATTCGAATTTCCATAGACTTTAGTATAGATCCGGCAGGTGAATATGATTCATTTTGGGCTAACTTCTTATCAAAATTCCATACGAGAATTATTCTTCTCAACTTTAACAATTTTTCACCACCATTTCACATATCCTAGGCTAGTTATTATAAGGTATTCAGTTTTTGTCTGTATGTGTTGTAACCAAATATGTTTAAAAAGACAGGAGTGTTCTACTATTAAGGCATTAAGTCTGTGATCGGGCGCCAACGCATTTGTTCCAATTTAATTAATTTTACATATCCTCTACCAGTTAATATTATTGCACGGTATTAACATTTTGTATGTATGTGTATGTTATTAAAATTTACAGATTTCATGATACCTTCCTTCAAACTAGACCAATTAAAAATTCAAATTCAATGGTCATAACTAATTTTTCAAACTCCACATGAGGTGTCTAGTAACATATTATATTTTAAGAAGACAGAAATGACACTCCAAAGATTTTTCACCACTATAAATTAATTACAAGCTCATGATGACAATATATAAAATTTGAATATTCTTAAGATCACACAAAAGTACGGCGTGTGGGCGTATTTAAGAAGAAAAAAACAAGAATAGAATATCATTTATAATGGTCATTATATTTGCTAATGAGATGTTAGATGAAATTACGACAAAAAAACCCACAGACAACACTCTTTTCAAAAAAAAAAAAAAAAAACAAATGATACAGACAAATAACTATATTTACTTTTAACAATAACACAAAAAAAAACTGAAATATGATCTCTATGTCTTGTCAGCCAGACCCAAATTTGTCAAAAGTACTTATAGTGTGAGGTTGGTTGTAAACAAATTAAGTGGATACTAGATACCTTAAGTTTTTGGCCATATATGGACCATACATAACATTTTAAGTGATGCTTCATTGATTTCCACCAACTCCTTTTTCATACCAATTCGAAGAATTTTTTGACAACAGGCCTCTTCTTTTCTTCAATAGATTGCTCTAAGTGGGAAAAATGACAAAATAATCATGCAAAGTTAAAAGTCATGTTTCAGCCCACCTATAAACGTGAAATAGAATCATTATGAATTTTATTATGGCAATACAATCCATGCCAAAGGACTTGAGTTATGTAAACAAAATTTCAGATTTTATATATTCGTGAATAAAATCGAAAATGTTCTGCACTCGAGAAATATCTAAGATTTATCAAACAATCTAATCTAATAATAAATATAACAATTTTATGAATCCCATTAGATTGGCAACTAAAAAGGGAATAAAATTAAATAAATAAAATTAGAAAACTAAAGAAAAATATATGTAATTAAATTTATTAAATATTTTTATAAGCAAATTTAACTATGTTTAAATACTTAATGATATTCACATTATATTTCATTAATACATATGAACTAAATAAAACTATTATTATTCATCATTAATTTTCTTCATACGTTCAAGAAAATTTCGTGGTTCTTTATTTTATTTTAGTTATTTATTTATGCATATCCCGTACAACAAGATTAAAGTCTTATGATAAAAGTACAGGAATTTTAATAAAATATTTGAAGTTCAAAATTGCAAAAATGTCTTGTGGTAAAATTTACAAGTTTTAAGTAATTTTGTTTGAAATACGAACTTTTATGTTTCATTTGTATATAATTTTCACCTTTATTACCCAGCAAAAAAATTTGGAAGTTCTTCCAAAGATACAACTTTAAAAGCACTTCCAGAGGATGCACTCCCAATGATGTTAGTTATTTTAGCTACCCAGGAAGTTCTTTTCATTCAATTTTTTATAACATGCTTGTTTCATACTTTTAATTGGTAATTTTAATTTTTATACCCTCCACCATAGGATGGGGGGTATATTAACTTTGTCATTTCGTTTGTAACACATCGAAATATTGCTCTAAGATCCCATAAACTATATATATTCTGGGTCGTGGTGAAATTCTGAGTCGATCTGAGCATGTCCGTCCGTCCGTCTGTTGAAATCACGCTAACTTCCGAACGAAACAAGCTATCGACTTGAAACTTGGCACAAGTAGTTGTTATTGATGTAGGTCGGATGGTATTGCAAATGGGCCATATCGGTCCACTTTTACGTATAGCCCCCATATAAACGGACCCCCAAATTTGGCTTGCGAGGCCTCTAAGAGAAGCAAATTGCATCCAATCCGGCTGAAATTTGGTACATGGTGTTAGTGTATGGTCTCTAACATCCATGCAAAAAGTGGTCCACATCGGTCCATAATTATATATGGCCCCCATATAAACCGATCCCCCGATTTGGCTTGCGAGGCCTCTAAGAGAAGCAAATTTCATCCGATCCGGCTGAAATTTGCTACATGGTGTTAGTATATGGTCTTTAACATCCATGCAAAAATTGGTCCACATCGACCCATAATTATATACAGGCCCCATATAAACCGATCCCCAGATTTGACCTCCAGAGCCCGTTGGAAGAGCAAAATTCTTCCCATTCGGTTGAAATTTGGTACTTGATATTAGTATATGGTATCCAACAACCATGCAAGAATTGGTTCCTATCAGTCCATAATTATATATAGTTCCCCTATCCCCGATAGATCCCCGATCATAATTATATATAAACCGATCCCCAGATTTGACCTCCTGTGCCTTTTGGAGAAGCAAAATTCATCCGATCTGCTTGAAATTTGGTACGTGGGGATAGTATATGATATTTAACAACCATGCAAAAAGTGGTCCATATCAGTCCATAATCATATATAGCCCCATATAAACCGATCCCGAGATTTGGTTTTGGAGCCTCTTGGAGGAGCCAATGTACCAAGCCAAATCATCCGAGTGAGTTGAAATTTGGTACATTGTGCTAGTATATGGTCGTTGACAACCATGCCTAACTAGGTCCATATCGGTCTATAGTTATATATATCCCTCAGATAAATCGATTTCCAATCACACAAAAATTGGTACATATCAAGTTCATAATTGTATATAGCCCCCATATAAGCGACCCCCATATTTCAATTCTGGCTCTCTACGTACCGTACAAAAAGTCCATATCGATTCGTAATTATTTGTAGACTTAACTATACATAACTTTTTTGTCTAATATATACCACGTATGGACTAACTCACAATTTAGAAAACGATGTTAAGAAGTTTTAAGATACCACAACCCAAGTAATTCGATTGTGGATGACAGTCTTTCGTAGAAGTTTCTACGCAATCCATGGTGGAGGGTACATAAGATTCGGCCTGGCCGAACTTACGGCCGTATATACTCGTTTTTTTTTTTCAAATAGGTTAAGAACAGAGTAAAAATTTATAAAATAGTACAAATCATTTACATTTTGTTGAAAAAAAATTCTAAATCCAATCTGAAAAAATTGTGAAGTTTTGAAAACATTTGAGGTCAAACGTTTCAGACAAAAACAACTAAGCCGGGCGGGGCCGACTATATTATACCCTTATAGATCTAAATTTTCGATACCATATCACCAACCAAAGTTGGCACTCATAGCTACAATGCTAATTCTACTCCCTGTGCAAAATTGCAACTAAATCGGAGAAAAAATTGGCCTCTGTGGTCATATGAGTGTAAATCGGGCGAAAGCTATATATGGGAGCTATATCTACTCCCTGTGCAAAATTAAATCAATTAAATCGGAGTAAAAGATTTGCCACTGTGGTCATATGAGTGTAAATCGGGCGAACATATATATGGGAGCTATATCTAAATCTGAACCGATTTCAATAAATTTGGCACACTTGACTACACTACTAATTGAACTCCTAGTGCAAAATTTCAACCAAATTGGGGTAAAACTCTGGCTTCTGAGACAGTATTAGTCCATATCGGGCGAAATATATATATGGGAGCTATATCTAAATCTGAACCGATTTCAATAAAATTTGGCACACTTGACTATAGTACTAATTGATCTTCTTGTTCAAAATTTTAAGCAAATTAGGGTAAAACTCTGGCTTCTGGGGCCATATAAGTCCATATCGCGTGAAATATATATATGGGAGCTATATCTAAATCTGAACCGATTTCTTCCAAAATCAATATATTCTGAGCCAAAACACATACTTGCGCCAAATTTAATGTCGATTGGACTAAAACTGCGACCTAAACTTTGATTACAAAAATGTGTTCACGGACAGACGGACATGGCTATATCGACTCAGGATCCCACCGTGAGCATTTTTGCCAAAGACGCCCTTTGTCTATCTCGTCTCCTTCAGGGTGTTGCAAACATATGCACTAACTTATAATACCCTGTTCCACAGTGTGGCGCACACGCAGAGAAGGAATATGATCACCTCAAACATGTTTCAAGAGCAAAATGTTATTTTTGGACGGTGAACATGGAACATTTTTGTCGCAATCATGTTCTTTTCTCGGAAAACATATACGTGATTGCCGAAATCAGGTACATAATTTTCGAGAACATAACATGATTGCGACAAACATGTAACATGTTCCCAGTAAAAATTACCTTTTGCTCTTAAAACATGTTTGAGGTGATCATATTCCTTCTCTGGGTGCAGGGTATAAAAAATAAATTAAAATTACTAATAAATTTATTTTTTAATTCTATTAGAATTAATTCAATAAAATTAATTTAAATCTGAATCAAATTGAAAGTAATTAAATAATTTTTGCAAAACAGGAAACAAAAGAATTATATAAATTAAATTAATTAATTTTTTAATAATAAAAAATAAAAAAATAATAAATTTATATTATAAATAAGTTTATTTTTTATTTCTATTAAACTTAACTTAATTTAATAAAATTATTTAAATCTGAATTAAATTGAAAGTAATTAAATAATTTTTGCAAAAAAACGAAACAAAAGAATTATTAAATTATTTTTTTATTTTTAAATATATAAATTATAAACAATTATTTAACAAATTCGAAATGAACTGAATTTAGTTAATTTAATATCAATTTCATTTATCTTAATTAGAAATACTAAACTAAGCAAAATATAAATTAATTAATTATAATTTTTTGAACTAAGTTCAATCTATTTTAAATTTATAAAATTTAGTAAAATATAATTTAATTTAAATACAAAAATTAAATTAAAAAAATCAATTTTTCTTAATTTTAAATTTAAATAAAATAAAACTAATTATACTAAATTTTTGAAAAAAATCTAAACATATAATAAATACAAAACTAATATAGAAAACCCAGCAAAAAAGCGTCCCTAAAAAAGTAGTGAAAATATTCTTTTTGAATCCGGAAGTGGTGCAAAATTGGCGCAGAAGCGATGAATTTAACAAGGGCTTGTCATAGGACGGATTTCCATCATTTTAGCAGCCGTTGCACTGGATTTGCATCACTTCTTAAGGTGGAATGCGAATTCAGTGTTTTGGATTTGAATTAAGATTTTTTTTGATATTTTGACCAATAAATTATTTTTTAAAATTTTTATGACTTTTAATGCATTCTTACACTTGTATGGAAAGTTTGGCATCAAATATTTTCAAAAATTCGCAATTTTTCTAGAATGGTTTTGGCATTTTTTTTCCGAAAAATTTAAACAATTTTTACCATTTTATTAATTCTTAAGCTATTTTTAACCTATTTGAAACAAAAAATTTTGAATTTTTCATTAAAAATATGAAAAAAGCAAGCTATAAAAAATTGAATTAAAAGAACTTCCTGTTCAGCTAAAATAAAGAACTTATTTGGGAGGACATTTTTGGAAGTGCTTTTAAAGTTGTGCATTTAGAAAAACTTCCAACTTGTTTTGCTGGTAAGCATTGGATATTGAGATGTAGCGTTGAATTTTTTATTTTAATAATATTATCTGAATCAAATTTTTTGTTTATGTACGAATAATTCGCTTACCGAAATAACCAGCAAAATGTATAAAATCTTACAACAAATGACAAATGTGATATATGTTGAGAAAAAAAACCTAAAGAAACTTTAAAAATATAAGCCCACTTAAAAAAATGACAACAATTTGAAGTTTGTGGTAAAATAAACTAGTTCCATGTCCACTTTGACGATGGTGTCTGGTTATGAAAGACATCTAGAAAAGCTATGGACATACAAGACAACAAAAAAAAGCAGAAACAAATAGACGCACGAACGGACGGACAGACACACTGGACAGTTCATTAAACTATAGATCAAAATTTAAGAAATGCTACAACAGTCTGCGGTTATAAATTGAGTCAATGGCTAATAACTCCTATTCAATGTTAACTAAAAGCTTTTTGTATATTCCTTCTATAGTGCTGGTATGTATCGCTATAAAGGTCATTTCGCCATGCCAGCAAACAATGAAAGTATGATAGTTAGAATGAATTGAATTCATTTAAAATATCGAACACTGAGGGAGTAAATTTGTTTCATTTTTAAATACCTTTATTGTTTGTGTTTAAATCTTTTAGAGATAAAAAAAAACTGATAGATCAAGGTTAGAGTTATGGTACTCCCATACTTAAGAAGGAACGAAAGACGAAAAACAAACAATCTGGTATCTATTTAAACATTTATACTCTTAACTGATATTGTTGTTATTAAAGATTTATAACAATAATCATGGTTTATGATATTTTTTTTTTTTTTGAGATTTTATTTTTCTACTCAACCAACCAAATCAAATATAATAATTGGAAATTGAACGAGGTATATCAATTATCGTATTCGAAACAATACGGATTAAGTCTTTTTTTTGTGTCTTGGTAACTGAAGGTAAAGATTTATTGGAGCAGAACATTTAGACTGGATTTTGATAAAGGTTCTTTGTCTTTGTTGTTCGGAAACACTAAATCTTTTTCATCGATTCTATGATAATTGTAACTGGGTCAAAGTCATAGGAAATTGAAATTTATTTACAACAAAATTGGAAAAAAAATCCAAACTAACTTTCCCTTTACTTCAACATAAAACAATGTTTTGGGGTCTATGGAGAAGACATTATCGCTTGATTAAATTTTATGAATTTATTCCAATATGGTAATTTTCATTTCATCTATGTTGTTCCTAACGAATAAAAAAAGAAAATTTATTTATTACCGAAGGGCGGAACGATAATCGGAAAATCGGTATTTGAATATTGTATTCATTTAATGAGACATGGAATCTTATCAAAAAAATTAAAATATACTCAGTGTGGCCTATATACAGAAGTATAAGAAAAACGTCTGATAATTACACTCCAAGAACACAGAAAAAATGTCAACGACATGCTTCCTACACTGAAAAAAAAAACATGCCCAGTTCCAAAGATTTTGTCTTTATTTTAAAAATGTTGATATTGATTCCGAGCCAAAGAAGCGAAGAATACAAGTAAGGATACTTTTAAGACACAATTTTCTTTTAAATTTGGGTTTTGTTTACTTGTTTGTAGGAAGCAAATTCTAATTTTTTTTCTTTTCAGCTTTTTTTCTTCATATGCTATCAAAGTACTTTAAAAACGAGCTAACGACAACTTTATTTTCCAAATTAAGACTCGACTTTCAGTAGAAATTATGCTATGTTTCAAGTAAAAAAAAACGTATTTAAAATAACGTGTTGAAAAACATGTCCTATATTTGAAAGATTTTTTGCTTTGTAGTCAAGATGTAAAAATATAACAAATTTAAAGACAATTTCATAAAATTTAAAGAATTTTTCTGAATTATTAAAGTCAAGTTGACCTTAGCCCAAACATTTTTTCTTTATGTTATGATACCCATTTTTAAGTGAAATCACTTAACTATAAGGACAATACGACTTCATTGAAAAGTTCATGGGCTTTTGGACAAGGAAAAAAACTTTATATTAGAGAAATGTGTCGTCTATACTAAGCAAAGTTTGCATTCGTATTTTAAAGACATAAAATCTTTGACCTCACGACAATATTTTTTTCAGTATGAAAGCGCTGAAATTCATTCAAAGAAGAAGCGCGCCAAGTGGGACTTTTCCTTATAAAATCATCATTGAATTCCTCTCAGAGGTAAGCTTACAAAGCTAGAAAATTTTATCAAAATTTTTGTTCTATACAACATTTTATCAAAATTTTATTTATTCGTTTTGGTTTGTTATTGTTGGTTTTGTTCTTTAAGCATTGTTGTTGTTTTTTATTTCAGCTTAAAACCATACAAAATTTTATTTCTATAGAAATTTTGGCCAAATTTTAATCCTATTGAAAATGTTATCAAAGTTTTATTTCTATAGAAATTTTTAATAAAATTTTATTTGTATACAAATTTTGTAAACTTTTTATTTCTATAGAAACTTTGTCAAAAAAACTCTGGCTTCTGGGACCATATAAGTGCATATCGGGCGAAAGATATATATGGGAGCTATATCTAAATCTGAATCGCTTTCTTCCAAAATCAATAAGGTTCTACTCTAACCCCAAACAGAAACTTGTGCCAGATTTGAGGTCGATTGGACTGAAACTGCAACCTGGACTTTGATCACAAAAATGTGTTCACAGACAGACGCACATGGCTCTTTCGACTTAGGGACCCGCCCTGAGCAATATAAAAGACACCTTATGTCTGTCTCGTCTCCTTCTGGATGTTGCAAATATATGCACTAACTTAGAATACACTGTTCCACAGTGTGGCACAGGGTATAAAAATGTTAAATCCATTTTAAAAAACTTTCGAAGTTTTGAAACTATTTGAGGTTAAACGTCTCAGAAAAGCGTTAGAATGCACTAAAAATCATAAAAAATATTTACGTTATAGAAAAATTTAAAATTTATTGAAAATTTTGTGAACATTTTATTTCTATAGAAAATTTTCTCAAAATTTTATTTCTATAGAAAATTTTATTTGTATAGAAAATTTTGTCAAAATTTTATTTCTATAGTAAATCTTTTCAAAATTATATTTCTATAGAAAATTTTGTAAAAATTTTATTTCTATAGAAATTTTTGTCAAAATTTTATTTCTATAGAAAGTTTTGTCAAAATTTCTTTTTTGTAGAAAATTTTGCCAAAATTTCTTTTTTTGTAGAAAATTTTGTCAAAATTTGTTTTTGTAGAAAATTTAGCCAAAATTTTATTTCTATAGAAAATTTTGTAAAATAGTTATTTCCATAGAAAATTTTGTCAAAATTTTATTTCTATAGAAAATTTTGCCAAAATTTGTTTTTTTGTGGAAAATTTAGCCAAAATTTTATTTCAATAGAAAATTTTGTCAAACTTTTATTTCTATAGAAAATTTTGTCTAAATTTTATTTCCATAGAAATTTTTTTTCAAAATTTTATTTCCATAAAAATTGTTTTCAAAATTTTATTTCTATAGAAAATTTTGTCAAATTTTTATTTCTATAGAAAATTTTGTCAAAATTTGTTTTTTGTAGAAAATTTAGCCAAATTTTATTTCTATAGAAAATTTTGTCAAAATTTTATTTCTGTAGAAAATTTTGTCAAAATTTTATTTCTATAGAAAATTTTGTCAAAATTGTATTTCTATAGAAAATTTTGTCAATTTTTTTTTCTATAGAAAATTTTGTCAACATTTGTTTTTTGTAGAAAATTTAGCCAAATTTTATTATTATAGAAAATTTTGTCAAAATTTTATTTCTGTAGAAAATTTTGTCAACATTTTACTTCTATAGAAAAGTTTGTCAAAATTTGTTTTTTGTAGAAAATTTAGCCAAAATTTTATTTCTATAGAAAATTTTGTCAAAATTTTATTTCTATAGAAAATTTTGTCAACGTTTTATTTCTGTAGAAAATTTTGTCAACATTTTATTTCTATAGAAAATTTTGTAAAAATTGTATTTCCATAGAAAATTTTGCCAAAATTTTATTTCTGTAGAAAATTTTGTCAAAATTTTATTTCTGTAGAAAATTTTGTCAACATTTTATTTCTATAGAAAATTTTGTCAAAATTTGTTTTTTGTAGAAAATTTAGCCACAATTTTATTTCTATAAAAAATTTTGTCAAAATTTTATTTCTATAGAAAATTTGTCAAAATTTTATTTCTATAGAACTTTTCATCCAAATTTTATTTCTATAGAAAATTTTGTCAAAATTTTATTTCTATAGAAAATTTTGTCAAAATTTTATTTCTATAGAAAATTTTGTCAACATTTTATTTGTATAGAAAATTTTGTCAACATTTATTTTCTATAGACAATTTTCTCAAAATTTTATTTTTATTTTCTCAAAATTGTATTTCTATAGTTTTTTTTCAAAATTTAATTTCTATAGAAAATTTTGTCAAATTGTATTTATTTTATTGTAGTTTTTTTTTGTATTTATATTATTGTGGTTTAATGGTTAGCACTACCTCCTTGCATACAAAGGGTTGTGGTTTCAATGCCAGTTTCTGGCAACATTGACGGGATCATTTATTGGTCACAATGAACCTTAACACTGAACCTTAAATTTTATTCCTATAGAACATTTTGTAAACATTTTATTTCTATAGAACACACACAATTTTATTTTGACAAAATTTTTTTTTCTATAGAGAATTTGTCAAAATTTTATTTCTATAGAAAATTTTGTCAAAATTTTATTTTTATAGAAAATGTTGTCCAAATTTTATTTCTATAGAAAATTTCATCAAAATTTTATTTTTATAGAAAATGTTGTCAAAATTTTCTTTCTATAATTTTTTTTTTCAAAATTTAATTCTATAAAAAATTTTGTCAACATTTTATTTCTATAGAAAGTTTTATCAAAAAAATTTTTTTTGTAGAAAATTTTGTCAAAATTGTATTTCTATAGAAAATTTTGTCAAAATTGTATTTTTATTTATTTATTTATTTATTTATTTATTTCTATATTTCTATAGAAAATTTTGTCAAAATTTTATTTTTATAGAAAATATTGTCAAAATTTTATTTCTATAGAAAATTTTGTCAAAATTGTATTTCTATATAAAATTTTGTCAAAAATGTATTTCTATAGAAAATTTTGTCAAAATTTTATTTCTATAGAAAATTTTGTCCAAATTTTATTTCTAGAGAAAATTTCATCAACATGTTATTTTTATAGAAAATTTTGTCAAAATTTTATTTCTATAGAAAATTTTGTCAAAATTTTATTTCTATAGAAAATTTTGTCAAAATTTTATTTCTATAGAAAATTTTGTCAAAATTTTATTTCTATAGAAAATTTTGTCAAAATTATATTTCTATAGAAAATTTTGTCAAAATTATATTTCTATAGAAAATTTTGTCAAAGTTGTATTTCTATAAACAATTTTGTCAAAATTTTATTTTTATAGAAAATTTTGTCCAAATTTTATTTCTATAATTTTTGTTTTCAAAATTTTATTTCTATAAAAATTTTTGTCGAAATTTTATTTATTTTATTGTACCTCTTAGTTGGAGAAGTACATTTTGCAAAATATATGAAAACATCAAGAATTCTACCAATCTACCAAACAGTAAACTGAATAGTCTAAGTGAGCCTGAATCTTAATCGAGCTGCCACTTTAACCTTTAACAGTAAAAAATAGTCCATTTTTGGAAGAATTGTACCAACTTTGGCAACCGTGGTCACATCTCCCAAATGACGCTCAAGATTCACGCCACAGTGGTTTAATGGATATCACTACCTACTTGCATGCAAAGGGTTGTGGTTTCAATCCCAGTTTCTGGCAACATTGATGCGACTTGCACTGCGCGACTGGATAGCTCATATAAACTAAAAGAAAACGGGCCTATTCTCAACTTGCATTTCTTCTTCACTTATGTCCACCAATTCATCGAGCCGCATGTTCGAATCAGCCCTATTACTCTGTCGTATATAGCTATTTCAAAAAAATTGTCAGTGAGAAATAAGTCTACTGAACGTATGATAGAAAAAACTGTTTTACGATCATGTATGGGTCACAATGACCCTTAACTGATTCATGCAACTATACGGTAAAATGTTTTTATTCTGTTTTTATTTTTGTTTTTACAATTCCTTGTGACCACTCAAGACTTCCCTTAAATTCATGTTCAAAAACATGTCTATTATTTTTGAAAGCAAAACACGATTTCATGTTTGTGAGCACGACATCATGCACAGCTATGTATCAAAGCAAATTATTAGTTCTGCACGGTTAATTAATTAAAAGGTTATAAAGTAGAGCAATGACCAGCATCAGAATCAAAAATTATTTCACATTGGTTTGGCAACTGAGTTATGATTATGGTTACTTTAGCAACCATGCATTGGAATGGTGTTGACAGTATGAACCAAACAAACGAACCGAATGCCCGAAAATTTAACCAATAACCTTAGGCCCTGAAAACAGGATTTCACCATATCAATTATCTTCGCCAGACATTGACTGACACTATTCACTTATCATTCCCGGAATTCACTGTGATGTGATGTGAGAGTGAATGGAATGTATGCCACCACTTTTAATAAGAATGAAAGTTCTTTATAATTTTATTTTCTATCAAGAGTAATTGAGTGAAATTGCTATTGTCTTTGATCCAGAAAAAAGAAAGTGAAATATTTTATTCTTTGATTCTTGAGATCAATTAAAGATTTCTAGGCTGTGGAGAGACATGTTAACATTCGTAGTGGACAATAGTGATGAGAAAATGTATGAGTGTTTATGTACTATTGTACCATCGAAGATAAAAGGATTGCATCTTCTTTCTTTGAAGAATAATTGGAAGATTGTGATAGAGATGGGATATAGAAGCATATGGTATAGTGTTGAAGAAAGTGTAAGCATTTCGTCTTCCCACCATTTGAATATCGCTTACGCAATTATATTCGGTTCAGCCGATAAGATTACAAAATTTTGGGTATATTCATTCTAAAGTCTTCTGAAGCCTTCGACATTATACTCATGAACATTTATGAGTTATTACATTCGGCACAGCCACCAAGATGCAGAGAAATTAAGTCGACGCACTTCCTCGAAAAAATTTGTTTAATTTACTCTCTTAATCAAGATCGGGCGCCAAAAATCATTGGACCTGTTCATTCTATAGTGTACTGAAGCCTTCGATATTATACTCATAAGCAATAATGATTTATTATTTTCGCCTCAGGTGCCAGAAATTAGGTCGACGCATTCCATCATCTAGCAGCAAAAATTTCAGACAAAATTCAATTTTGTACCGATAAAAATTTATCGGTGTTATTCTAGAGTTCGGCTTGACTCTAAACGGGGTTCTAGCTGTTACGACTACACATTTTTAAGCTTGCTTAGGTTGAATAATGGATCCTTGTTTCCCTGTCTTATGTCCATATACACCCAGGTTGTGGGCTCTAACTCTTTTAATAGTATCCTTCTAACATGTCTCCGGTCCCTTTTTCCAAGCTGGGCCGCATCCCGAATCACATCTTCTCCGATACGGTTATCTCTATATCTCGTGAAAGCAGAAAAGTGCCATTGCTCCAAATTCTCCTTCTTCTGCAGTTTTTTTTATGTGTGGTCTAGCAAGCAGAATAGGATATCGATGTCTGATTAGCTATATATCTCGTGAAAGCAACACAATGTTATATACTATGCTCAAAGTTCTCCTCCTTCTGCAGAACTATGATGTGGTCCAACAAACGGAATAGAATCTTGAGGTCTGGTTGCACTACGCAGGCACCCACTCTGCATCTGCCGCTACTCCCAACCTCTCAACTAGGCTTTGAAATTTTCATCGTAGTCAAATAGGTTTCGCTTTTGATCTGTACCTTTATATAGCTCTGAGGTCCTATATCGTTTCCAAAGCACCGGTTGACGTTGTAATCACAGTATTTCGATCCATAACACAATTCTTATGTTGGTCTTTTCCTCCATCAATGTTCAACAGACTGTCGACACGAATTTTAGAATTTGCCTAATTTAGACCACGTATGGCCTCATCCTGCATCTGTCTCTAATTGTGTCTTTTGCACTACTATCCTTTGAGGGTTCGTCTTGTTTAGAATTTCCGTCCATTCCTGCAAAATCCTCAATTTCATCGTGGCCAAATAGGATTCTCATTTAACCTGTATTTGAAACCCTCAGAAATGTCACCAGCATTACTGAGGTGAGATAATCCACCGCTGAAGAACTTTTTGGTGTTCGGTCGAAGCAGGAATCGAACCCACGACCTTGTGTATGCAAGGCGGACATGCTAACCATTGCACCACGGTGGCTTTCAAAGCTTCTCTAAGTGGTTTCACTACAATGTGGAACGCCGTTCGGACTCGGCTATAAAAAGAGGTCCCTTGTCATTGAGCTTAACATGGAATCGGGCAGCACTCAGTGATAAGAGAGAAGTTCACCAATGTGGTATCACAATGGACTGAATAGTCTAAGTCAGCCTGATACATCGGGCTGCCACATAACCTAACCTGTATTTCTATATAGCTCATAAGCTCAATATCGTTTCCAAAGTCAAAGTTGTATTCATTGCATTGCCTAGATATTACACAAGTTCTTTTACTACTTCTGGGTTTTGATATGGTCCAACAAGCGGATCTCTGGATCCACCACGTATGCGGCCATCCTGATTATGGCGCTACTTCCACCGTCTGAACTACTAAAGTCCAACATTGTTTCCATAGCATTGATTGACATTGTCTTCATTACATTGACTTTATTTCTCATGCAATCGATACAGTGACATAGATAGTTCTCCCCCTCCTGCCGGGCTTTGATATGGACCAGAAAGTGCAATAAGATCTCGATCTCTGGCTCCTCAATTTTGTCTCCGCAGGTATAAAGTCCAATATTGTTTCCGAAGCAATGATTGAAAATGCCTTCATGCACAGAAAAAAATTTCACGAAAATTTTTCCAATTAAAATCTTAATTGAGTTTTAAAAAATATTCAATTAAAAATTTTATTGATTCAACAAATTTTTTAATTGAAACAAAAATCAATCGCACAAATTAATAGTATCAATTAACTTTTTAATTGGATCAATTAATTTTTAATTGGCTGTCAATTAATGTTTTAATTGATACTATCATTTCTGTGATTGAAGACATTGCAATTAAAACATTAATTGGATCAATTAATTTCGTGATTGAATCAGAATTTTTTTTATACCCTACTCCACACTGTGGAACAGGGTATTATTTTTGTGTATGGTATTGCCAAGACAGCTGGCTCTATACCCTCGTGAAAGGAGGACAGTAAAATAAACAGTACTCCAAGTTCTCCTCCATCTGAAGGATTTTCATGTGGTTCAGTAAGCTGGAAAGAATCCCACATATTTAAACCCACCACATATGGCCCCTCCTGTCTCTGCCTCTACTTTCAGCGTCTGCACTTCTATCCTTCGATGGTTCGTTTTGTTGCGAATTTCCGCCCCTTCTCCTTGGCCTTGATTTATATCTCTTTATGTATAAAGTCCGACAACATAGATAGTGGCCAAGTTCTCTTCCTCCCACAGGATCGTGATGTGGTCCAGCAAGGGTAATAGGGTTCACGACGTATGTGCCCATTCTGCATCCGTCGCTACTCCCACCGTCTGCACTACTATATTTTCGTTATCTTACGAATTTCCCATGTTCTTTTCCTCCCACAGGACTGTGGGGTGGCCCAGCAAGCGAAATAGGGTCCACGACATATGCTCCCATCCTGCATCTGTTGCTGCTCTCACCGTCTACACTACTATCATTTAAGGGTTCGTTATCTTTCGAATTTCCGTCTATTCTCATAATATCTTCAAACTCATCGTAGCCATGGTGGGTTCAAGTCCAGTATCGGTCCGAAAACATTTATAGACATCTTCGTTGCTCAACTTTGTTAAGATACCATGTTCGCACAATTCTTATGTTGCCTTCCTTACCATCAATGTCGACCGGACAATCGTCGCGTATGCTAGAGTTGACCTAATTACAGGGAACCTTAAATTCAGGTTCTGATGTTCTACATAATGACCAACATCTGTAAGTCTCTCCTTTATATGGCACATCCAATTAAGTTTCCTGTCTAAGGTTACTCCTAAGAACTTATGGCAATTTCGATAAAAGGTACAACACTCTCGAAGTTGATTGCAAAATATCAAGGACACTGCCATAGCTTTCGGATACAGGACCTCCCAAAATATTATAAATCAATAATAATTTTGGAATGACACTATCATTTAGGCGAAAATACAACGAGGGAAAAAATAGTGTAACACCAAGGCAACATATTTTTCTCCACTCGAAATCCATAGACTTTTCTAATACCGGTACAATCTTGTCCAAAAAAATCGGTTCAAGGTTTGGGCTGGCAATCGGGGTTAAAGTTCATGACCCCATGTCTTGCTCAGTCATTCTTAGAACTCTCCCTCTCTGCTCTCTCTACGTCTCCTGCAGAAATATTATAATATCGCTGGTATTGTAATGAGCTTTGATATTTTATTGTTAGTGTGCCTTCCTTACGAGGTGAGGTTCGATTACAGTCAACCAACTATTTTTGTCCCTGCCTCTGTCGTTACAAATAGCACGACTTTATTACAGACTACCGTGCATATATCGTACTTTTGGTACCATTTCTATGAACTTTCGCTTCCCTGATCATTCTCCGAGATATACAATGGGGAAAAAGTTCACCAAGTCAACACAACTTTCCTTCACAATGGAAAAACAAAAACATTGACATGATCGCGGTTGGAAATTTTTTATGGCTTCGGTGGCAAAAGAAAATTAACTGTCGTCTTTCAGTCATTTGCTGCATGGTTGACGTCTACAATTCGATGGAGGGTATTTCTGCTGCAGCTGTTATTGATGACATTAAATTCTTAACATGTTTAGCAGCAACTAATTACCACCAAGCACACACGGCATCATCATCATTATCATCGTCGTGGTATTGGCAAGACATGGACAGCTTTAATATCGTGGCCCATACATTATCCCAGCCCGTGAACCGACAACAACAGCAACAACAATCCAAAACCTACCCATCTACCTACCGCCAACCAACCTATAAAAAAGTGTCTTTTACTTGGGCCTAAGGCATAATTCAAGTTTGGTCTACATGAGATTACATTGAGTTGACATTTCTTCCATTTCAAACAAACAAATGCCGTCTCGATCAACGCCACATGGTATGTGCCATACCATTTGATTTCAATCGATTGGAATGTGTAAAAATATTTATGGTTTCAATTTGTAATGCAGAGTGGCAGCATTGGTAGCATAAATAGTAGAGAGATACCAAGATTATTGGTGTATGAGAACGACCGAGAGAGGGAGAGAGACAGAAAGAAAATAATCATGTATTGAGGTTACCATCATTGTCTACAATGCTACCGCTACCGCATTTGCTTTTTAGTATGGGGCAAAGTGAAAAGAGTAATTTAATTTAATTTAATTCTTTACATTATGGATTACAAAGTCAAAGTGCTATAAAACATTGATTTTGAAATGCTTAACATAACCGCAGCCGTGGATAGCCATAGATCATAAATATTCCTGGGAAAATGAATAAATAAAAATATTTTGGAAAAAACTAACTACAGTAACACCTTTTAGAAGCGACACCCACCCACAGGCACTGAAAGCACATTTGCCACAGTTGGTTGAATTCCACCAAAAATTGTAGATTTTTTAATATTCGGTAGATTGGTAGAATTCTTTGTTTTTTTTGGTAGATTTGGTAAAATATTCCTCTCCACCTAAGAGGTACTTCAAAAAATTTCTCTGTTGACAAATTTTTCTTTAGGAATAAAATTTTAACAAAATTTTGTTTAGCAATAAAATTTTAACAAAATTTTCTTTAGAAATAAAATTTTGACAAAAAGTTCTATAAGAATAAAATTTGAAAAAAAAAATCCTATGAAAATTTTGACCAAATTTGCTATAAGAATAAAATTTTAATAAAATTTCTATGGGAATAAAATTTTAATAAAAACTCTATAGGAATTTCCCTTATATTCTCTAAGATTTTTCCTATGAAAATTTTGACAAAATTTTCTCTAGGAATACAATTTTGACAACATTTTCTCTAGGAATAAAATTTGGACAAAATTTTCTATAGGAATAAAATTTTGACGAAATTGTCTATAGAAATAAAACTTTGACAAAATTTTCTATAGGGATACAAATTTTAAAAACACTGTTTTCGTATATTTGGCAAAATATTCCTCTCCACCTAAGAGGTATTTCAAAAATGTTCTCTTTTGACAAAATTTTCTTTAGGAATACAATTTTGACAACATTTTTTATTACAATACAATTTTGAAAAAATTTTCTATAAGAATAAAATTTGGAAAAATTGAATATTTTGACAAAATTATCTACAAGAATAAAATTTTAATAAAATTTCTATAGGAATAAAATTTTAATAAAATTTCTGTAGGAATTTCCCTATTATTCTTTACAAATTTTCCTATGAAAATTATGACTAAATTTTCTCTAGGAATACAATTTTGACAAAATTTTCTCTAGGAATAAAATTTGGACAAAATTTTCTATAGAATTAAAATTTTGAGAAAATTTTTTATAGAAATATAATTTGGACAAAATTTTCTATAGGTATAAATTTGGACAAAATTTTCTATCGGAATAAATTTTTGAAAAAATTTTCTATAGGAATAAAATTTTGATAACATTTCCTTTACCCCCATTTTCATAAAGCTCCGTTAGTGTTCCGTTAACTAACCAACTTTTAAACCGTATTATATACGAAGCTGTCATCTTGCCTTTATATTCCATAGGCCAGTTAGGAACTTAACTGACGAAAATTTTTCAGTTAAAGTTAATCGGAGAGAAAATATTTGCAATTTACTTTCTGTTAACTGACAGTTAAAGCCTAACGGAGCTACATGAAAATGGCCCTTAGGAATAAAATTTTAACAAGGAATAGAATTTTCTATAGAAATAAAATTTTGACAAAATTCTCTATAAAAAAAATTGACAAAATTTTCTAAAGAAATAAAATTTTGACAAAATTTTCTACAGAAATAAAATTTCGACAAAATTTATTTTAGAAATAAAATTTTGACAAAATTTTCCATAGGAATAAAAATGTTATAACATTTCCTTTCGGAATAAAATTTTAACAAAAGTTTCAATAGGAATAAAATTTTGACAAAATATTTTGTAGAAATAAAATTTCCTATAGAAATAACATTTTGACAAAATATTCTATAGAAATAAATTTTGACAAAATTTTCTATAGAAATAAAATTATGACAAATTTTCTATAGAAATAAAATTTTAACAAAATTTTCTATAGAATTAAAATTTTGACAAAATTTTCTATTGAAATAAAATTTTGACAAAATTTTCTTTAGGAATAACATGTTGACAAAATTTTCCCAAGGAATAACATTTTGACAAAATTTTTTAAAAAATAAAATTTTCAAAAAATTTTTTACAGGAAGAATATTTTGATAAAATTTTCTATAGGAATAACATTTTGACAAAAATTTTTTAAAAAATAAAATTTTCACAAAATTTTTTACAGGAAGAATATTTTGATAAAATTTTCTATAGGAATAAAATTGTGACAAAATTTTCTCTGGGAATAAAATGTTGACAAAAAATTCTCTATAAATTAAATTTTCCCAAAATTTTCTCTAGCAATTAATTTTTGAAAAAGAATAGAATTTTGACAAAATTTTCTTGCTTGACAAAATTTTCTTTTGGAATAAAATTTTGACAAAATTTTCTAAAGAAATAAAATTTTGACAAAATTTTTTAGAGAAATAAAATTATGACAAAATTCCTATAGAAATAAAATTTAGACAAAATTCTCTATAAAAATTAAATTTTGACAACATTTTCTATAGAAATAATATTTTTACAACATTTTTATTAGGAATAAAAATTTTACAAAACTTACTATAGAATAACAATTTTACAAAACTTACTATAGGAATAAAATTTTGACAAAATATTCTATAGACATAAAATTTTCTATGGAAATAAAATTTTGACAAAATTTTCTATAGAAATAAAATTTTGACAAAATTTTCTATAGAAATAAAATTTTGACAAAATTTTCTATAGAAATAAAATTTTGACAAAATTCTCTATAACAGTAAAATTTTGACAAAATTTTCTAAAGAAATAAAATTTTGACAAAATTTTCTAGAGGAATAAAAATTTTACAAAACTTACTATAGGAATAACATTTTGTTAACATTTCCTTTAGGAATAAAATTTTAACAAAAGTTTCTATAGGAATAAAATTTTGACAAAATATTCTATAGAAATAAAATTTCCTATAGAAATAAAATTTAGACAAAATTCTGTATAAAAATAAAATGTTGACAAAATTCTCTTTAAAAATAACATTTTGACAAAATGTTCTAAAGAAATAAAATTTGGACAAAATTCTTTATAGAAATACAATTTTGACAAAATTATCTATAAAAATACAATTTTGACAAAATTTTCTAACGAAATAAAATTTTGACAAAATTTTTTATAGAAATAAAATTTTGACAAAATTTTCTATAGAAATAAAATTTTGACAACATTTTCATTGAAATAAAATTGTGACAAAATTTTCTTTAGGAATAACATTTTGACAAATTTTTCCTAGGAATAAAATTTTGACAAAATTTTGTATACACTAATACAAAAAGTTTCGTTATATTAACGAAATGTGTCGTTAAAAGTCAGCCAATGAAACAAATTCGTTATAACAACGATTTTTTCGTTAATATAACGGATTTTCTGCAAATCAACCTAACGTTTCGTACTATTAACGAATATTTTCATTGTATTAATGAAAACGTTTGGTTATATCAATGAACATTTTTCGTTGGCAGACTTTTAATGAAATTTTCTTTGTGTGTAGGAAGAAAATTTTGATAAAATTTTCTATAGAAATAAAATTGTGACAAAATTTTCTCTGGGAATAAAATGTTGACAAAAATTTCTCTAGAAATTAAATTTTGCCAAAATTTTCTCTAGGAATTAATTTTTGAATACGAATATAATTATGTTATCTATAAGAATATGATTTTGACAAAATTTTCTCCCTTGACAAAATGTTCTTTTGAAATAAAATTTTGACAAAATTTTCTCTAGGAATAACATTTTGCCACAATTTTCTCTGGGAATAAAATGTTTACAAAAAATTGTGGAGGAATAAAATGTTGAACAAATTTCTAAGAAATAAAATTTTAACAAAATTTTCTATCAGAATATATTTTTGACAAAATTTTCTCTAGGATTAAAATTTTGACAAAATTTTCTATAGGAATAAAATTTTGACAAAGATTTCTATTTTATTTTTTTTTTTAATAAAAATTAATACATTTTGACAAAGTTTTCTATTTTAATATTTTTTTTAATAAAAATTAATCAAATTAAATTAAAAAATTAATAAAAATATAAAAAAACAATTCTCTATAGAAATGTTTCTATCAAAATAAAATTTTAACTAAAAATGTTTAAAACTTCGGCACACGTATAATTCAAGGGATATAAATTGTCACCACAAAAAAATTATCAAAAAGTGATTGAAATTTTTTGCACATTGGGGAGGTGACCACTTATGAAAGATGTATCAATAGTAAACTTTTAGCGAAAATTGTACACTCTTGAGAGTAGTTGAGGTTTTTCAAATTATTTTAATGTTTAATAATAATTTGGAAATTTTGAAAAAGAAAATTAGGTTTGAGATATATTGCAAAGCATATTTATAAACAGAGAATTTCCGAATTGTGTTGTAAAAATAATAATAATTGACTAAACTTATTTACTATTTTACTACCGTTTCTCATAAAAGAATTCTTTTTTTTTCCTTTATGAGAAATAGTAGGAAAATAGGAAAATAAAGAAAAATAACTATCTCTAAATATTGGCCATATTAACGCCCACGAGAATGTAACAACATCTTCTTCTGCTATAATAGTTTGCAATGAATTTATTTGTACGGTCATTGATACTTTATTCAAAAAAAAATCATTGGGCTTGGAAAAATCTTTGTTTATGCAGGGTGGCTGACATGTAATTCAATAAAGTAAAACTCTATATTTTTTAATTTTTTGTATTTTTTTTTTTTTTTCAATGACAAATAGTGTCAAAATAACATAAAATTTTAGTATCAGTTTAGATTTGTTGCACTGGCTACCTTTGATGCGAAAAAGCCTTCACATTAACTGATTGATTCCCAATATCTTTTATAATACAAATCATTTCTAAATAATAATTTACCACAAAACACCAAAGATAATACTCATGTTTGACTTGAAGAAATTGGAAATGAAGAGTTCCCCCCAAAAACAAAAAAAGGAATATAACAATTTAATTTGGCAGACTTTACAGCGTTTTGCGTGTTCAGTGGGATAGTTTGATGCAAAATATAGTTTCAACCAGCTTTGGAATGCTAATAGCATCCAAGAAAAAAAAACGTAAAAAGTATTTTGAAATATGAGAACCATACTTTCTTTTTGCTGTTGCAAATCATAAGAAATTATACGCTAAAGGCATAAATACCAATACCAATAATAAGTCTTTCTGTGTTATATAACTTTAAATGCAAATATATCCAAATATGGTATTTAAAATAATAATGATATGGAATTTCTACGCCAACACAAAGAAAACAAAAAAAGAAATGGGAAAAATTAAAAAAAAAAGTATTTAAATACCTCCATTGGGTTATAAAAAATTCCACACTGTCTAATTTACCACTATATATGATTATCTTGTCTTAGAAGATATGTAATTGAAAGTTCAAGAACATTTTCAGATGTGAATTTGGTTTGATAAAATACAATACAATCGGTAGAACATGGCGAGAAGCAATCTAAAGAAATGCAGTAATAGCGAAGAGAAACACGTATTTCTGTATAGTTTCGAGGATTTTAGGTTAGGTTAGGTTAGGTGGCAGCCCGATATTTCAGACTCACTTAGACTATTCAGTCCATTGTGATACCACAGAGGTGAACTTCTCTCTTCGAGGATTTTAAGCTAGAGTTTTCGGCAAATTTGCAAAAACATTTGTCATATGAATAATACAAATAAAGGTCTTGATATCTGAAATGCTCTCGTATGTCCTTAGACTTTCTTTGTACGAACTAACTTGTCTCTACTTAAGGAGTGAAACTGCCGGATCGATGATGTTGATGGGTATGCTAGTTTTGCTTTACACTCAAAATAAGGGATACAATGCGATTTACTGAGAAATTTAAGGATTTTTTCTGTTTTTTTTTTCAATAAAATCCAATACGAAGTAAAAAAGTAAACATTTTCTGGATTTTTAATGAAATGGATACTTTTCGAAAAGCAAAAATAAACTTCGAAAAGTGTACGCAAAACTTCTTATGGTATAGTTAACATTGACCTTACTTGTATGTCATTTAGTTCTTGAACTACCAAAACTAAAGTTTTTTACTATTTGGTAGAACAAAAAAACAAAATTTTGACAAAATTTTCTAAAGAAATGAAATTTGGACAAAATTTTCCATAGAAACAAAATTTTGTATAGTATTCAATTTTGAGAAAAATTTTCTATAGAAATAAAATTTTGACAAAATTTTCTAAAGAAGTAAAATTTGGACAAAATTTTCTATAGAAATAAAATTTTGACAAAATTTCCCGTAGAAATAAAATTTTGACAAAATTTTCTGTAGAAATAAAATTTTGACAAAATTTTCTATAGAAATAAAATTTTGACAAAATTTTCTATAGAAATAAAATTTTAACAAAATTTTCTATAGAAATAAAATTTTAACAAAATTTTCTATAAAAATAAAATTTTGACAAAAGTTTCTACAGAAATAAAATTTTGAAAAATTATCTATGGAAATAAAATTTTGACAAAATTTTCTACAGAAATAAAATTTTGACAAAATTTTCTATAGAAATAAAATTTTGACAAAATTTTCTACAAAAATAAAATTTTGACAAAATTTTCTATAGAAATAAAATTTTGACAAAATTTCCCGTAGAAATAAAATTTTGACAAAAGTTTCTATAGAAATAAAATTTTGTATAGAATTAAATTTTGAAATTTTGACAAAATTTTCTATAGAAATAAAATTTGGACAAAATTTTGTATAAAAATAAAATTTGGACAAAATTTTCTATAGAAAAAAGTTTTGAAAAATTTTTTATAGAAAAAAGTTTTGACAAAATTTTCTATAGAAATAAAATTTGCACAGAATTTTCTAAAGAAATAAAATTTGCACAAAATTTTCCATAGAAATAAAATTTTCTATACAAATAAAATTTTGACAAAATTTTCTATAAAAAAATTTTTAACAAAATTTTCTATAGAAGTAAAATTTTGACAAAGTTTCCCGTAGAAATAAAATGTTGACAAAACTTTCTATAGAAATAAAATTTTGACAAAAATTTCTATAAAAATACAATTTTGAAAACAAAAAAATTCTATAGAAATAAAATTTTGACAAAAATTTCTATAAGAATACAATTTTGAGAAAATTTTCTATAAGAATACAATTTATTAAAAAAATTCTATAGAAATACAATTTTGACAAAATTTCCAATAAAAATGAAATTTTGGTCAAATTTTCTATAGATATAAAATTTTCGGCCGCAGACTATGGACATTCCCATAGAACTCAGCACGCGTCAACCAAGAATGGCTTTTGGTAGATTTTGCAAAATATTCCTCTCCAACTAAGAGATACTTCGAAAAATGTTCTATAAAAATTAAATTTGGACAAAAGTTTCCATGGAAATAAAATTTTGTATAGAATTAAATTTTGACAAAATTTTCTATAAAAATAAAATTTTGACAAAATTTTCTATAGAATAAAGATTTGACAAAATTTTCTATAGAAATAAAATTTTAACAAAATTTTCTATAGAAAAAAAATGTTGACAAAATTTTCTATAGAAATAAAATTTTGACAAAATTTTCTATAGAAATAAAATTTTGACAAAATTTTCTATAGAAATAAAATTTTGACAAAATTTTCTATAGAAATAAAATTTTGAAAAAAAAAATCTATAGAAAAAAATTTTGACAAAAATTTCTATAGAAATAAAATTTTGACAAAAATTTATATAGAAATAAAATTTTGACAAAATTTTCTATAGAAATACAATTTTGAGAAAAATTTCTATAAGAATACATTTTTGAAAAAATTTCTATAGAAATACAATTTTGACAAAATTTCCAATAAAAATGAAATTTTGGTCAAATTTTCTATAGATATAAAATTTTCGGCCGCAGACTATGGAAATTCCCACAGAACTCAGCTCGCGTCATCCAAGAATGGCTTAAGAAAGAGTTTCCTCGCTTCATTTGCGCCTGGTGCATTTTTAAGAGTAAGGTTAGCACCAAAAAAATACCAAAGTTTTGATCCTTTCAAGACGGCACTTCGCCGGGAATAGGTCAAAATACTGCAGAGCCACTCCTGTGATGTGTGATGTTTTTGTTTTCACCATTTAAGGGTCGTAATTTAGGCTAAAAGTAGCCAAAATTGTATTTCCAACATTTATTGCTTTTGAACAATAAAATTAAAATAGAATTAAAATGTATAGCACTTTACTTTGTTGCATTACATTTCCTGTAGAGCTCCTTTGAACAGTGTGCCGGTATGTTTTCCACGTGGGAAGACTATTTTCTGAACCGATCAGAAATCATAGAAGTGAATTCCGGAGAGCCTTAGAAATAGCAATAGAGTTGGCAATGGGAGCCAATGTGGTGCCTACATAGATTGTGTCATAGATTCAATCCCAGTTTATCCCCTCTTTCTACTTTAAAACTTCTTTACGGTATTTTGAAATGCTGTTCGGATCCTTGTCATTAAGCTAAACATCGAGTTAGGGAGCACGCATTCCTATAATTGCACCAAATATCCTATGCGGGATGACATGAAGGACTTCTATGTTTATTATACACACAACAAAATTTTTTTTCTGATTCAATCACGAAATTAATTGATCCAATTAATTTTTAATTGAAATGTCTTCAATAACAGAAATGATAGTATTAATTAAAAAATTAATTGAAGGTCAATTAAAAAGTTAATTGATCCAATTAAAAAATCAATTGATACTATTATTTTTGTGGTTGATTTTTGGTTCAATTAAAAAATTTGTTGAATCAATTAAATTTTTAATTGAATATTTTTTAAAACTCAATTAAAATTTTAATTGGAGAATTTTTCGTGAAATTTTTTTTGTGTGTAGCCAGTGTTACTGCTGTGACACTTTTGGGGCCACTTTTGCGACTTTTTAAGCACTAATACTTTTGTGACACTAAATGTGATACTTTTTTATTTTTTGCGCCACTTTTTTTGTAATACTGTGCTACTTTTTAGCAAAAAATATACTGTATTATATAATATATTGTACACATTTCGATCTCAAATAGCTATTTTATTGTACCATAATATTATCCGTGTATACTTTACCGCCTAAAAGAATGCATGAAAAATGTTATACATTAAATAATCGAGGTTAAACTTCTGAATATTAAATTTCAACGATTTTCAACTAACTGTAGATAAAATTAATGTTAGACTAGTTAAGATTTATATTAAAAATGTTATTTCATTACGCCATATACGCTGATATAAATTCGTTTTATTATTGACTTTTTTTATTAAAAACTTTTTGTGCCACTTTTTTAAAATGAGTATGACACTTTTTATGAGTTGTGACACTTTTTGTGCCACTTTCCAGAAATTACCAACGGTAACATGGATTGTCGCGCACGAATTCATACCGCCAATCATTGGCTCATTCGCTTCTATTAATTCTGGTATTTACACCCCGATAATTTCTGACTGATAAATGGCAACTTAAGTAACAATAAATGTTTCCTACATACACACCAAATTACCCTGGTTAAGCTATCACCGTGAGAACCTGTAAAAATACCTCGTTCTAATTTCAATTTTATCCTAACCTCTATGGTCCCCATTTTAAATGGACGATGTCATTCAACTTTACCAACAAAAGTATTGGTTTGAAAAAGTGTCATTTAAAAGGCTTCCAAAAAACCGAGGTGCCTTACATATAACCCACATAAAACGATAATCAACAGACCTACTTCAGTATTTGCACCCAGAAAGATACTTCAAACAAAAACAAAAAACAAGCACCAGGGCGATATGCAAAATGTCAAAACGCCCATGAGGGAAATAGAGCAGTCACATAGACAAAGAACCAGACCACAACTATACTACTGTTTATCATCACCTACCTCCCAAGGAATGAGCAATACCTCCATCCATATATGTATGGATAAAATGTTACGGGTTAATGAATGACTTACAGAATTCAGAGGCGAATTCTATGTACCACCATGTTCCCACAGGCTTGTTCTTTTGAAAACTTTTGTAGGTTTTATTTGTATTTTGTTTTAGTTTTCTGCCCTTGCTCTTTTTTGTTTTGTATTTTTGCTAATTTGTATGCATTTTACGTTCTGATGGCAAATAGCAAAGGTAGTGGGCTTTTTTTAAGGAGACATAAAACAAATATATCACATTTGTCTGCAAGACCTGAAATTGGAGACTCGTCGAGAGAGTATGCAGTAGACACCACAAATGGACGAGACTTAAGAAAAATAAAACAGACATTTAGACAGACGAATGGATGGACGGACGGACGGAAAAAAGTAGATATTGACTAACAAATCAGCCAATATCAGACCGCTGGCAGGTAATATCTTATAAGACTTCCACCATCAACATCCCCATTCTATCTTAGTCTTTCTCTCACCACCCCACCCCACCCATAGACATAATGATAGTTGGCTCTCAGAATTGCGGGTATAAAACAAAACAGAAAGGGGCAGTGTAATGTAAAACGTAAACCCAAAGCGGAAGTTATTAGTCTTTTCTTTCGGGGGGAAAGACAGAAGGAGAAACAAAACAAAACATCACGCACCTCAACCCAGACGCCTTTACATCTTCATACGTACATACATATATGTCTTGTCATTGCATATAATATGCAAAAAAAAAACTAACATGAAGCCATAGTTCTTCACCATGTCAACTTATTTACTCAATGACAAAAATTAAAATCAAAAAGAAATCCGATTTTATTTTAAATTCACAGAAACAATTGGCTATAATGAAAACCCGCCATGAATGGAGTAAGTCTTCACAATGAAGCCCAGGATTGAAAAAAAAAGATAAAGGATAATACTTGCCGACCATATTACACATTAGCATATATCTGTTGGGGCAAAGTCCATAGAAGTGACTCAGAATGAGATATTTTTTATTAGTGAGTCGAAGTAATCACGGTTGCCACAGTTGGTAGAATTCTACCAAAAATGCTAAATTGGTTTGGTAGATTGGTAGAATAATTGAGTTTTGGTAGATTTTGCCAAATATTCCTCTCCAACTAAGATCTATTTCACAAATTTTCTATACAAAATAAAATTTTGACAAAAATTTCTATAGAAATAAATTTTAACAACAATTTCTATAGAAATAAAATTTTGACAAAATTTCCGATAGAAATGAAATTTTAACTAAATTTTCTATAGAAATAAAATTTTGATAAAAATTTCTGTAGAAATAAAATTTTGACAAAATTTCCAAGAGAAATGAAATTTTGACAAAATTTTCTATAGAAATAAAATATTGGCAAAAATTTCTATAGGAATAAACTTTTTACAAAATTTTCTATAGAAATAAAATTCTGGCAAAATTTTCTATGGAAATAAAATTTTGACAAAATTTTCTATAGAAATAAATTTTTGGCAACATTGTCTATAGAAATAAAATATTGGCATAATTTTCTATAGAACTAAATTTTTGACAAAATTTTCTATAGAAATAAAATTCTGGCAAAATTTTCTATAGACATAAAATTTCGACAAAATTTTCCGTAGAAGTAAAATTTTGACAAAATTTCCTATAGAAATAAAATTTTGAACAAAATTTTCTACAGACTAAACCGACCAATTTACTTATTCAACATCGAATCAAATCGACCAATAGAATATTAGTGAAAATCGACTATACGACATTTCATAGTAACCAAAATCGGCTAATCGAAATCACTCCATCAAAAAGTCGAAAGTGGCGACATGAAAAGTCGACTTTTCAATAATCACAAGATTCTAAAGTCAACTTTTTAAATTTTTTGAAAAAAATGACGAAAAAGTCGACATTCGACTTTTTAATATTTTGGAAAAATCGAAAAGTCAATTTCTTCAATTTTGAAAAAAATGGAAAACTCGACCTTTCTGTTTTGGAAATATCGAAACTCGACCTTTTCAACTTTTGGAATATTCGTCTTTTATAAAAAAAAACAGGTTAAGCAAACCTACTATAGAAATAAAATTTCTAACAAATTTTCCATAGAAATAAAATTTCTACAAAATTTTCCATCGAAAAAAAAATTGATTAAATTTCCAATAGAAATGAAATTTTGGTCATAAGTTTTTATACAAAAAAAAATTTGGCACAATTTTCTATAGAAATAAAATTTGGACAAAATTTTCTATAGAAATAAAATTTTGACAAAATTTTCTATAGAAATAAAATTTTGGCAAAATTGTATATAGAAATAAAATTTTGACAAAATTTTCTATAGAAACAAAATTTTAGCAAAATTGTATATAGAAATAAAATTTTGGCAAAATTTTCTACATAAATAAAATCTTAACAAAATTTTCTATAGAAATAAAATTTTGGCAAAATTTTCTACATGAATAAAATCTTAACAAAATTTTCTATAGAAATAAAATTTTGACAAAATTTTCTATAGAAATAAAATTTTGGCAAAATTTTCTATAGAAATAATTTTTTTTCCATTCGTTTTGTTTTGTTATTGTTGGTTTTTGTTCTTTAATCATTGTTGTTGTTTTTTTGATTTCAGCTTAAAACCATACATTGACTAAACTACAAGTGTAGCTTGACACAATTTACTATAGTAATAAAATTTTGGTAAAATTATCTAGAGAAATAAAATTTTGGCAAGATTTCCTACCGAAATAAAATTTTGGCAAAATTTTCTATAGAAATAAAATTTTAGCAAAATTTTCTATAGAAATAAAATTTCGACAAAATTTTCTGTAGAAATAAAATTTTGGAATAATTCGTCTTTAAAAAAAAAGGTTAAGCAAACCGACTATAGAAATGAAATTTCTAAAAAATTTTCTATAGAAATAAAATTTCTACAAAATTTTCCATAGAAAAAAAATTGATTAAATTTCCAATAGAAATTAAATTTTGGTCATAAGTTTTTATACAAAAAAAATTGGCACAATTTTCTATAGAAATAAAATTTCGACAAAATTTTCTATAGAAATAAAATTTTGACAAAATTTTCTATAGAAATAAAATTTTGGCAAAATTGTATATAGAAATAAAATTTTACAATTTTGGGATTATTTGTTTGGTTTGAGGTCATGGACTAATGAAAAATGCTGGTGTTAATGTTTTTCATTACTTTTTATTGAAATATTGCTGTTCTCGGATATTTCGATACACCATCGGTGATCATCTTCAGCGAGATATTATCTATAAATTGTAATAATTTAAAAATTTTACAATATTAACTTTAACAACGTTTTGAAACAAAAATATAACATTAATTGTATTTACATTTTACAAAGTAATAGACTTTCTCCTTACAATGCTCATGTCTAACTGATTTATTATATTAATTGCGTTTGCGATTTTGTATTAGATTTCTGTAAATCTGTGCACAGTGGTCTGTGTCGGCTTTGAAGTTCATGCGTTCCTCAGGGGGAGTATTTATTATATGTAGCATCTCCAATGTATATCTCCTCCTAGTATTCTCTTCCATCGTCAGTATTTCACCATTTTTGAAGTTTGGTATGTGTCCTGTGTTTTTGCAATGTGCTGCAAGGACCGTTTTTTGTTCGAAGGGCTTGTCTTTCATCTTTTGGTCGGATTTGTGGGCAGAAAGTCTTGTTTTTAATTGGGTTTTAGTGGTGCCAACATAAGCCGTCGGACATGGATTGTTTTCGTCCCCATCGCATTTTATTTTATATACTACATTTGATTTGTCTTCCATTTTTATCTTAGTCTTAGTTTTGCTGAAAAGGTCATATATCGTTTTGTTACATTTTTGGGCCATTTTGTAATTATCCTTGTTGTATAGTCCATGACCTCAAGCCAAACAAATAATCCCAAAATTGTAAAATTCCAAAGGTCAACTAACAAAACTAAACAGAAATAAAATTTTGACAAAATTTTCTATAGAAACAAAATTTTAGCAAAATTGTATATAGAAAAAAAATTTTTGGCAAAATGTTCTACATAAATAAAATCTTAACAAACTTTTCTATAGAAATAAAATTTTGGCCAAATTTTCTACATAAATAAAATCTTAACAAAATTTTCTATAGAAATAAAATTTTGACAAAATTTACTATAGTAAAAAAATTTTGGTAAAATTATCTAGAGAAATACAATTTTGGCAAAATTTTCTACCGAAATAAAATTTTGGCAAAATTTTCTACCGAAATAAAATGTTGACAAAATTTTCTATAGAAATAAAATTTCGACAAAATTTTCTGTAGAAATAAAATTTTGACAAAATTTTCTATAGAAATACAATTTTGACAAAATTTTCTATAGAAATACAATTTTGACAAAATTTTCTATAAAAAAAAATTGAAAAAAAATCTATAGACAAAATTTTTGCTTAAGTTTTTTTATACTAATCTTAGAAATTTGCTTCCCTCTGTTAAAATCGTTTGTATTTGTGGAGAGACAACTTGCCCTTCAGGTAATGGAAAACAACACCATATTTTTAGTGTAAATTCATTCTATTTTCAGAACCCGTTTGCGTTATGAAAATAAACCACAATATTTCAAATGGATATGAACCCTAATTTCCTTTTTGGTATCGAGCTTCGTTTTCAAATTGGCGTTTATTTTCGCTTTCTTGTTTTTAATTGGGTTTTAGTGGTGCCAACATAAGCCATCGGACATGGATTGTTTTCGTCCCCATTGCATTTTATTTTATATACTACATTTGATTTGTCTTCCATTTTTATCTTAGTCTTAGTTTTGCTGAAAAGGTCATATATCATTTTGTTACATTTTTGGGCCATTTTGTAATTATCCTTGTTGTATAGTCCATGACCTCAAGCCAAACAAATAATCCCAAAATTGTAAAATTCCAAAGGTCAACTAACAAAACTAAACAGAAATAACATTTTGACAAAATTTTCTATAGAAACAAAATTTTAGCAAAATTGTATATAGAAAAAAAATTTTTGGCAAAATGTTCTACATAAATAAAATCTTAACAAAATTTTCTATAGAAATAAAATTTTGGCAAAATGTTCTACCGAAATAAAATTTTGGCAAAATTTTCTACCGAAATAAAATTTTGACAAAATTTACTATAGTAAAAAAATTTTGGTAAAATTATCTAGAGAAATACAATTTTGGCAAAATTTTCTACCGAAATAAAATTTTGGCAAAATTTTCTACCGAAATAAAATTTTGACAAAATTTTCTATAGAAATAAAATTTTGACAAAATTTTCTGTAGAAATAAAATTTTGACAAAATTTTCTATAGAAATACAATTTTGACAAAATTTTCTATAGAAATACAATTTTGACAAAATTTTCTATAGAAAAAAAATTGAAAAAAAATCGATAGTCAAAATTTTTGCTTAAGTTTTTTTATACTAATCTTAGAAATTTGCTTCCCTCTGTTAAATTCGTTTGTATTTGTGGAGAGACAACTTGCCCTTCAGGTAATGGAAAACAACACCATATTTTTAGTGTTAATTCATTCTATTTTCAGAACCCGTTTGCATTATGAAAATAAACCACAATATTTCAAATGGATATGAACCCTAATATCCTTTTTGGTATCGAGCTTCGTTTTCAAATTGGCGTTTATTTTCGCTTTCTGGGAAATGAAACAGGGCTACAAATGTGGAGCGATATTTCATAATGAATATGTAACTGAAGAATGAAAATCGACCCCAAAATAAAACAAGTATATACGGCCGTAAGTTCGGCCAGGCCGAATCTTATGTACCCTCCACCATGGATTGCGTAGGAACTTCTACTAAAGGCTGTCATCCACAATCGAATTACTTGGGTTGCGATAACACTTGCCGATGGCAAGGTATCGTAAAACTTTTTAACACTGTCTTCTAAATTGTAAGTTAGTCCATAAGGGCCGATTAAATACGTATATAATTCAGTTTGACAAAATTTTCAATAGAAATAAAATTTTGACAAAATTTTCTATAGAAATAAAAACTTGACAAAATTTTCTATAGAAATAAAATGTTGACAAAATTTTCTATGGAAATAAAATGTTGACAAAATTGTCTATAGAACTAAAATGTTGACAAAATTTTCTACAGAAATAATTTTTTTACAAAATTTTCTATAGAAATAAAATTTTGACAAAATTTTCTATGGAAATAAAATGTTGACAAACATTGCTATAGAAATAAACTTTTTACAAAACTTTCTATAGAAATGAAATTTTGACAAAACTTTCTATAGTAATAAAATTTTACAAATTTTACATGGCTGTTAGAGGCCATATACTAACGAAACGTACCAAATTTCAACCGCATCGGATGACTGTTGCTCCTCCAAGAGGCTCTGGAGGTCAAATCTGGGGATCGGTTTATATGGGAGCTATATATAATTATGGACCGATATGGACCAATTTTTGCATGGTTGTTAGAGACCATATACTAACACCACGTACTAAATTTCAATTGGATCGGATGAATTTTGCTCGTCCAAGAGGCTCCAGAGTTCAAATCTGGGGATCGGTTTATATGGGAGCTATATATAATTATGGACCGATATGGACCAATTTTTGCATGCTTGTTAGAGACCGTATACTAACATCAGGTACCCAATTTCAAACGGATCGGATGAATTTTGCCCCTCCAAGAGGCTCCGGAGGTCAAATCTGGGGATCGGTTTATATGGGAGCTATATATATTTATGGACCGATATGGACCAATTTTTGCATGGTTGTTAGAGACCGTATACTAACATCAGGTACCAAATTTCAACCGGATCGGATGAATTTTGCCCCTCCAAGAGGCTCCGGAGGTCAAATCTGGGGATCGGTTTATATGGGAGCTATATATAATTATGGACCGATATGGACCAATTTTTGCATGGTTGTTAGAGACCGTATACTTAGACCACGTACCAAATTTCAACCGGATCGGATGAATTTTGCTGCTCCGGAAGGCTCCGCAAGCCAAATTTGGGGATCGGTTTATATGGGGGCTATACGTAAACGTGGGCCGATATGGCCCATTTTCAATACCATCCGACCTACATCAATAAAAACTACTTGTGCCAAGTTTCAAGTCGATAGCTAGTTTCGTTCGGAAGTTAGCGTGATTTCCACAGACGGACGGACAGCCGGACAGACGGACAGACGGACGGACGGACGGACATGCTTAGATCGACTCAGAATTTCACCACGACCCAGAATATATATACTTTATGGGGTCTTAGAGCAATATTTCGATGTGTTACAAACGGAATGACAAAGTTAATATACCCCCATCCTATGGTGGAGGGTATAATTAGGGCTCATTTTCACTTTTTTATTTAAAAGAAATGAACTCTTACTGCTGAAAAAGTTAAATAAATGTTCCTGAATACGATTCTTTGTCCATAGGAGAAAGGCTTATGTTCGCACTTCATATAAGTTTTGGGGCTAATTTTTATGGGGTTTATAGTCGTAGCATCTTCAGTAACATATTGTAGTCAGTAACATTTTGTGCTTATTTGGGCACGTATTCATTATGCAGGGTCCTTTTTTATTTGGGTTTTGGGTCTCATAATTTAACATTATTTTTGTGGTATAATAAAATATTGCTCCAAACCGATTATTATGTCCGCCAACAAATATCATCTCTCATTAAGGAATGCATGAGCTCATCTGCCAACATTTGCTATGGATGTTTTTACACAGTAAAACCCTAACCCTATTACATATTAATTGGTAGAGAAAATAAACTCTCAGAGCAAAAGAACTTGCAATCGAAAACATTATCCAAATATGTCAGCAGTTAAGATCGATAACTTAGCTGTCAAAATAAAAATGGAACAAGACCTAATTTTCAAAGCACTTTGTATATCACAGGTGGAGTAGCATGCATGCCATGGTCCATTAATTAGAAAGGGTATATGTTTCATAAGATCTTCTATTAGGTCAAGTCACGCTATCTTCAAAACAAAGAAAACATACTCGTAATGACAAAGACAAGATCGCGTGATATGTCATCTATGAGGTGATATGATTATTCGTGAGTGTCACAACATTTTACACCTTATCGGAATGGTAATTCATGAATTTGAATGCAGTAGCTAAATTGAACCTAAATTATTTTAGCACAGATGCGTGTTATAAAGACCCCAAAAAGTGGATGAGCACAAGGCTATAAAAAATTTAATTTTTTTCCAAATGTTAGACTTTGGAAAAAGAGTTAAATTTGACTTTTGCAAAGTTTAAAAACTCATTTTTTTTTAATTTTAAAATGTTGGAAAATTTCAAATTTTGAAAAAATCGAAATCCTTCCCTAGCATAGGTATATTTTTTTCAATCTTCAATATTTCCTATAAATAAATAACGAAGGTTTTCTGATATTCCATGTCCTTTACTCTACGAAAATATGATTTCCTTTAATCTCTTCAACTAGTTGAACTAGACATTTGATTTTATTTATTTAGATTCCAGCTAACATTCTATAGCACCTAGGAGTCCACAAGTCGAAAATCAACTTTGCAACTAATCTACTCTTTGTCAACAAAAGAAGAAAAGCGAAGTCTACCGACTAATTCAACATCGAATCAAATCGACCAATAGAATTTTGATGTTAGTCAAAATCGACTATTCGACATTTCATAGTGACCAAAATCGACTACTCGAAATCTCTTCACCAAAAAGTCGAAAGTGGCGACATTAAAAGTCGACTTTTAAATAATCACAGGAGCCACCGTGGTGCAATGGTTAGCATGCCCGCATTGCATACACAGGGTCGTGGGTTCGATTCCTGCTTCGACCGAACACCAAAAAGTTTTTCAGCTGTGGATTATCCCACCTCAGTAATGCTGGTCACATTTCTGAGGGTTTCAAAGCTTCTCTAAGTGGTTTCACCGTTCCACATTGAGCTTAACATGAAATCGGGCAGCTCTCAGTGATGAGAGAGAAGTTCGCCAATGTGGTATCACAATGGACTGAATAGTCTAAGTGAGCCTGATACATCGGGCTGCCACCTAACCTAACCTAAATAACCACAAGATTCTAAAGTCCACTTTTTTAAATTTTTTTAAAAAATCGACCATTCCAAATGACGAAAAAGTCGAAATTCGACTTTTTAATATTTTGGAAAAATCGAGAAGTAATTTTTTTTTCAATTTTGGAAAAAAGGAAAAGTCGTCTTTTTCTATTTTGGAAATATCGAAAGTCGACTTTTACAAAAACAATAAACAGGTAGACTTTTTGATTCTCCTTACAAACCTTAATACAAAATTCGAAATTAATTTTTCGAATAATCGACTATTTTTATAGTGCGACACTTTTTGTTCTTGATCGCTTAACTAATTTTACGATAATCAATAACATGACAAGTGATATAATCCAGGCCATACGCTACCGATAACCTAGCATACAAAACTGAATCCAGCTGATCCAAAAATAGGTTCTATAAATAAACAAATAAGTCTTTGGTCGAAATGCGATATTTTAATTAATCGACTTTCGACCCAAAAATCTTTTAATTCAATTTGTGATTTTTAGCAAACCGACTAAGCGAAAATTTATATTAGCCAAAATTAACTTTGACTAGTGATCAAAAACAAATAATCCACTTTAATGAAATATAATCGAAAAGTCTCAAAAGGATCGGGTGTAGAACTTTACCAAAAAGTTGAAAATCTCGACATCAAAAATCGATTTTTCAATAATTGCAAAAGTCGAAATTCGACATTTTTGTTAATTTCAAAGAGTCGAAAAATAAACCTTTCCAAATTTGCAAAGCGAAAAATTCACGTTTGTAAAATTAAAAATTTATAAAAGTCGATTTATTTCTAAATTTAGCAAAAATCGAAAAACTGACTTTTTCCAAATTTTGGAAATAACGAAAAGGCGACTTTTTGATTCTCATGACAAATGCAAATAATCAAATTTTTGTTTTATTTTTTATAATCTGTGATGAATATCGTCTAATCGAATATTTATGTAAGCCAAAATCGATTTTGAATAGTGATCATAATCGACTTTTACTGCAATTATGAAAAAGTCAAAAAGAGAACGGAGTGTAGAACTTTTATGCTGAACATTAACGAAAAAGTCAATAATAGCAGAAGTTGGAAGTCGACTTTTTTAAACAGTCAAAAAAATCGATTCTTCCAATTTTGGAAAAGGTCGGAAAATCAAAAATGTCACCTTTGTAAAAGTCAATGAATTGAAAATCAACCTTTTAAATGTTCGAAAAATTCGAAAAGTTGACTTTTCAAAATTTTGGAAAAATCGAAAAAGTTGAATTTTTTTAAATTTTTGAAAAAAAAAACAATAAGTCGACTTTTTGATTATCATTACAATTCCTAATGCAAAAGTCGAAAAATAATTTTTCGAATAATCGAAAATTCCGGACTTTATATTTTCTATCGATTATCTAGTATAATCTATAGCATTGATATAATCGATATAATCGAAAGCATTAGCTATCGATAACCTACACAGAAAAAATATCAACTTTATCAAAAAGTTGAAAGTCTCGACATCAAAAATCGTTTTTTTTAATAATTGCAAACGTCGAAAGTCGACATTTTTGTTAATTTCAAAGAGTCGAAAAATAAATCTTTCCAAATTTGGAAAGCGAAAAATTCACGTTTGTAAAATTAAAAATTTATAAAAGTCGATTTATTTCTAAATTTAGCAAAAATCGAAAAACCGACTTTTTCCAAATTTTGGAAATATCGAAAAATCGACTTTTTGATTCTCATGACAGAATTGAATTTTTGTTTTATTTTTTATAGTCCGTGATGAATATCGACTAATCAAATATTTATGTAAGCCAAAATCGACTTGGATTAGTGATCATAATCGACTTTAACTGCAATTATTAAAATGTCAAAAAGAGAACGGAGTGTACAACTTTTTATGCTGAACATTAACGAACAAGTCAATAATATCAGAAGTTGACTTTCTTAAACAGTCAAAAAAATCGATTCTTCCAAAAAGGAAAGGAAAGGGTCGGAAAATCAAAAATGTCACCTTTATAAAAGTCAATGATTTGAAAATCAACCTTTTAAATTTTCGAAAAATTCGAAAAGTTGACCTTTCCAAATTTTGGAAAAATCGAAAAGTTGCATTTTTTTTAAATTAAAAAAAAAAAAACAAAAAGTCGACTTTTTGATTGTCATTACAATTCCTAATGCAAAAGTCGAAGTTCGAAATTATTTTTCGAATAATCGGAAATTCCCGACTTCTTATTTTCTATCGATTATCTAGTATAATCTATAGCATTGATATAATCGATATAATCGAAAGCATAAGCTATCGATAACCTACACAGAAAAAATATCTCTTTTCTTCAATCATGAAAGTAATTGAACCAATTAATTTTTAATTGAAATTTCTTCAATCACAAAAATTGTAATATCAATCACAAAAGACAATTAAAAAATTAATTGTTCCAATTAAAACATTAATTGATACCATTAATTGTTGTGATTGATTTTTATTTCAATTAAACAATTTGTTGATCCTATGAAATTTTTAGCTGAATATATTTTAAAATTCAATTAAAATTTTAATTCGAAAACATAAGCTATCGATAACCTACACAGAAAAAATATCTTTTGTCTTCACTCGTGAAATTAATTAAAAATTATAGTATCAATAAAAAAAACACAATTAACAAATTAATTGTCACAATTAAAACATTAATTGATACAATTAATGTTTATGATGGATTTTTAATTTAATTTAATTAACAAATTAATTGTCACAATTAAAACATTAATTAATACACTTAATTTTTATACCCTCCACCATAGGATGGGGGTATATTAACTTTGTCATTCCGTTTGTAACACATCGAAATATTGCTCTAAGACCCCATAAAGTATATATATTCTGGGTCGTGGTGAAATTCTGAGTCGATCTAAGCATGTCCGTCCGTCCGTCCGTCTGTCCGTCTGTCCGTCCGTCTGTGGAAATCACGCTAACTTCCGAACGAAACTAGCTATCGACTTGAAACTTGGCACAAGTAGTTGTTATTGATGTAGGTCGGATGGTATTGAAAATGGGCCATATCGGCCCACGTTTACGTATAGCCCCCATATAAACCGATCCCCAAATTTGGCTTGCGGAGCCTTCCGGAGCAGCAAAATTCATCCGATCCGGTTGAAATTTGGTACGTGGTCTAAGTATACGGTCTCTAACAACCATGCAAAAATTGGTCCATATCGGTCCATAATTATATATAGCCCCCATATAAACCGATCCCCAGATTTGACCTCCGGAGCCTCTTGGAGGGGCAAAATTCATCCGATCCGTTTGAAATTGGGTACCTGATGTTAGTATACGGTCTCTAACAAGCATGCAAAAATTGGTCCATATCGGTCCTTAAATATATATAGCTCCCATATAAACCGATCCCCAGATTTGAACTCTGGAGCCTCTTGGATGAGCAAAATTCATCCGATCCAATTGAAATTTAGTACGTGGTGTTAGTATATGGTCTCTAACAACCATGCAAAAATTGGTCCATATCGGTCCATAATTATATATAGCTCCCATATAAACCGATCCCCAGATTTGACCTCCGGAGCCTCTTGGAGGGGCAAAATTCATCCGATCCGTTTGACATTGGGTACCTGATGTTAGTATACGGTCTCTAACCAGCATGCAAAAATTGGTCCATATCGGTCCATAATTATATATAGCTCCCATATAAACCGATCCCCAGATTTGTCCGGAGCCTCTTGGAGGAGCAAAAGTCATCCGATGCGGTTGAAATTTGGTACATTTCGTTAGTATATGGCCTCTAACAGCCATGTAAAAATTGTCAAATTTTATTACTATAGAAAGTTTTGTCAAAATTTCATTTCTATAGAAAGTTTTGTAAAAAGTTTATTTCTATAACAATGTTTGCCAACATTTTATTTCCATAGAAAATTTTGTAAAAATTTTATTTCTATAGAAAATTTTGTAAAAAATTTATTTCTGTAGAAAATTTTGTCCACATTTTATTTCTATAGAACATTTTGTCAACATTTTATTTCTATAGAAAATTTTGTCAACATTTTATTTCTATAGAAAATTTTGTCAAAATTTTATTGCTATAGAAAATTTTGTCAACATTTTACTTCCATAGAAAATTTTGTCAACATTTTATTTCTATAGAAAATTTTGTCAAGTTTTTATTTCTATAGAAAATTTTGTCAAAATTTTATTTCTATAGAAAATTTTGTCAAACTGAATTATATACGTATTTAATCGGCCTTTTTATACCCTCCATCATAGGATGGGGGTATATTAACTTTGTCATTCCGTTTGTAACACATCGAAATATTGCTCTAAGACCCCATAAAGTATATATATTCTGGGTCGTGGTGAAATTCTGAGTCGATCTAAGCATGTCCGTCCGTCCGTCCGTCCGTCTGTTGAAATCACTCTAACTTCCGAACGAAACAAACTATCGACTTGAAACTTGGCACAAGTAGTTGTTATCGATGTAGGTCGGATGGTATTGAAAATGGGCCATATCGGTCCACTTTTACGTATAGCCCCCATATAAAGGGACCCTCAGATTTGGCTTGTGGAGCCATTAACAGAAGCATATTTCATCCGATCCGGCTGAAATTTGGTACATGGTGTTGGTATATGGTCTCTAACAACCATGCAAAAATTGGTCCACATCGGTCCATAATTATATATAGCCCCCATATAAACCGATCCCCAGATTTGGCTTGCGGAGCCTAAAAGAGAAGCAAATTTCATCCGATCCGGCTGAAATTTGGTATATGGTGTTGGTATATGGTTTCTAACAACCATGCAAAAATTGGTCCACATCGGTCCATAATTATATATAGCCCCCATATAAACCGATCCCCAGATTTGGCTTGCGGAGCCTCAAAGAGAAGAAAATTTCATCCGATCCGGCTGAAATTTGGTACATGATATTGGTATATGGTCTCTAACAACCATGCAAAAATTGGTCCATATCGGTCCTTAATTATATATAGCCCCCATATAAACCGATCCCCAGATTTGGCTTGTGGAGCCTCTAAGAGAAGCATATTTTATCCGATCCGGCTGAAATTTGGTACATGGTGTTGGTATATGGTCTCTAACAATCATGCAAGAATTGGTCCACATCGGTCCATAATTATATATAACCCCCATATAAACCGATCCCAGATTTGGCTTGCGGAGCCTCAAAGAGAAGCAAATTTCATCCGATCCGGCTGAAATTTGGTACATGATGTTGGTATATGGTCTCTAACATCCACGCAAAAATTGGTCCACATCGCTTCATAATTATATATAGCCCCCATATAAACCGATCCCCAGATTTGGCTTGCGAAGTCTCCAAGAGAAGCAAATTTAATCCAAGCCGGTTGTAATTTGGAACATGGTGTTAGTATATGATCTTTAACAACCGTGCTAGAATTGGTCCATATCGGTCCATAATTATATATAGCCCCCATATAAAAGGTTCTCCAGATTTGACCTCCGGAGCCTCTTGGAGGAGCAAAATTCATCCGATCCGGTTCAAATTAGGAACGTGGTGTTAGTATATGGTCGCTAACAACCATACCAAAATTGGTCCAATCACACAAAAATTGGTCCATATCGGTTCATAATCATGGTTGCCACTAGAGCCAAAAATAATCTACCAAAATTTTATTTCTATAGAAAATTTTGTCAAAATGTTATTTCTATAGAAAATTTTGTCAAAATTTTATTTCTAGAAAAAATTTTGTTAAAATTTTATTCGATTCATAATAAAAATTTCATCATTTTCAAAATTTTATTTCTATAGAAAATTTTTTCAAAATTTTATTTCTATAGAAAATTTTGTTCAAATTTTATTCGGTTCATAATCATGGTTGCCAGTCGAGCCACAAATAATCTACCAAGATTTTATTTCTATAGAAAATTTTGTCAAAAGTTTATTTCTATAGAAAATTTTGTTAAAATTTTATTTCTGTAGAAATTTTCTTTCTATAGAATATTTTGTCAAAATTTTTATTTCTATAGAAAATTTTGTGAAAATTTTATTTCTATAGAAAATTTTGTTAAAATTTTATTTCTGTAGAGAATTTTGTCAAAATTTTATGTCTACTTTGTCAAACTGAATTATATACGTATTGGATCGATCTTTTTTGATTTAATATATACCACGTATGGACTTACATACAATTTAGAAGATGGTATTAGGAGGTTTTAAGATACCTTGCCATCGGCAAGCGTTACCGCAACTTAAGTAATTCGATTGTGGATGGCAGTGTTTAGAAGAAGTTTCTACGCAATCCATGATGGAGGGAACATAAGCTTCGGCCTGGCCGATCTTACGGCCGTATATACTTGTTTTTGTTTAATATATACCCCTTATGGACTAACTTACAATTTAGAAGACAGTGTTAAAAAGTTTTACGATACCTTGCCATCGGCAAGTGTTATCGCAACCCAAGTAATTCGATTGTGGATGACAGCCTTTAGTAGAAGTTCCTACGCAATCCATGGTGGAGGGTACATAAGATTCGGCCTGGCCGAACTTACGGCCGTATATACTTGTTGTGATTGATTTTTATTGCACTTAAACAATTTGTTGATCCTACGAAATTTTTAGTTGAATATATTTTAAAATTCAATTAAAATTTTAATTGGAAAAAATTTTATGATATTACTTTCTGTGTAGCATACAAAACTGATTCCATTTATATTTATAATAAAACAAATAAATCTTTATTTTTATTTATTTTAATTTCTTCGAGTGGCTTAATAGTTTTCTTTTTTTTTTTTTCTTTACAGGCCGAGTAAAACTTTTCGAGGCGGAAAAGATTTAACAAGAAAAGGTAAATTTCAGTTCTTAAAAATTTTTTCTAAAGAAAACAAGAATCTTGTTTATGGACAGCAACAAAAATAAATGCTAAGTGCACCAAAAAGCCAAAGCTTATGTTAAAAGAAAGACATTTTCATTAAAAGGGGGTCCGTATCACTGCCGCCAATGGTTCTCAATGTTGATTTTAGGTCTGTTTGTGCGGATGATATTTAACTCTTGGCCCATTGGTTGATTTGGTCATCATCATCTGATCATTGCCGCCTGTCATTATGGCACTGATGATGAGGTTCAGTTTGCTTGTAGTTTTCAAAGATCCGACACTTTTTCCTCTGTGCAATGTTGTTGACTTTTAATTACATGTTTGGGATTTTTTAGTTTCTTTCTGAGGAGTCTTGTTTTTTTCGGTTTAATGGATTTTTCTTGGAGTTGGAGGTTTATGACAATTCTTCTTTGTCGATCATGGGCCAGTACATCTGCCTTTGATGGACTTTTCACCTTGTCAAGTATTTAGTAGATGCAACATCTTCTGCTAACTATCCTTGTGTGTGTATGACGTTTAATGACACTATACAACCGGCATAAGAATAAATTGCCGCCTTATACCGCCTAGAAATTTTTTCACTCTCAGATGATTTTTTTTCGTTTGAATCGCATTGTCGTTACTACCTCGTTCTCTTAACCCATTCTCGGTGTGTCAAACCAGCTCATAAACTTTCTAAATAAATATTTATTAAAACACCATGGTTGGGTAAGATTGAAATAAACAAGACCCCAAGACAATGTATGAGAGCATTGGAACAAAAAAAAAGCACAATAAGAAATAGAAATAAACAATGATATTGAAGAAAAGAAAATACAGAAAAAAAAAAACTTAACCGAAACGAAACATCAACAGCCGCATGCATAAATGAATTTCAAATGTGAGAGAATTTTCTAAATAATGGTGAAATTAGAAGATAAAAGTGCATTGATATAAATAAAATTAGCAGTGGTTACGAGAAAGCAGGATTTGAAAAATTTATTCAGTTTTTTATCTTATCGTTGTTAACGAATAAAATCGAAAAAAAACAAACTCAGGAGATAAGAAAGTCGAAAATTTATTTATTTAAATCCAAGGAGAAGATAATCAACACCATGAGTACTCTAAATTAGATAAATTGTCTTTCGTTTTTAGCCGCGGCTTAACACATCCTATGGAGAATTTTACTCCTTTTGAAGAATGACATTTTTGGTGCCCAACATCGGGCAACCCAACATTCGTCCATCTGGCTGCCCGATGACTTTGTGTATCCGTTTACGTTTAGTTTTTAATTTGATGTCGTTTTTTTTTGACGATATTTTTGTTGACATTTTTGGCGCCCAACGTGGGGCAGACATGAGAGACCACTGATATCTGATAGCATTGTCGTTTTGTATACTTTTCGTTTATTTTTGAATTTGACTTAGTTTGTCAGTCACTTTTTTTAGGGCAGTCCTGAGTGACGTCTGAAGCTCGATGATATTGTCTTTGTGTACTCGTTTGCGTTTAGTTTTTAATTTGACTTTGTTTTTTCTGACTTCCTTTTGTTTTAAAGTGGCGCCCAACGTGGGGCAACCATAAGAGACACTTAAATTTGATGACATTGTCTTTGTGTATCCCTTTTCGTATATTTATGAATTTAAATTAGTTTCTCAGCCGCGATTTTTGTATGTCTTGACATTTTTGACACCCAACATGGGGCAGACATGAGACACCGCTGATGTCTGATAGCATTTTCGTTTAGTATATTTTTCATTTATTTTTGAATTTGACTTAGTTTATTCGAATTTCATTCAGTTTCTCATCCCCTTATATTTTAAATGTGTACTCTACAAATTTAAGATATGTTGACTTTCGTTTGTAGCTGCGGCTTAACACGCACGTATGGAGAATCCTTCTTCTTTCGATGGTTGACATTTTGGCCCCAACATTGAACAATCATGAGGGACAACTGAAGTTCGAAGGCGTTGTCTTTGCGTATCCTTTCGCGAAAGTTCGTTTTTCTGTCGCTACCGTTTTTTTTTTAACCATCTAATGCCCAAGCCCGCCTTTAAGCGGTTTTGATTTAATAAGGAAGCTTTTGGTAAAATACACATTAAGACAACAAAAATGAGCAAAATAAAAAGAAAACTTATTTTAAACTATTCAAGAGGCTTTGCAGCATATGCTGAATTTTACCGTATAAATTTTTCTTGCTTAGTTATCTTGCTTCTGTGTCGTTAACATTGAAAATTGAATCAGCTGGCAAAAAAATTGGGGCATTAGAGGGTTAATGGGTTAATATCTTTGGAGCCCAACAGTGGATAGCTGGAGTCCAGCGAGACAACTGAAATTCTATATTATTAATTCTATATTTGGCGCCCAACGTGGGGGAGCTATAAGTGGTCACTGAAGTTTGATCGCATTTTCGTTTTGTACAGTTTTGAATTTAATTTTGTTTCTCAGCCCTAATTATTTTGATGAGTTGACATTTTTGGCACCCAACTTGGGGCAACAATGAGGGACCTTTGAAGTTCGATGATATTGTCATATTGACGTTTTCTATCTGGTTTACAACCAAATCAAAACCCAAACCTGGGTACCAAGTTGAGTTGAAAAACTGCTTACCAAGATCCAAAGATTTTGACCTTCCCTTAAGGATTTTGGTATTGATTCCGAGCCAAAGATACGACTTCTTTAAAATAAAGACATTTTTACGGACCTCCCTGGCTTTAAATCTAGGATCAATAAAATTAAAATTGGATACAGATCTCATTCATCGAGTTTTTATTTTCTTTTTGCGATATATTAATAAAGGTATTTATGTACAAACAAATTCCAATTTCAAAATCCAAATTATGCCAGGTACTTCAAAGTAAAAACAGTTTTCTTAATGCTAATAAAAACTTTAAACCAAAGATGCAAATCCTTAAAATAAGTCTTAGCTTATATTTGAAGCGTTTTTATCTTAAATTTAAAAATTCAATATGTCAGTTGAGTTAAAGACGATTTCTTTAAATTAAAAATGTTTTTCTTTATTTTAAGGAAATTTTGCCTTATTACAAAGATCTACAACTTCAGCAGAGAGACACAAAATTTCAAGATTTGTGTCCTAAATTTAATGAAAAAAAATTTTTTTGAAGCAAGGATTATAAACTTTCTTTTAATTAAAATGTCATTGTTTTAAAGAATTTTGTCCGTAGCATTGCGTAAAATTTGAATCCTAAAATTTAAGTTGCATAATCTTCCATATTAGGTCAATATTTTTTTCAGTGTAATGACTGGATGGTTTCGATTGCCATACATCAGATTTTCATGAGTACTACCACGTAGTAAATAAATTTGTTATTTATTTCTTTTATATTACATTTTTGGCTCATATCTAGTCGGCGCGTTTCGAGGTTTGGTTGAAGTCGAGATATAGTCGAAAAATTTAGATTACATTATGGTCACAGTATGTCTATCGACATGTGCCGTAAGAGATTCGATTCGTTTATTTTACGCTCATACATACAAAGAGCATTATTGCTTATGAAATTCAATTTTCTGTGCTCTTAATGCAATATTACATTCTCTGCCTTTATAAAGCTTTCTTAACTCCTACAAAATTTCCACAAAATCTTTCGTATATCCTTTTTTTTTCAATGTCATCATCGGTTGGTTAAGTGAATGGCCATTAAATCAATTCATTATAAACCTGAAATTCTAATGTCCGCACTCTTAATGTAATATAGCATTTACAGTTTTAACAAAAATACCCAAAATATTGCAAAATTTCCACAAAATATCCAGTATATCCCTTTTTCCTATGTCATCACCGGTAGGTTAAATGTATTGCCACTAAATCAATTAATTGTTAATCTGGAATCCAATTGTCTGCGTTCGTGATGTAATAATCCATTTGCTGCCTTTATCAAAATCCCTTAACTCCTAAAAAATTCCTCAAAATCTCTCATACATCCTTTTTCCAATTCCATCATCGGTAGGCTGAATTCAATAGCATTAAATCATTTTATTGTTTACCTGGGATTAGAATTTCGGCTCTTTTTATGTAATATTGCATTTACTGCCTTTGTAAAAATTCCTTAACTCCAAGAAAATCTCAAAATCTCCCGCATATGCTCATTCCAATTCCAATTCCATCATCATATATCCCTTTTTCCTATGTCATCACCGGTAGGTTAAATGTATTGCCACTAAATAAATCAATTAATTGTTAACCTGGAATCCAATTTTCTGCGTTCATGATGTAATATTGCTTTTGCTGCCTTTATCAAAATCCCTTAACTCCTAAAAAATTCCTCAAAATATCTCATACATCCTTTTTCCAATTCCATCATCGGCAGGCTGAATTCAATAGCATTAAATAAATTTATTGTTTACCTGAAATTCGAATTTCGGCTCTCTTTATGTAATATTGCATTTACTGCCTTCGTAAAAATCCCTTAACTCCAAGAAAATCTCAAAATCTCTCGCATATCCTCTTTCCAATTTCATCATCGATAGGGTTAATTCATAAACATTAAATCAATTCATTATTAACCTGGAATTCGATTTTCTGCGTTCATTAGTTAATATTGCATTTACTGCATTTATAACCATTTTCAATAAAATTTCTCATATATCCCCCCTTTTTAATGTCATCTTCTACTGGAAATATCACCATTCAACCAAATCGCTATTAACCTAGAATCCATATTGAAATATTTTTTTTTTTATATTCGATATGTCGTGCTCTTGATGTAATATTGCATTTACTGTTTTGTTTTTCGTTAATCCTTTGCCTTCTATAAATTTTTCGACAACTTTTCTCACAAGCCGCCTTTTCCAATATCATCAGACTTTGGCTGAGTGTATCACTATTAAATCAAATCACTATTAACCTGGAATCAATATTCAAATGATTTGCTTCTGAAATTCGATTTTATTACCACAATATTTGGAAATTTACATTTATAATTGCCAATTGTTTGAATATTAACTATTGTTCAAATGTGTGTGAGCGTTTCAAATTTATGGCACACATTTGTTTAGCATAATTTTTTCTGTGTTTTCTTTGGTCCATCAAAGTTGGTAGTAGAATAACACCGATTGCTTACTGGCTTAATGTTTGATCTGAATGACTCATTCATTTGACCATATTTGCTGATCCATTTCATAGCCATGTCTACTGCCAGACTAAGACACTCCCCTCCCAATCCCGCATTCTGATAGAGCGCCCAGGTGCTTCACCAAGCCATAAGTACAAATATTCAGTACATTAAATGTTGTAACATAAAATGGCTAACAAAATGCCAGCCACTATTGGCCAGGAGAATGGGACAGAAGGTGGTCATATCGTTGGCGAAGGAATAAAAGTTGTATTACTTGATGTCAGAGACTAAATATCAAGACAACGTTAACATTTCCAGAGGCTTGTCAATGAGTTTATGAGTCAAATGTGGGCCAGAAAGACAATCGCCCCCAAAAACAACAAAACAAGCTGGCTAAATAAAAGTGGCTTAAAATCAATGGAGGCTATGTTATTGAAATGATCAGTAAATTTGGATATATGAGTCATTCCCTTGTATTTGTTTTTAATATGGGTTTTTTTGTTTTAAAAGAAAAATATCTTGCAGCTTCAATGCCTGTGTAATTTAAAAATTTCTTTCTATAGAAAATTTTGTAAAACTTTTAGTTCTAAAAAAATTTTGTCGAAATTTTATTTATGTAGAAAATTTTATTTCTATAGAAAATTTTGTCAAATTTTTAATTCTTTAGAACATTTTGTCAAAATTTTATTTCTGTAGAAAATTTTGTCAAAATTTTATTTCTATAGAAAATTTTATCAAAATTTTATTTCTATAGAAAAGTTTATCAAAAGCCAAAGGATTCTCTTGCAGCTTCAATGCATGTGTAATATAAAAATTTCTTTCTATAGAAAATTTTGTAAAAATTTTATTTCTAAAAAAATTTGTCGAAATTTTATTTCTAAAAAAATTTTGTCAAAATTTTACTTCTGTAGAAAATTTTATTTCTATAGAAAATTTTGTCAAATTTGTAATTCTTTAGAACATTTTGTCAAAATTTTATTTCTGTAGAAAATTTTGTCAAAATTTTATTTCTATAGAAAATTTAATCAAAATTTTATTTCTATAGAAAATTTTGTAAAAATTTTCTTTCTATAGGAAATTTTGTAAAAATTTTCTCTCTATATAAAATTTTGTAAAAATTTTCTTTCTATATAAAATTTTGTCAAAATTTTATTTCTATTGAAAATTTTGTCGAAATTTTATTTCTATAGAAAATTTTGTAAAAATTTTATTTTTAAAAATATTGTCGAAATTTTATTTCTATAGAAATTGTCTCAAAATTTTATTTCCGTAGGATATTTTATTTCTATAGAAAATTTTGTCAAATTTTTAATCCTTTTGAACATTTTGTCAAAATTTTATTTCTGTAGAAAATTTTGTCAAAATTTTATTTCTATAGAAAATTTTATCAAAATTTTATTTCAGTAGAAAATTTTATCAAAAGCCAAAGGATTCTCTTGCAGCTTCAATGCCTGTGTAATTTAAAAATTTCTTTCTATAGAAAATTTTGTAAAAATTTTATTTCTAAAAAAATTTTGTCGAAATTTTATATTTAGAAAAACTGTCGAAATTTTATTTCTATAGCAATTTTGTCAAAATTTTATTTCTGTATACAATTTTGTCAAAATTTTATTTCTATAGAAAATTTTATTAAAATTTTATTTATACAGAAAATTTTGTCAAAATTTTATCTCTTTAGAAAAGTTTGTCAAAATTTTATTTCTTTAGAAAATGTTGTTAAAATTTTCTGTCTATAGAAAATTTTGTAAAAATTTTCTTTCTATAGAAAATTTTGTAAAAATGTTCTTTCTAAAGAAAATTTTGTCAAAATTTTGTATCTATAAAAAATTTTGATCAAAATTTCATTTTTATAGAAAATTTTTCAAAATTTTATTTCTGTAGAAACTTTTGTTTTATTTCAATTTAAAAATTTATTTCTATAGAAAATTTTGTCAAAGTTTTCTTTCTATAGCAAATGTTGTTAAAATTTTCTGTCTATAGAAAATTTTGTCAAAATTTTATTTTTATAGAAATTTTGTCACAGTTTTATTTCTGTAGAAAATTGTTTGAAAATTGTATTATGGAAATATTTTGTCGAAATTTTCTTTCTACATAGGAAATTTTTGTCAAAATTGTATTTCTATAGAAAATTTTGTAAAAATTTGATTTCTGCACAAAATTTTGTCAAAATTTTATTTCTATAGAAAATTTTATCAAAATTTTATTTCTATAGAAAATGTTGTTAAAATTTTCTGTCTATAGAAAATTTTGTCGAAATCTTATTTCTATAGAAAATTTTGTCAAAATTTTATTTCTATGGAAAATTTTTTCAAAATTTTATATTTATAGAAAATTTTGTCAAAATTTTATTTCTATAGAAACTTTTGTTTTATTTCAACCACAAAAACATTGTCAAAATTTTATTTCTATAGCAAACTTTGTCAAAATTTTAATTCTATACAAATTTTGTTAAAATTTTATTTCAATAGAAAATGTTGCCTAAATTTTCTTTCCATAGAAAAATGTGTCAAAATTTTAATTCTGTAGAAAATTTGGTCAACATTTTATTTATGTAGAAAATTTTGTCATAATTTTATTTCTATAGAAGATTTTGTCAAATGTTAATTTCTGCAGAAAATTTTGTCAACATTTTGTTTCTATGGAAATATTTTGTCGAAATTTTATTTCTATACAAAAGATTGTCAAAATTTTATTTCTATACAAAAGATAATTTTGTCAAAATTTGCCCAAAAAATTGATAAACATTAATTTCCTCTGTTGGTTAAGCTACTTTTGTAGTTTAGTCAACGCAATGGTTTCAAGCTGAGATCAAAACAACAAACATGACTGAAGTACAAACCAACAATAAAAAACAAAAACGAAAAAAACGAAAATTTTATTTCTATAAAAAGTTTTGTCAAAATTTGATTCCTATAGAAAAATTTGTCAAAATTTTCTTTCTATAGAAAATTTTGTCCAAATTTTATTTCTATAGAAAATTTAGTCATATTTTAGTTCTATAGAAAATTTTTTCAACATTTGATTTCTATAGACTTTTTTGTCATTCAATAGAAAATTGTATCAAAAATGTCTTTGTATAGAAAATTTTGTCAATATTTTATTTCTATAGAAAATTTAGTTCAAATTTTCCCAACTTCTTATTTGTATAGAAATTTTTTTCAACATTTTATTTGTATAGAAAATTTTATCTATAAAATGATATCAACATTTTATTTGCATAAAAAATATTGTTAAAATTTTATTTGTACAGTAAATATTGTCAAAATTTTATTTGAATAGAAAATGTCATATTTTTTTTCTATAGAAATAAAATTTTAACAAAATTTTATTATTATAGAAATTCTTTTAAATGATAACTTTTTCAAAATTTTATTTCTGTATAAAATGTTGTCAAAATTTTATTTGTTTAAAAAATACTGCCAAAATTTTATTTCTATAGAAAATTTTGTCAAAATTCTATATTATAAAAAAATTTTGTCAAAATTTTATTTCTATAGAAAATTGTGTCAACATTTTATTTTTTCTCCTCCTTTTCTTGATCCTCCGAATCGTTAATTGAATGCATCTTATGGTATAATAATTTTCCCACAAACACTTTTTTTTTAAGTTTTTGTTCGGCGCATGCATTAACAATGTCGTATATAAAAATTTGACTTAACAAAAACATATTAAACGCATTTAGTTCAACAAAATCTTAAATTTATATAGATTTCGGGGAAGGGTATATAAAAGAGTCTACCAACAGTTCTGGTGTCCAAATGCAGTTTTTTATTAGGTCTCGATTTAATAAAATTGATTTTAGCACAAAACAGAAAAAATATAACGACAATATTTCAACCACAAAAACCATACGAAAAAGCATCTGGAACACGTGTGACTTAATTTCATTGCATGAAAAGACCCACAAAAAAGTTAACACATAAATTTGTTAATTTTGTATTGAGTTTTGTTTTCTGTTAAGTTAATTGCAATTTATTTTTGTTATACCACACATACACATGCATATAAGCATACGAAATATTATGAATAATACCGGAAATATTCATAATATTTCCTTTTAAGGTCACCGTCGTCTACTGCCTACCTGGCCCAAATGCCCTTCACAAATAACCACAATAAATTGAGTTTAACTGCTAGGCTATTTTAACTTGGACCAAGAAAGAGCCATCCTCTGAGTCTCTGGACCTCTGTATTGAATATACCCAAATACCCCAAAATAAATGCTTGCCAAAAAATTCCAATCCCATTCCAATGATTATTGCATTTTCGTCATTTTGTTTAACAAATAAATGCCAATATAGCGAATTCCTTTGGGCAGGCCTAAACAACATACAGTACACAAGAAATTCAAGAAAACATAGCAAGAAACAACATAAAAACCATACACACAATGAATTTGAAATTATATGACCGTATCAATAAAAAAAAAAATATATGTGAATACAAAATACATTTTTGGTAAAAGAAGAAAAAACAAAAACACAAATTATAAGTTATGTTGACGATATCAAAAATTCAATTAAGTGAATGGCTTCCCTTCAAGCGAAACCACAATTACCTCAATGTACATTAAATATATACATATTGTTTTATTATTTTCCTCTACATAAAATAATGGATTTGTTTTCAAAATATTTACAAAATATCACATAAAATATATACATATACTTACACCAAAAAACTCGTTCATTCCATATGGCACCAATTAATTATCATTATATATATATATGAAAATTAAAACAATTAAAAAAATATATCGGTCATTGTACTTAGGCCTTTAACTAACTGTTTCACTGTTGAATTCAAAAACATATTTCCCCTTTACTTAAGATACACTGAAAAATATTTATAGTCATAAATGATTATGCAATCTTGTTTTTTTGGGACAGAAAATTTACACAATATAAAAGGCAAATTTCGTACCCTCCACTTATAACGTTGTCATTCCGTTTTAACAAATCGAAATAATGGTCTCAGACATCAGAACGTATACATTCAGATTCGTGGTGGAATTCTGTGTCGATCGAATGATGTCCGTCTGTCCATCTGTTAAAATCACGCTAAATTTACTTTTTTTTGGAAAAAAATTGCCAAAATTTTATTTCTATAGAAAATTCTATAAAAAGTTCATTTCTATCGATTTTTTTTCAAAACTTCATTTTTATAGAAAATGTTGTCAAAATTTTAGTTCTATAGAAAATTTTGTCACAATTTTAGTTCTGTAGAAAATTTTGTTAAAATTTTATTTCTATAGAAACTTTTGTCAACATTTTATTTCTATAGAAATTTTTGTCAATATTTTATTTCTATAGAAAATTTTAGCAAAATTTTATTTCTATTGAAAATTTTAGCAAAATTTTATTTCTATAGAAAGTTTTTGCAAAATTTTATTTATATGAAAAATTTTGTCAACATTTTATTTCTATGGAAAATTTTGTCAAAACTTTATTTCTATAGAAAATTTTGTAAAAATTTTAGTTCTATAGAAAATTTTTTCAAAATTTTATTTCTATAGAAAATTTTAGTTCTATAGTTAATTTTGTTACCATTTTATTTCTATAGAAAATTTTGTCAACATTTTATTTCTATACAAAATTTTGTCATAATTTTATTTCTATGGAAAATTTTGTCAAAATTTTATTTCCATAGAAAATTTTGTCAAAATTTTAGTTCTATAGACAATTTTGTCAACATTTTATTTCTATAGAAAAGTTTGTCAAAATTTTAGTTCTATAGTAAATTTTGTTAAAATTTTATTTCTATAGAAAAATTTGTCAAAATTTTATTTCTATAGAAAAATTTTGTTAAAATTTTATTTCTATAGACAATTTTGTCAACATTTTATTTCAATAGAAAATTTTGTCAAAATTTTAGTCCTATAGTAAATTTTGATAAAATTTTATTTCTATAGAAAATGTTGTCAAAATTTTATTTCTATAGAAAATTTTGTCATAATTTTATTTCTATAGAAAATTTTGTCATAATTTTATTTCTATAAAAAAAATTTGCACAATTTTATTTCTAAAGATTTTTTTGCAAAATTTTATGTCTATAGTAAATTTTGTTAAAATTTTATTTCTATAGAAAATTTTGTCAAAACTTTATTTCTATAGAAAATTTTGTCAGAATTTTATTTCTATAGAAAATTTTGTCAAAATTTTATTCTATAGAAAATTTTGTCAAAATTTTATTTCTATAAAAAAAATTTTCAAAATTTTATTTCTATAGTAAATTTTGTTAAAATTGTATTTCTATAGAAAATTTTGTCAAAATTTTATTTTTATAGAAAATCTTGTCAAAATTTTATTTCTATAGAAAATTTTGTCAAAATTTTAGTTCTATAGAAAATTTTGTCAAAATTTTATTTCTATAAAAAATTTTGTCAAATTTTATTTCTAAAGAATTATTTAGCAAAATTTTATTTCTATAAAAAATGTTGTCAAAATTTTATTTCTATAGAAAATTTTGTCAAAACTTCATTTCTATAGAAAATTTTGTCAAAATTTTTTTTCTATAGAAAATTTTAACAAAATTATATTTCTATGGAAAATTTTATCAAAATTTTATTTCTATAGAAAATTTTGTCAAAATTTATTTCTATAGAAGATTTTATCAAAATTTTAGTTCTATAATTAATTTTGTTTACATTTTATTTTTATAGAAAATTTTGTCAAAATTTTATTTCTATAGAAAATTTTGTCAAAATTTAGGTCTAAAAAAATTTTGTCAAAATTTTATTTCATTTGTTTTGTTTTGTTATTGTTGGTTTTGTTCTTTAAGCATTGTTGTTGTTTTTTTATTTCAGCTTAAAACCATACATTGACTAAACTACAAGAGTAGCTTAACCAACAGAGGAAAAGAATGTTTGTCAAATTTATTTGGGCAAAGCCCTATAGACTGCAAGATGGTTGGATGGACGCACGTTTCGGAATTACCACATTCCTCATCAGCATCCTCTACTTGCAGCAAAACTATCAACCAATTATCAGAATAAATTCAGGCAGTTTATTAAACCCAACAAAAACCACACTTGAACCCTCCGAAAAAAAGTAGAGGATGCTGATGAGGAATGTGGTAATTCCGAAACGTGCGTCCATCCAACCATCTTGCAGTCTATAGGGCTTTGCCCAAATAAATTTGACAAACATTCTTTTCCTCTGTTGGTTAAGCTACTCTTGTAGTTTAGTCAATGTATGGTTTTAAGCTGAAATAAAAAAACAACAACAATGCTTAAAGAACAAAACCAACAATAACAAAACAAAACAAATGGAAAAAGAAGAGGAGGCACGCTCAAAATAAACCCAGCCATGTGAATTCAAATCGATGATTTGACAGTGGCATAGGAAAAGAGATATGTTTGTTTCGAGTTTATTTCGGCATAAGCCGGCTATCAATGTAAAACCTTTTTTCGGAGGGTTCAAGTGTGGTTTTTGTTGGGTTTAATAAACTGCCTGAATTTATTCTGATAATTGGTTGATAGTTTTGCTGCAAGTAGAGGATGCTGATGAGGAATGTGGTAATTCCGAAACGTGCGTCCATCCAACCATCTTGCAGTCTATAGGGCTTTGCCCAAATAAATTTGACAAACATTCTTTTCCTCTGTTGGTTAAGCTACTCTTGTAGTTTAGTCAATGTATGGTTTTAAGCTGAAATAAAAAAACAACAACAAAATTTTATTTCTATAAAAAAAAATTTGCAAAATTTTATTTCTAAAGAATTATTTTGCAAAATTTTATTTCTATAGAAAATTTTGTCAAAATGTTATTTCTATACAAAAATTTTGTCAAAATTATATTTTTGTAGAAAATTTTGTCAAAATTTATTTCTATAGAAGATTTTATCAAAATTTTAGTTCTATAATTAATTTTGTTTACATTTTATTTTTATAGAAAATTTTGTCAAAATTTTATTTCTATGGAAAATTTTGTCAAAATTTTATTTCTATAGAAAATTTTGTCAAAATTTTAGTTCTATAGACAATTTTGTCAAAATTTTATTCCTATAGAAAACTTTGTCTAAACTTCATTTCTATAGAAAATTTTGTCAAAACTTAATTACTATAGAAAATTTTGTTAAAATTTTATTTTTATAGAAAATTTTGTCATAATTTTATTTCTATAGAAAATTTTGTCAACATTTTATTTCCATAGAAAATTTTGTCCAAATTTTATTTCTATAGAAAATTTTATTTCTATAGAAAATTTTATCAAAATTTTATTTCTATAGAAAATTTTGTCAAAACTTCATTTCTATAGAAAATTTTATTAAAATTTTATTTTAATAGAAAATTTTGTCAAAATTTTATTTCTATGGAAAATTTTGTCAAAACTTTATTTCTATAGAAAATTTTGTCAAAATTTTAGTTCTATAGAAAATTTTGTCAAAATTTTATTTCTATGGAAAATTTTGTCAAAATTTTATTTCTATAGAAAATTTTGTCAAAATTTTAGTTCTATAGAAAATTTTGTCAAAATTTTAGTTCTATAGAAAATTTTGTCAAAATTTTATTTCTATGGAAAATTTTGTCAAAATAAACCCAGCCATGTGAATTCAAATCGATGATTTGACAGTGGCATAGGAAAAGAGATATGTTTGTTTCGAATTCATTTGGCATAAGCCGGCTATCAATGTAAAACCTTTTTTCGGAGGGTTCAAGTGTGCTTTTTGTTGGGTTTAATAAACTGCCTGAATTTATTCTGATAATTGGTTGATAGTTTTGCTGCAAGTAGAGGATGCTGATGAGGAATGTGGTAATTCCGAAACGTGCGTCCATCCAACCATCTTGCAGTCTATAGGGCTTTGCCCAAATAAATTTGACAAACATTCTTTTCCTCTGTTGGTTAAGCTACTCTTGTAGTTTAGTCAATGTATGGTTTTAAGCTGAAATAAAAAAACGACAACAATGCTTAAAGAACAAAACCAACAATAACAAAACAAAACAAATGGAAAAAGAAGAGGAGGCACGCTCAAAATAAACCCAGCCATGTGAATTCAAATCGATGATTTGACAGTGGCATAGGAAAAGAGATATGTTTGTTTCGAATTCATTTGGCATAAGCCGGCTATCAATGTAAAACCTTTTTTCGGAGGGTTCAAGTGTGGTTTTTGTTGGGTTTAATAAACTGCCTGAATTTATTCTGATAATTGGTTGATAGTTTTGCTGCAAGTAGAGGATGCTGATGAGGAATGTGGTAATTCCGAAACGTGCGTCCATCCAACCATCTTGCAGTCTATAGGGCTTTGCCCAAATAAATTTGACAAACATTCTTTTCCTCTGTTGGTTAAGCTACTCTTGTAGTTTAGTCAATGTATGGTTTTAAGCTGAAATAAAAAAACGACAACAATTTTATTTCTATAGAAAATGTTGTCAAAATTTTAGTTCTATAGACAATTTTGTCAAAATTTTATTTCTATGGAAAATTTTTTCAAAATTTTATTTCTGTAGAAAATTTTGTCAAAATTTTATTTCTATAGAAAATTTTGTCAAAATTTAGGTCTAAAAAAATTTTGTCAAAATTTTATTTCTATAAAAAAAATTTGCAAAATTTTATTTCTAAAGAATTATTTTGCAAAATTTTATTTCTATAGAAAATTTTGTCAAAATGTTATTTCTATACAAAAATTTTGTCAAAATTATATTTTTGTAGAAAATTTTGTTAAAATTTTATTTCTGTAGAATTCTCATATGAAGAGGAATATTTTGCAAAATCTACCAAAACATCAAGAATTCCACCAATCTACCTACCATTAAAAAATCTACTATTTTTGGTAGAATTCTACTAATAATTTATATTTCTTATCGCCTTTTTCATGTAGCTCCGTTAGGCTTTATCTGCCAATTAACAGGAAACAAATTGCGAATATCTTGTCTCGGGTTAACATTAACTGAAAATTTTTTAGCAATTAAGTTAAGTAACTGGCATATAAAATATATAGACAAGATGACAGATATGTTCATAGGGCGGTTTAAAAGTTCGTTAGCTAACGGAGCTTAATGAAAATGAGGGTTAATGCAATACATGAAAATGCTTTTGTAAGCTTGTAAACAATAAAATGGAAACAATCTACGACCCTGAAGGTTGTCCCAATACATATAAACCATCTTGGATTATTTAATAAAAGAACATAATTAGCAATTTTATTTTCGTGGTAAATAATTTAGTTTGAACGAATTTTTTATCTAAAATTCTTAAAATGTCTTTCATCTTCACGATCATTAACATTGCCGTTTTAAATAGCTTCAATTTTCTGCACCCTTCTCACTTTCCTGACTCATTTTATAAATTACTGAAATGTCAATGTCAAGTATTTTTTTTTTTTTTCAATTAACATTCTTCATACATATTTCCACTTAGATAAGATGGTTATTGCATTTTTTCTTATAACGAATGTAAAGGTATTTCTTTGTTTGCAATTTATTTTGTTTAATTTCATTCTGTTCTCTCCAACCTAGAAAAATGTGTTGGAGGTTATTATTCACAATTATTACAAGCGATTCATTTGTTTACTCGCATTTTTTTGTTGTTTGCTCCACATGTAACTCATATTTCACGTAATGAAGTCAACTATAATTAAAGCTGGAGATATTACTATGAACCAAGTTAATTAAAAAAAAATTTTTTTGTATTCTTGAGTTGAATTCTTTGAAGAAAGAAGACAACATATTGTAATTGCTATAAGTTATAATTGTTTTTTTTTTTATGTTTATTTGATGTAGCGATAATGAGAATATCACGATATGGTGTTTAGTGTTATCGAGAAAGGGGACTTTTTTAATTATGTAGTAGTTTTTAATTTTGGAGAAGAATATATGTAGATCATTATGATAATTCATCGATGTAGAATAATAAGAATTAAAAAAAAATGTTCTTAGTTTAGTACATGAGCAATTTTATGTTTATTGACATCAATATGAAGATAAAAACTAAAAGAAATAAAAATTCGTCAAAATTGTTTTTTTTTTATCAAATTTTATCAATAACATTTTTATCCCAGAACTGGTTAAATTAATTTTCTTTTTACCCAAGAGTCTTGCACACATTAGTTATATTTACAAGTTCTTTGAGTAATATATAACTATAGTGAATTAGTATAATTGTATATTATTTGTCAATTAATTGGCTCAAGAAAATTTTAAATAACTAATAAAGCATTAGTAATGCAATACAAACAAATTATTTGCACACATGTACAACTTTGATTTATTTAGATACATTTGATAATAAGAAACTGATACTAAGGAATTTTTTGTATATATCAATTCTGTAAAAGGAGAAGACTTAAAAATACCCTATAAATTCAAAGAATCGATACAAAACTTTTTTTAATATTTTAGGATTTTATAAAATTAATTTATGAATTAAACAATAACATTTATATTCAAGAACTTATTAAATTAAGAAATAATATATGAAATATGATAACAATTTTATTTATAGACAAGCTATTATAGACATATAAATTATCAAAATTTTATTTTTATAGAACATTTTGTTGAAATTTTATTTCTGTAGAATTTCTATTAAGTACCTCTTAGTTGAAGAGGAATATTTTGCAAAATCTACCAAGCTATTATAGACATATAAATTATATAGTCATCAATTATTAGAATTGGATATTATCAATTAATGTCCTTTAGAAATGTTATACAATATAAATCAAACACATGAAGAAATCTGACATATACGCAAACTTTTATTCTTCAGTAACTGATATTAAGTGATTTTTTGCATATATCAATTCTAAGTAAAGTTCAGACTGTGCTTCAAATCATGTAAATCCAAAGTATCAATGCAAAAATTTATCGAATTGTGAATAATTTTTTTTTTTATAAATATTTTTATTAAAATTATTTGCACACATCAGATTTACTTACAAGTTGCTGTAGACATATATAATTATAATCAATTAGTAATATTGGATATTAATTATCAATTAGTGTCCTTTGGAAATGTTAAATTACTAATGAAACATTCGTTATAAGTCAGCATAGTAATGCAATATAAACCAATCCTTCGCACACATGAAGAAATCTGAGATACGTGGAAACATTTATTACTCAGTAACTGATACAAAGTGATTTTTTGCAAATATCAATTCTATGTAGGAATTAATCTTGATCTTCAAATCATGTAAATTCAAAGTATCAATGCACAACTTTATCGAATATTAAATAAATTGTTTTTTAATAAATATTTTTTTAGCAGTTTAATATAGTTCATAAAAATATATTTTTTTCTATATAACCAAAATCTATGTTAGGTTTTTATAAAACTAATTTTATCAATAAAATTTCTCCCCGCGAACTTATCAAATTAAAAAAGAATAAATGAAATTTTGATAACTTGTTTATTTTTACTCAAGATGAGACAGAAGTAATTGTAGTCAACTAGCAGGATATTAATTATCAACTATTTTGCTTCTGACAATTTTAAATAACTAATAATGCATTCTAATGTGCAAAGGATTGGTTTTTATTGCATTAGTATGTGTACTTAATACTAATGCAATAAAACCCAATCCTTTGCACATTTGAACAACTTTCATACATGTGCCAAGATTTAATAGTCAGGGACTGATACAAAGTGATTTATTGCATATATAAATTCAATGTAGAATTCAGTATTAAAATAATATAGTCAAAATCTATTTTAGAGCTTTATAAAACTAACGTTATTTTAACTTTTTATTTTTATCCAAGAGTCTTGCTCACAAACAACATGCTTGTAAGTTCTTTGGGACAAATAAATTAATTTGCAGAAATGTTTAAATATTTTAAAGTAATCGTTGTATGTTAACACAGTAATCGCGGTAATCAATTCTTTGCACACATAAGCAATTTTGATATAAGTGAAAGCATTTAATATTCAGTTATTGATACTAAGTGATTTTTGTCATATATCAATTCTATTTAGTGGGGCGAGGGTTTAACAAACCCACTTGCTTCAAATCATGTAAATTTAAAGTATGCAAACTTTGAATAAATTATTTCATGGTTTACAAATGTTTTAGGAAAATTTTAAAATATTAACCATTTGATAAAAATATATTTTTGGTGCACATATATCAGTATTGTAGGTGCACGGTTTTTTTTTTTTTTTTTGTTTATAAACATTTTAAGAAAAAAGGTAATTTAAAAATAATATCTTCAACATCTGTTGTAGGCTTTTATAAAACTTATTTTATCAATTACATTTCTCCCCGTAAACTTATAAAATCAATCCAGAATATATGAAATTGAGATAATATTTTTGATTTTACCCAAGCGTATTTCACACATTAGATATCATTACAAGTTTTTGAGTAGTTGATTAGTGTAATTGGATATGTATGTACATCTAGTAATGCAAAACAAAGAAATTTGCACACAGGAACAAATTTGATATATATGTAAACATTTTATACTAAGTAACTGATACCAAGTGAGTTTTTTATATATCAATTCAATATATGTAAAGAATTTAAAAAATCTCATACTTCATATCATGTACGTTCAAAGTATCAATGCAAAACTTTTTTAAATTTTGAATTGTTTTTTTTTTTATAAATAATATTATTAAAATTTTTATCAAAATTTTAAGATATTCGCCATATGATAAAAATATTTTTTTTCTGTGAAGATTTTTCGTCTGGTTGGGGAAGGGTAGTTTGTGAAATACGTTATCTGGTCGGGGAGGAGCGAAGTGCTGGGGTTCCCTTTTGCCCGATTTTTTTGAAAATAGAAAGTAGAGGATTGTCGATAAATGGGAACTCGGTACAAAATTTTATGATTTTTCCACAAGCTTCTGCCAGACTTTTTTAAGTAAAAACTTAAATTTACATGAAGTTGACAGGCAACGTAGGGGATGCTTCATTTTCCGGTATATGTTTTAGAAAGGCAAATTCTCCGTGTCCAACACTTTAACAAATGTTAATATGGTCAATTTTTAAGTACTTTTAAGTACGGTATGTTGAGGAGAAGTATACCTCCGCTTGACAAACCACGCTTGAAATTCATAGGAAGTGTGGAAGATTGTCCAACGATTTGAATACAGAACAATTAAAAAACAAAAAATTGTTTGAAAAGGAACACCCCCTACTCTACGTTTGTTAAGATGGTCAGTTTTGTACGGGACACGTGTGTGGTCAGAAATGTACGGGACACGTGTGTGGAAACCATGGAGTGATTAATCAGTACTTCAGTTTTTGTGCCAGACTTCCCCTGACCCTATTCATTAAAAGAGTTCAAATCTTTTCGAATTTGTTTTCAGATCGAAGGATATGGTTGACTAAGTTAACGAAAATATGCTTCGAGAGGCGCAGCGAAGCGGGCCGGGTTTCGCTACACGCAAAGAAAAAAAAACGTTTGGAAAACGTGTACCGAAAACGTTTTTCTTTTGTTAGAGTTTTTTGAATTGCTTCGAAAAGTATACACTTTTATCACCAAAAAAATTCGTTTGTTACACAATTTTTATTTTTTCAATAAAAAGAGTTATTTTTGAACCAACAACACAGTCCATTTCGTTTATATCAAACACTGTTCTTTTCTGACTTTAGGTCTTTAATAAGACACATTTTACAGTTCATAGTAAAAATTTAATATAGTAGAATGTAATGTTGAAAATTTTTTCGGAATCTTCCGAACATATCTGGAATATATGTAAAACAAAAAAAAAAAACTTTGGTCGAAGCAGGGATCGAACCCACGACCCTTGGCATGCAAGTCCGACGTAGCAACCACTGCTCCACGGTCCCAAACTAAATGCATTTTTCTGTTAAATAAACTTTGTTTAATCGGCTCGTGGGCGCCGCAAGCTATGCTATATTAATATAACTTATATGGATAATTAGCTATTGATGACAATAACAGCTACGTAGCTCAGTGGATATTGTGCTGCCTTACAAATTGCATGGTCCGCGGTTCGATTCTCAGTCCAGGCGAAAGGTAAAAAAAAACTTAAAAATTTATAAAATAGTATAATTTCTTCTACATTGTTTGTATTACAGAAAAAGATGTTAAGAACTAAAAAACTTTGTGGAAGTGAGAAAGATGTGAGGGAAAATGCCAGAAAAAATTTTTTTGAGTTAGTCTTTATGAAATTGCTTTTACATCCTGGAAAAGAATAAACGTTTATCACAAAAAGTATATACTTTTCTTCCAAATACACTTCCTTTCAACGAAAAGCAAATGAGAAACGAACTTTGTTTGTCTAAAATTTCGTTTGGGAGGAAAGAATTATTTTTTTGCGTGTAGTTTCAATTGAAACTTTTATCAAAAATTTAATGTTGTCAAAATTTTATTTCTATAGTCATCAACATTTTATTTCTACAGCAAATTTGGCAACATTTTATATCTATAAACAATTTTGTCAACATTTTATATCAAGTTTCTGTCAACATTTAATTTCTATAGAAAATTTTGTACAAATTTTATTTCTAATACTTTATTTTTATAGCAAATTTTGTCAACATTTTATTTCTATAGCAAATTTTATAGAAGTTTTTGTCAACATTTAATTTCTATAGAAAATTTTGTCAAAAATTTATTTCAATAAAAAATGTTATCACTATTTCATTTCTGTAGAAAATGTTGTCAAAATTTAAATTTCTATAGAAAATTTTGCAAAAATTTTATTTCTATAGACAATTTTGTCAAACTTTTATTTCTATAGAAAATTTTGTTAAAATTTATTTATTATAGAAATAAAATTTTGAAAAAAATATTCTATATAGAAAAGAAATATATATTTCTTTTCTATTTGATTTTGACAAAAATTTTGTCAAAACTTTATTTCTATAGAAAATTTTATTTCTTTAGAAAATTTTGCCAACATTTTATTTCTAAAGAAAATTTTGTCAAAATTGTATTTCCGCAGAAAATTTTGCCAAAATCTTATTAACATATCCTTTAAAAATTCTATTGTAAAAATTTCTTTTAGGGTTTTGTAAAACTAATTTTATCAATTACATTTCTCCTCGGGAACTTAAAAAATTGTAGTTAATTAATTGAATTGGATATATATTATCAATTAATATGCTTCGGAAATTTTTACATAAATTCGTTATGGTAATGCAATACAAACCAATCCTGTGCACACATGAATAAATCTGATACAGGTGGCACTATTTAACATTCCGTTATTGATATTAAGTGATTTTTTGCATATATCAATTCTGTATAACGTGCAGGGTTTAAGAGTTCGTGTACTTCAAATCATATAAACTCAAAAATTTTGCATTTCATTTTTTATTATTATTATTTTTTTTTTTTTTTTGATAAATAATACATTTTGAATATCTTAAATATGTAAATGTTTTTTATGAATATTTTAAGGTTTTTATAAAAATAATTTTCCTAATAAAATTTCTTTTCAATAAGTTATCAAATGAATAAAGAATATATAAAATTATGATAATATTTTTGTACACTTCATGCTTGCACACATCATATATACTTACAAATTCTTTGAAACAAATATAATTGTAGTCAATTATTGTAATTGTCTATTAATTATCAATTACTTTGCTTCAGATAAAATATAGTAATATAATACAAATCAATCCTTTTGCACACATAAATAACTCAGATATATGTGGAAACATTTAATGTTCTGTAACTGATACTAAGTGAGCTTTTGGTTATATCAATTCCATGTAAAATGCTGGTTTTCAAAAAACTATGTGTTTCAAATCATGTAAATTAAAATATGAATACAAAACTTTGTCAAATTTAGCATTTGCTTTTATTTATTTAATTATTTATTTATTAATTTTTTTGATAAATCTATTTACCTCAATTTTACAATATTCCACATTTGATAAATTTGTTGTATACTTTTTTTGTTATTAGTGTTACTAAAAAAACATGTGCCTTTAATTTTCTTTGTGTCAGGCCAGGGAATTTTCATTTAACCTCTTAGTGAATAATACCAGGTCATTTGATTACATTTTGTATATAAATCGCTTAAGTTTAACTTTTACTTTTCTTTTCGTTTATTAAACAAATGTGAAAACTAGGAAACTTTCTTAATACTTCCATCACCTTTTGTCATAGTATTACACATATAAACGTTTTACTTTAGATAATGATGAGGGAATTAACTTCACTTTCATTATGATGCCCGTCGAAGATTATTTTTCTTGCAAAGGTCATTTGATTTAATGAATTAAACTCGAACGAACGAACGAACAAAAAACTTTAATGTCATGGTAAAAGCTAAAAGGGTCGACTGATCTAGCAAACTCTTCCCTTACACATTGAATCATAAGATACATACGTGCAGACAGATTAGTTAAGCGATTATAAGCACTTGTGTATCATCATACAAAAATATATTCGCAAATTTCCAAAGCCATTAAATTAAAAGACGAACAACACGAAAAGGAATAAAAAAAAATGTATCCATAAAAATCCACAAAATTTCTTAGCTTACTGAAGAAAAAATTCTTAAATTATGTGTAATAATACTTAGGTTAAGTTCAATTGAAAAAAGCGAAGAAAAAAATATTTCGCAAAGTATTTTTAAATTATATGATTTTTATATTCGACGAATGAAGGTGTAACTCTGTATACAAAGAAAACCCACCTTTTGCTTAAACAAAAGAAAGGTAAAAGTAAAAGTGACCTTATAACATTTTCTTTTTATTTGTCACCAACTTATGCCTTGCCTCTGTGGAGAGATCACATTAAAAAAAATGAAATGAAATAAAAAAATTTCAAATAAATCTTTAAAAAAAGTAAAACCTTGTGTTGCTCTGTAATCACATGAATTGACCAACAATGAAAAGTAAAAGCGACCTTTTGAAGGCGTCAGCCATTATTCTTAGTTTTTTTTTTCTTTAACAAATCAGTTATTGAGTTTTGAGTTTATCCAAGTAATCCCAGATGATGATGATGTTGATAATGCTGATGACCCAGTGCTGATATTGAGAAGTTACATTGATGGCCGTGGTGGATTATTACTTGTAACAGATGCATGAAGTTGCCTGATTTACTTGGTATCCAACCAGCCGAGACCAATTTTTTGATGGGCTTCGATAATGATGATAACAAATTTATTGTGGGTTGAATGTTTGTTAAATTCAATATGCTGTGCTTAATCAGTTCCTCCAGGGGCATAAGCGTAGCCAAAGAAGCATCGAAGTTAATATGAAAACTTGTAAAGTAATAAAGCCATTAAGCCATTTAAGTTATCAATTGCAATTGTAACTTAATAATGAATAAATAAATAAATAATAAATAAAGCTTACAAATTTCGTAAATACTCTGGGAAAAATGGAATTTAAATTTTTGCAGCTTAGAACTACACACCCGCGACCTCTAGTTATAGCCAAAGAAGTAATCAAGTTAATATGAAAACTTATATTATTACAAATTTCCTAAATATTCTGGGAATTTAGTTATAGCCAAAGAAGTAATCAAGTTAATATGAAAACTTATATTATTACAAATTTCCTAAATATTCTGGGAATTTAAATTTTTGCAGCTTAGAACTACACTCCCGCAACCTCTAGTTATAGATAGATTTACACTATAAAAAAGAATTTTGATGAATTTTTCTCTTAACAAAAAGTTCTTCCCGATTCCATGTTAAGGATAATTAAAAGGTCTTCTTCTTCCATCTTTCATTTTGGGCTCAGTTGCTTTTTAATAAATCGAAGAAGCGAAGAATTTTTTTTTAACCCCCACAAAAATTCCAACTACGTCCCTGAACATCTTTGTGCCCCTCGAAAAAAAAAAAAAACAAATTCTTCAAGAAACTTTTTTTTTTGTTGGATTGATAAAGAAAAACCAAACAACAACTTAGCTCAATTCAATATTGCATTCAAGCTCACCCCTCAAGAAACTTTCACTTTTTTTCATTCGAGCCACATTGGCTGGCTTAAAACAAAATCTTCTTCTTTTCTTCTCAATGAATTTGAATTTCTTATGCCATCTGTATCTGGTTAGAGCCGCAGTAACTCCATACACAGACTATGGACCGCATCTTTAAGATGAAGTCTTTGTTGCCGTTGTTGTTGTTGTTCTTTTTACGTTAAAACATGATCTGCTGCATGATTACTCTCCAATCATCCATGACGAAATGATGAGTTTTCAATATTCTGAAAAAGAAAAAAATGTACGATACAAAATTCACTTTCATTTGATTGTTATTCCATGTGGTAACAAACGATTTTGTTTAACAAATTACCTCGATGATTCTGATGTGGTATTTCTAGATTTACAATTACATCACGTTTTGAGGAGATGAAGAAAAAACAATCTGGTTAACAACATATCTTTCTCTCGCTTAGTAATTATTTATAAACATTTTGGACCCAAGTTATCGTAATGACGAATATAGAAATTGTTATGCCACTATGCCATAGAGAAAATGAAAGAATAATTTTGAAGAAAGTTTTTGTTTTTTGATGCTGTGCTGTAACCCACAGCATCAAAAAATAATTTAGGGAACAATTCATAAAAAGGATTATAGGATTTGTTGTAAGATGTAAGAATGTTTGCAAACCTATTGACAAGTACAAGTCCTATTTAAGATTTTCCACTAACTACAAGGTTAGTTTAACCAACAGAGAAAAAGTATGTTTGTCAAATTTATTTGAGCAAAGACCTTTAGACTGCAAGATGTTTAGATGGACGACCGTTTCGGAACTTCCCCATTCCTCAACCAATTATCGGAACAAATTCGGATAATTCACTAAGCCCAAAGTGAATATTTTCGATCACATTGTTAGTTCTAAGCCCAAAGTGAATATTTTCGATCACATTCTTAGTGTGACCGTGTTGCCAGTATTATGGATTTTTCCCTAAATTGCAGGTTTTCCTTCATAAATGGGGACAAAATTTTTGAGTTGGGGACTTATGGATTTTTTTTCTAGGGAAATACTCTTGAATTTATTGTAACTATAGCAATTTTATTTGCCCTGAAAGAATTTTACTAAATGGGTAACTTCTTTTGTCTAAAATTTATTTCGGAGAAATGAAACAAATTTTCAATTCCCTACGCCCAAATAAAGAATTTCTTTCCTACACACAAAAAATTTTTTTTTGATTCAATCACCAAATTAATTGATCCAATTAATTTTTTAATTGAAATGTCTTCAATCACGAAAATGATAGTATCAATCACAGTTTTAATTAGGCATAGAAAAAAATCTTGATTAAAAAATTAATTGATTTTTTCAGCAAATTTCAATTAATTTTTTAATTGATTCAATTAAAAATTTAATTGATGTTGATTGCAAAACTCAATTAATTTATTAATTAAAAAAGGTAACTATTTTTTGAATTACTTTCTGAATTGGCTTAGAGTCTTTATTTGGATTAACAAATGATTGTTTGAAATACATTTTTAATTGGTCTTCCGAATAAGATTAAAAAGTTAATTGTATCAATTAATTTTTTAATTACAAATTTTAAAATTTTCAATCATTGACTTAATTAACCTAATGTTTCTATCATGATTAAAAAGTTAATTGTATCAATTAATTTATTAATTGAAAAAATTTTCAACTTCAATTAACTTTTTAATTGGAAATATTTTGTTGATATTTTTTTCTGTGTACGGAACGACAAATGAAAATTTATTTGGTTATAGACTATTTTCTTCAATACACGTCTTATCTCTTGTCTTTTATCTTTCTTTTGAAAAAAATTTTTAACGTAAAATGAAAAGTTCATGTATTCATTCCTTTGAATAGAAATCTCCTCTTTCAGTGTACACATAAATACTGGATGCCTTCTAATAAAAAACACATTAAATTCAATACAACTCTTCTTTTGCAAATCGTCAACGACTTATGGTTGACACTCGATCCAACAATAATCTAACAAATAAATAACATCATTTTGAGTTTTCTTAGAGAATTTAGTTTCTCTAGAAAATTTAGTCAAAGTTTTATTTCTAAAGAAATTTTGTCAAAATTTTATTTCTATAGAAAATTTGGTCAAAATTTTATTTCTATAGAACATTTGTCACAATTTCATTTCTATAGAACATTTTATTAAAATTTTATTTCTATAGAAAATTTTGTCAAAATTTTATTTGTATAGCAAATGTTGTCAAATTTTTATTTCTAAAAGAAGTTTTGTCAAAATTTCACTTTTAATTCTATAGAAAATTTTGTCAAAATTTTATTTCTATAGCAAACGATGTCAATTTTTTTTCTTTAGAAAATTTTGTTCCAATTTTAGTTCTATACAATTTTTTTTTTCTTCTATAGAAAGTTTTGTCAAAATTTTATTTCTAAAAAAATTTTTCCAAAATTTCATTTCTATAGAAAATGGTGTCAACATTTTATTTCTATAGAAAATTTTGTTAAAATTTTATTTCTATACAAAAAGTTTTTTCATAATTTTATTTTTATAGAAAATTTTGTCAAAATTTTATTTCTATAGAAATTTTTGTCAAAATTTTATTTGTATACAAAACTTTGTCAAAATGTTATATCTAGAGGAAATTTTGTCAAAATTTTATTTCTATAGCAAATGGTGTCAATTTTATTTCTATAAGAAATTTTGTTCAAATGTTATTTCTATACAAAAAATTTTTTCATAATTTTATTTCTATAGAAAATTTTGTCAAAATTTTATTTCTATAGACAATTTTGTTAAAATTGTATTTCTATAGAAAAATTTGCCAATATTTTATTTTTATAGAAAATTTTGTCAAAATTTTATTTATATAGAAAATTTTGTCACAATTTTATTTCCATTGAAAATTTTGTCAAAATTTTATTTCTATAAAAAATGTTGTTAAAAATTTTGTTTCTATAGAAAATTTTGTCACAATTTTATTTCTATAGAAAATGGTGTCAAAATTTTATTTCTATAGAAATTTTTATTAGAATTTTATTTGTATAGAAAACTTTGTCAAAATTTTATATCTAGAGGAAATTTTGTCAAAATTGTATTTCTATAGAAAAATTTGCCAATATTTTATTTTTATAGAAAATTTTGTCACAATTTTATTTCCATTGAAAATTTTGTCAAAAAATTTTGTTAAAAATTTTGTTTCTATAGAAAATTTTGTCACAATTTTATTTCTATTAAAAATGGTGTCAAAATTTTATTTCTATAGAAATTTTTATCAAAATTTTATTTCTATAGAAAATTTTGTCAAAATTTTATTTCTAAAACATAGTTTGTCAAAATTTAATTTCTGTAGAAAATTTTTTCAAATTTGTATTTCTATAGAAAATTTAGTTAAAATTGTATTTTTATAGAAAATTTTGTCAAAATTTTATTTTTAGAGAAAAACATTTTATTTTTATAGAAACTGTTGTCAAAATTTCATTTCTATAGAAAATGTTGTCAAAATTTTATTTCTATCGAACATTTTGTCAGAATTTCATTTCTATCAAAAATTTTGTTAAAATTTTATTTATATAGAAAATTTTGTCAAAATTTCACGTTTAGAGGAAATTTTGTCAAAATTTTACTTCTATAAAAATGTTTTTTTTTTTAATTTTATTTCTAAAAAATAATTTGTGAAGAATTTTATTTCTGTAGAAAATTTTGTCAAAATTTTATTTCTATAGTTAACATTGTATTTTTTATAGAAAATTTTGTCAAAATTTTATTTTTATAGAAAATTTTGTCAAAAATTTACTTTTATGAAAATTTTTTTCAAAATTTTATTTCTAAAAAATATATTGTGCAAAATTTTATTTCTATAGAAAATTTCGTCAAAATTTTATTTTTATAGAAAATTTTGTCAAAAATGTATTTCTATAGAAAATTTTGTGAAAATGTTATTTCTATAGAAAGTTTTTTCAAAATTTTATTTCTATAGAAAATTTGTCACCATTTTATTCCTAGAGAAATTTGTTTCACCATTTCACTTTTACTTCTATAGAAAATTTTTCAAAATTTTATTTCTATCTAACATTTTCTCAAAATTTTATTTCGATAGAAATAAAAAAACCTGTAGAAAATTTTGTTACAATTTTATTTCTTTACATTTTGTTAAATTTTATTTCTATAGAATTGAATATAGAAGATTGTCATAGATGGAGAGGAATAGTTTGCAAACTCAAAGAAAACATCGAGAATTCTACCAATCTACCCAACAGTAAAAAATCAACCAATTTTGGTAGAATTCTACCAAGTGTGGCAACCTTGCCAGGAATCTCATAAAACCTCACGAAATATCATGAAACTGTAAATCCAATTTAATTGTTCGTTATTTTGTCTATGGGTTAGTGGGACTTCGCTCAACTTCTTATAAGAAGAATACTTCAAAATAAGCGTGAGGTTTTTGAAAAAAAAAAAACAACAATGTTTTAGTCTCAAATAAAATCTATGGGGTCGTCTTATATCTCACATTTCGGTGTTAATGATGGTCTATTAAAATGTAATTTGTTAGAATTTCTTTTATATCACTTTGTAGATAGTTTGTTTATTTTTTTTTTCTTTTTCTCTTTTTCATTTTATTTTAACGCCTTATCTTTCCACACTTTCTTTGTTACCGCCTATACTAGGTCTTCGTTATGGTTTCCTATGTTAATTAGATTAAAATAATGGCCTTTGCGTGTTCTTTTGCTACCGCCGCTGCTAAGTCTAATGTTTTTTGTTTTAATTTTTCATAGTCCCATATGAAGACAAAGCCAAAAGTTCAGTGAACAGATAATTGTCTGTAAAACTGAATATTTTGCAATATGTCACAGCCTTATAACGGTAATAGTTTTATGTTTAATTACTACAAGGGATTTTGATTGTAATAAACTTAAAATATGTTAGTTAAAAAACTTTAAATACGTTAATTTTAATTTATTCCACACGCAGTACCCTTGAGGATATTAGGCTAACGAAGACGACTTTATGGCTTTTTCAAGCCACTCCTAACACTAAGAACTCAAAAACGAAATCACTAAACCTAGTTAATCCATACAAAAATGTATGTCCTCCAAATTAAGATGGTATGCGACCATGACTTAGGCTTAAAACAAAAATCCCAAGCAATTTACAATTAAAAAGCAATTAATCATAAACAAACGAAATGCCGCTATATGGCTTCCATGAAAATATTAAAATTACGAATTACTTTGCCAAATAAAATTGAAGTTTTATGTGTGCATTTTGCACCATAAAATTCCAAATAAATCGTTAAATATATTAAATTGGCATAGTTCATAACTGAATATATTAACCTAATTTATGATTTCGCATATATTTCAATTAAAATCACATCAAAACCAATTTTTTGTAGTAAAAAAATAATAATAATAAAAACAATCAATATGCCCATAGTTATGTAGTAACCTTATAATCAAAAATTAAAAGCCCATATCTTTAAAAAATTAAAAAAAAAAACCAAATAATTTACATTTTGGTATTTTATGATTTTTTACATCCCTTTTGATATAAACTTCACAATAAACGACAAATAACATCTGGAGCTTATATTTTTGAGCCAATTATAACAAAAAACTAACAATGATTTGATCACTTTTTCTTTCTTCCTTTGCCTATTGTAATTTTTGTTATTATTAATATTTTATTGTTTTTTTTTTTTATTTGCTTAAAAAACACATTTTATACAATTTAAAGTTGAAAAATGATTCGGTTTTGATTATTGTTATTATTTGTATTGATATGATTTTCTTTAGGTAACTGGGAAGTGATATCAAGAATTGTTTGTGTTTTTTTTTTGTCTTTTTTCATCAAGAGAAAATTATATAATTGCTTTGTTTCTAATTAACAATCAAATGTTGTGATATTTTGTTTTATAAACAAAATGAATTACTTGATTGAGTTTTTTTCTTTCAAACAAAAAAGACATTTCATAATCGCTTCAAAATAATTTGATATGGTACGTGATTAAAACACTGTAGTACGAAGATTCAAATACTCTACTTTCATTCCAATACAATATCATTAGCAATAATTGATGATTATACAATATTTATATCTTTTATTTATTTTTATTATAATCTTTATTATAATTATAACAAATTTATGACACAAAGAGCACTAGCAGATAGAACTATCAGCTTTATTATGTGAACCAATCAGGAAAGCAAATTTAGGTTAATTTTAGAATTCTTTAACTAAACTGTATTAAAATATAACAAAAATAAGTAAATATTTTTCCGCAATAAAATAAAAGACATAATTATTTAAACTGGAGTTAAAATTTGTATAAATGTTTCTAGCACTATACGAAGTTGGTATTTATGGATTTCAAAACACTGAAAAAATATTGACCTGAAGAAATATTGAAATAAAAGATTGGGAAAACTAAATTCTAAGACATCCAATTCACACAATATTAAGGACAAATTTCCTTTTTAATTTCTATTGAAACTTTTGCCAAAATTTTATTTTTATAGAAAATTCTCTCAGAATTTTATTTCTAAAAAAAATTTTGTCAATATTTTATTTCTATAGATTTTTTTCAAAATTTTATTTTAAAGGTGGGTATTAAGTTCGAGTTTAGCCGCTAATTTTCACAAAAGTGAAAACTAAATGAGTAAAACATGTCATAAAACCATACATATTTGTTGCATATTTCATTATAACTTGATGGGGAATAGCCCTAAGCAAAATTGCACACAGTTTGCATTCCTTAAAATAGATTATTAAAGAAAAGTAATCGTGAAAAAAATACGATTTTAGCGGCTAAACTCGAACTTAATACCCACCTTAATAGAAAATTATGTCAAAATTTTATTTCTCGTATAGAAAATTTTGTCAAAATTTTATTTCCATAGAAAAGTTTGGCAAAATTTTAATTTCTATAGAAACTTTTGTCAAAATTTTAATTTCTAGTTTTATCAAAATTTTATTTCAATAGAAAATATTTTCAAAATTGTGTATTTCTGTAGAAAATGTTGTCAACATTTATAGAAAATAGAACATTTTGTCAAAATTTTATTTTTAACAATTTTCTATATTTCTTTTCTATATGATTTTGACAAAAATTTTGTCGAAAGTTTATTTCTATAGAAAATTTAGTCAAAATTTTATTTCTACAGAAAATTTTATCAAAATTTTATTTCTATTGAAAATTTTGTCAAAATTTCAATTTCTAAAGAAAATGTTTTCAAAATTTTATTTAGATAGAAAATTTTGACAAAATTTTCTATAGAAATAAAATTTTGAAAACATTTTCTTTAGAAATTGAAATTTTGACAAAATTTTCAATAGAAATAAAATTTTGATAAAATTTTCTGTAGAAATAAAATTTTGACTAAATTTTGACTAAATTTTGACAAAATTTTCTATCTATTGAAAATTTTGTCAAAATTTCAATTTCTATAAAAAATTTTGTCAAATTTTTATTTGTATAGAAAATTTTGTCAAAATTTTATTTTTCACAATTCTCTATATTTATTTTCTATTTGATTTTGAAAAAAAATTGTCAAAAGTTTATTTCTATAGAAAAATTTGTCAAAATTTTATTCCTATAGCAAATGTTGTCAACATTTTATTTCTATAGAAAAATTTGTCAAAGTGTTATTTCTAAGAAAATGTTGTCAAAATTTTATTTCTACAGAAAATTTTTGTCTAAATTTTATTTTTATAGAAAATTTAGTCAAAATTTTATTTTTCACAATTTTCTATATATATATTTTCTATTTGATTTTGAAACAAAATTGTCAAAATTTTATTTCTATTGAAAATTTTGTCAAAATTTCAATTTCTATAGAAAATTTTGTCAAAAATTCAATTTCTATACAAAATTTTGTAAAATTTTAATTCTATAGAAAATTTTTTTCTAAATTTTATTTCTATAGAAAATTTTGTCAACATTTTATTTTTTTCTATAGAAATACAATTTTTGTGAAAATTTTAATTTTTCTTCTCTATTTGATTTTGACAAAAATTTTATCAAATTTTTTTATTTCTATGGAAAACTTTATTTCTTTAGAAACTGTCGTCAATATTTCATTTCTATAGAAAATTTTGTAAAAATTTTATTTCTTTAGATTTTTTTTCAAAATTTCAATTCCAATATTTTTTTTCAAATTTTTAATTCTACAGAAAAATGTGTCAAAATTTTATTTCTATAAAAAATTTTGTCAAAATTTCATCTCTATAGAAAAGTTTTGCAAAATTTTTAATTCTATAGAAACTTTTGTCAAAATTTTAATTTTTAGTTTTGTCAAAATTTTATTTCTATAGAAAATGTTGTCCAAATTCTATTTTTTTTTGTGAAAATTTTAATTTCTATAGAAAATTTTTCAAAATGTTATATATTTCTCCTCTATTTGATTTTGACAAAAATTTTGTTAAATTTTTTTTATTTCTATGGAAAACCTTATTTTGTAGAAAATGTTGTTAACATTTTATTTCTACAGAATTTTTTTGTCTAAATTTTATTTCTATAGAAAATTTTGTCAAAATTTTATTTTTCACAATTTTCTATATTTATTTTCTATTTGATTTTGGAAAAAATTGTCAAAAGTTTATTTCTATAGAAATAAACTTTTGACAAAATTTTCTATATATAGAAAATTTTGTCAAAATGTTATTTCTATTTAAAATTTTGTCAAAATTTCAATTTCTATAGAAAATTTTGTCAAATTTTTATTTCTAAAGAAAATTTTTTCAAAATTGCATTTTTATAGAAAACGTTGTCAAAATTTTATTTCTATAGAAAATTTTGTCAACATTTTTTTTCTATAGAAAATTTCGTCAAAATTTAATTTCTTTAGAAAACCTTGTCAAAATTTTATTTCTACAGAAAATTTTGTCAAAATTTAAATCTGTATAAGATTTTTATCAAAATTTTATTTCCATAAAAAATTTTGTCAAAATTTTATTTCTATAGATAATTTTGTCAAAATTTCAATTTCTATAGAAAAATTTTGTGAATTTTTTGTTTATATAGAAAATTTTGTCAAAATTTTATTCTTCACAATTTTCTATAATTATTTTCTATTTGATTTTGAAAAAAATGTCAAAATTAAATTTTGACATATAGAAAATTTTGTCAACATTTTATTTCTATAGAAAAATTTGTCAGAATTTTATTTATACAGAAAATTTTTGTATAAATTTTATTTCCACACTGAAAAAACGGTGAACCCATCAGGAAGAAAACTTTTGGTTAATTTTAGAAAATTTTTAATATTTTCAGAAATTTTCAACTAAACTGTATTACAAACGCTGGCATCACGCCGACATCATAAAAATAAGTAAATACTTTTCGATAAAATCAAGAAAATGTATTATTATAGATAAATAATTTTTTCATTTGTTAAAAAAAATTTGTAGTTTGAAGGAAAAAATTGCAGTTCAAAATTGGAAGAATGTCTCTAGTGGCATACGAAGTTCATGATGGACGCATTTGTAGTAAAATTTACAAATTTAAAGTAATAATGAATAATTTGTGTATAATTTGTTCTCGTTTTTTAGTTCATTTAACTAATGTATGCAAAAAATTATTAGAGTAAAGGAAACTTTCTCCAAACATAATAATTCTATGAACTAATATAAAGTTAAAATGGCTTTAGTGAAATAAAGAGTTCACTTTTTTTGAGTGTATAGAAAATTTTGTCAAAATTTTATTTCTATAGAAAATTTTGTCAAAACTTCAATTGCTATAGAAAATTTTGTCAAACTTTTATTTCTATAGTAAATTTTGTCAAAAGTTTATTTCTATAAGAAATGTGTGAAGTACCTCTTAGTTGGAGTGGAATATACAATTTTTGCTTGAATTCTACCAAATGTGATAACCTTGATTACAAAGGGAAAGTCGAAACTATTATACCCCCATCCTATGGTGGTTGGTATAAAAATTTTACCCAGCTATTTCAGAAAAAATCTTTGTTATCAGCATAAACATTATTACATATTATGCGCTATTATAAGTTATTAAAGTAGATTTAAAAAAATTCTTAAGCTCGGGTCGTAACTAGCCGTCAAAGCTTCCAATTATTTTTATAATTTAATTGTAAAAAATTCTAAATTAAACATCACTATTTTATTTTTTACAGGTATGTGTTTGTTGAAATTGAATCTTTACCAGAAATTTCATTTATCTATATAACTTCCTGATCAACCTAAGCTGGTAAGAAAAAATTTATTTATTTTTTAGGATAAAATTTATGTAGTAAAGTTAAGTAAAACAACAGCAAATATCTATTCTTGATGTTTGTTATACCATATTTAGATTATGTTAGATATAGCGGCAGCTTGTGTTCTTGTGACTTAGCTATTCAGTCAATTATGGTACCATCTCTTATCAATAGGTTCTGCTCGATTCTATGTTTAGATCAATAACAAGGCACTTCCTTTTTATAGCTGCGCCCGAGCAGCGTTTCATAGGGCAGTGAAACCAATTAGAGAATTTTTGAAACACTCAAAACCCTATATTAATGAGAAGGGATAATCCACCTATTAAAAATTGTTTAGTGTTTGGTCGAAACAGGAATTGAATCCTGACCCTTTGTATACACCGAGGTTAGGTTAGGTTAGGTTATGTGACAGCCCGATGTATCAGGCTCACTTAGACTATTCAGTCCATTGTGATACCACATTGGTGAACTTCTCTCTTATCACTGAGTGCTCGGTCGAAGCAGGAATCGAACCCACGACCTTGTGTATGCAAGGCGGGCATGCTAACCATTGCACCACGGTGGTTCCCTTGTATACACCTAAAAAACCCTCGTAGTTAAACTAACGCTAGATTTTACTTATTTTTATTGCAAAAAAAAAAAATATTTGTTTGTAATTAAATTTTATTATTTGTTTTCGAATTTTTCCACAACCCAATGAAATTTTCCCCTTTTTTAAGTTTATAAGTTCAATATGAACTAAAGCCAAAGAAAATTTTCGTACGATTCATAAAAATTATAAGAACACAGAAAAAGAAAATTTTTTGTCTTCAATCACTTTGTCATTCCGTTTGTAACACATCGACATATTGCTCTAAGACCCCATAAAGTATATATATTCTGGGTCGTGGTGAAATTCTGAGTCGATCTGAGCATGTCCGTTCCTCCGTCCGTCTGTTGAAATCACGCTAACTTCCGAACGAAACAAGCTATCGACTTGAAACTTGGCACAAGTAGTTGTTATTGATGTAGGTCGGATGGTATTGCAAATGGGCCATATCGGTCCACTTTTACGTATAGCCCCCATATAAACGGACACCCAAATTTGGCTTGCGATTGCTCTAAGAGAAGCAAATTTCATCCGATCCGGCTGAAATTTGGTACATGGTGTTAGTATATGGTCTCTAACAACCATGCCAAAATTGGTTCACATCGGTCCATAATTATATATAGCCCCCATATAAACCGATCCCCCGATTTGGCTTGCAGAGCCTCTACGAGAAACAATTTTCATCCGATCCGGCTGAAATTTGGTGTTAGTATATTGTCTCTAACAAACATGCAAAAATTGGTCCATATCGGTCCATAATTATATATAGCCCCCATATAAACCGATCCCCCGATTTGGCTTGCGAAGCCTCTAAGAGAAGCAAATTACATCCGATCCGGCTGAAATTTGGTACATGGTGTTAGTATATGGTCTCTAACAACCATGCCAAAATTGGTTCACATCGGTCCATAATTATATATAGCCCCCATATAAACCGATCCCCCGATTTAGCTTGCAGAGCCTCTACGAGAAACAATTTTCATCCGATCCGGCTGAAATTTGGTGTTAGTATATTGTCTCTAACAACCATGCAAAAATTGGTCCATATCGGTACATAATTATATATAGCCCCCATATAAACCGATCCCCAGATTTGACCTCCGGAGCCTCTTGGAAGACCAAAATTTATCTGATTCAGTTGAAATTTGGTACATGATGTTATTATATGGCCTCAAACACCCGTGCAAAAATTGATCGATATAGGCCCATAATTGTATATAGGCCCCATATAAACCGATCCCCAGATTTGACCTCCGGAGCCTCTTGGAAGACCAAAATTTATCTGATTCAGTTGAAATTTGGTACATGATGTTATTATATGGCCTCAAACATCCGTGCAAAAATTGATCGATATAGGCCCATAATTGTATATAGGCCCCATATAAACCGATCCCCAGATTTGACCTCCGGAGCACCTTGGAATTCTTCCCATTCGGTTGAAATTTGGTACGTGATGTTAGTATAGGGTATCTAACAACCATGCAGGACTTGGTTCCTATCAGTCCATAATAATATACAGGCCCCATATAAACCGATCCCCAGATTTGACCTCCAGAGCCCCTTGGTAGAGCAAAATTCTTCCCATTCGGTTGAAATTTGGTACGTGATGTTAGTATATGGTATCCAACAACCATGCAGGAATTGGTTCCTATCAGCCCATAATTATATATAGCTCCCATATAAACCGATCCCCAGATTTGACCTCCGGTGCCCTTTGGAGAAGCTAAATTCATCCGATCTGCTTGAAATTTGGTACGTGGTGATCGTATATGATATTTAACAACCATGCCAAAAGTGGTCCATATCAGTCCATAATCATATATAGCCCCATATAAACCGATCCCTAGATTTGGTTTTGAAGCCTCTTAGAGGAGCAAATTTCATCCGAGTGAGTTGAAATTTGGTACATTGTGCTAGTATATGGCCGTTAACAACCATGCCTAACTAGGTCCATATCGGTCTATAGTTATATATATCCCTTAGATAAATCGATTTCCAATCACACAAAAATTGGTCCATATCAAGTTCATAATTGTATATAGCCCCCATATAAGCGACCCCCATATTTCAATTCTGGCTCTCTACGTACCGTGCAAAAATTCCATATCGATTCGTAATTATTTGTAGACTTACCTGTACATAACTTTTTTGTCTAATATATACCACGAATGGACTAACTCACAATTTAGAAAACGATGTTAAGAAGTTTTAAGATACCACAACCCAATTAATTCGATTGTGGATGACAGTCTTTCGTACACACAAAAAAATTTTTTTCTGATTCAATCACGAAATTAATTGATCCAATTAATTTTTTAATTGAAATGTCTTCAATCACGAAAATGATAGTATCAATCACAGTTTTAATTGGGCATAGAAAAAATTCTTGATTAAAATATTAATTGATGTCATTAGCAATTTTCAATTAATTTTTTAATTGATTCAATTAAAAATTTAATTGATTTTGAATGCAAACCCTAATTAATTTTTTATTTAAAAAGGTAACTATTTTCAATTACTTTCTGAATTGGCTTAGAGTTTTTATTTGGATTAAGAAATGTTCATCACTTTTTTTAACTGACTTAGTCTTCCGAATTTGATTAAAAAGTTAATTGTATCAATTAATTTATTAATTGAAAAAATATTCAACTTCAATTAACTTTTTAATTGGAAATATTTTGGTGATATTTTTTTCTGTGTAGAAGTTTCTACGCAATCCATGGTGGAGGGTACATAAGATTCGGCCTGGCCGAAATTACGGCCGTATATACTTGTTTTTTGTTAATTTTCTCTTCTGCGAGAGGGTTTGTATATCTAGAGTTGTAATTAAAAAGTACACCTGGATATTAAATTTTCCTGGTTTTGACAGCGCTTTATGGAAATCTCAAAATGTAGAGTATAATTTAATTCAATTTTCGTAGTTCATTCTTTCTTTAAAACAATTTATTTTTTTCTGTGTACAAGGCGGGCATGCTAACCATTGCACCACTGTGGTTCCCTTTTTATACCATACAACAATCTTACATTATTTTTGATCAGAAAAAAAATTTAATGAAATTTTCAGTGTGTGGATATATTTTTGTAAGGCGCCAATTGGTTACTTCCATTATTTCCAGGTCTCTCTTTCTAAACACATATATGTTTATAGGCTATTTCTAAATTAAGATATGTTTGCATCTAAGCATATTATATTTACAAACAGTTTATGTCCCAAACATACTATGTTATAAGATATTAACATATATCTCACAAACAGGTTACGCTAGTTTATGAACATTATATGATTGCACTTAAAAATATTGTGTTAAAAAATTTGAGTTCCAAACATATAATTTTTACAACCAACCATATGAAAAACAGTCCTTTTCGTCCGTGTGGAGTACGAGCAACACGAGATTTGTCCCGTTCCGCATAGAAATCCAATGCAAACGATTGACTGGGTAATAAGATATTGTAACCAGTATTAAAAGAAAATAAGCCTAATAATTACGATACATACATTTTTCTCTACTCACTGTTTTTAATTCTTTTGTTATATAATTAGATAATTGTGATCCTATACTCTCCACACAAAAAAATACCATTAATTTCGAATCAATAAACTAGAACATTTTCGTCTTTGAGATATGCAGGTACCAAGATCCATATATTACATTACAAACTTCTATTGTAAATCTCCCATTTCATATAAAACAAAAAGAATTCAAAATGTCAAAAGGGGCGGTTTTGATTGTAGTGTGAATATAGTATCACAAGAACGTGATATTAACAATGGAATTAAGATCTGACCTGATTACAGGTATGGTCGTTATAAATGAAACCTTAGATGACATTATAAATTCTAAAGTTAGCCTTCAGCATACACGAAAGAGATTAACTAAGAAACAAAGTATCTCCCACCAGGGGTTAAAATACACTCTGGGTGGTCCTTAAAAACGATAGAAGAGGAATCTTATAAATGTTTCGAATACCCCACAACTCTATCAGTAAAAGACCACCGCAATGTGAAGGTTTAAAAAAAAAACTCGCCAAGGATTTGATGGTGGGTGTCTTAGGAGTGGTTGCAAAAAATACCAAATATCCCTTTTATTTAAAATCTTCTACTATATTTAAGCCATTGCCGAATGAATGGATTATCTTATTTGTTTCGACTCATTCTTCAACGAAGGATAAAAATGCTAATCCTAAGGTAATTTAATTCAAGGTTCCCAAAACTATGGATATTGTATTTTTGTTCATAAATATATTTCCTATTTTCTAGCTCAAGGTCGATTTTGTAGTCCTACGATTTCAAATTAGGGTTGCATTATTTTTGTTTTCTTCCGAATATTCATCTAAGTTGTAATTTAAGTCATTTTGAGACATCTCTTACATTAAAATAATACATTCAATATAAATAGCAGACTACAAAAAAATTTACCGAACAAGTTTACCATTTTTTCGATTAAATATTTTTATCAAATATTATAGCACACCTGTGAGAACGCCTAAATGCATTTCCCATTACTCCCTCAAGTAGAATTTTGTGATTACTTTCCAAACCTGAAGTGTCGACTAGAAGTCAACTTGATAGTTTTATATTTTTAATCAAGAATACAGGAAGTCGTGTATTTAATTAAACACTTCGTTCGTCAAGAACTTGTGAGCTATCTGTCTAGTGGCATACTTCCCCTAGCGCCGCAATGACTACCGGTATTTCTAATTCTAATGGTTGGTAATGTTAATTTAGATTTTTCTTCTTTAGCCCCTTTGCTTTTTCTTGTATTTAAATAGGAAATTAAGGTTTCTTTTCCGTTGCACAGAAACGTTCATTTTAGTGTGGAATTGTTTGCTCTACCAATAAGCCTAGAGACAAAATAAATAAAGCATTTTACAAATGCAAACAGAAAGTTGATTTGGAAAACATTGTATTGTAGAAAAGAAAATATTTGTAATAATTAGCCAAGTAAATAGACAAGATGTTGTAGTGATTATATTTACGGAAGATTTTAAAATGGGACCTCTAGTATGATAATTGAAAAAATCTACAGAGAGACAATTGTGATATTGCTTGTAAATTATTTGTGAATATTGAGTTACTCCACACATACCCAAAACTACCAACGAAATTTTTAAATTAAAATATTAATCATGGAATTACTTCCTACACTCTCAAAATGTAAATGAATTTTTCAAATTAAAATTATAATTGAATTTACATCTTAGTTTTTTTTTTTTAATAAAATAACAAATTAATCACTAGCTTACCTGCATTTTAATGTTTAATTTATAATAAACATAAAATTAAAAATTAATTTGTTTAATTCTTTATATACACAAAAACAAATTTTCTGATTCTATCACGAAATTAATTGATCCAATTAATGTTTTAATTGAAATGCTTTCAATCACAGAAATGATAGTATCAATTAAAATAAATAATTGAAAGTCAATAAAAAATTATTTGATCCAATTAAAAAATTAATTGACACTATTAATTTTTGTTTCAATTAACATAAAAAATTTGTTGAATCAAATAAATTTTTAATTGGATATTTTTTTAAAACCCAATTAAAATTTTAATTTTTAATTTTTTTCTTTGTATAAAATTAAAATTATAATTGAATTTCCATCTAAGTTTTTTAATAAAATAACAAATTAATCACAAGCTTACCTGCATTTTAATGTTTAATTTATAATAAGCCTAAAATTAAAAATTAATTGGTTTAATTCTTTATATACAAAAAAAACAAATTTTCTGATTCAATGACGAAAATAATTGATCCAATTAATGTTTTAACTGAAATGCTTTCAATCACAGAAATGATGGTATCAATTAAAATAAATAATTGAAAGTCAATTAAAAAATTATTTGATCCAATTAAAAAATTAATTGACACTAGTAATTTTTGTTTCAATTAAAAAATTTGTTGAATCAATTAAATTTTTAATTAAATATTTTTTTAAAACCCAATTAAAATTTTAATTTTTTCTGTGTATACACAAAAACTTATGGCATATTTTTAATTATATTAAATTAAATAAAATCCATCGTTCCACTTTGTGAAATGTGGAATAAATTGATGCATGAAAATCTTAAAATTTTTAAAACTAAAAATGCAATTGAATAAAACTTAAATTTAGGTAAATCAACCTGCTTTTATTAATGCTTAATTGACACTAACCACAACATTAAAAATTAATTGATTTAATTCTTCATACACACAAACAAGGTTCGGATTTTTTTTTTTAATTTTATTAAATTTAAATTTCTATAGGAATACAAGCTTGGTAAATTTTTCTATAAAAATTCTATATAAATAAAAATAAAATTTCTATAGAAAAATAATGTTGACAAAATTTTCTATAAAAATAAAATTTTTACAAAATTTTCTATAGAAATAAAATTTAGACAAAATTTTCTATAGCAATAAAATTTTGACAACATTTTCTATAGAAATAAAATTTTGACAAAATTTTCTACAGAAATAAAATTGGACAAAATTTTCTATACAAATAAAATTTTGACAAAATTTTCTATAGAAATAAAATTTTGACAAAATTTTCTATAGAAATAAAAATTTGACAAAATTTTCTATAGAAATAAAATTTTGACAAAATTTTCTATAGAAATAAAATTTTGACAAAATTTTCTATAGAAATAAAATTTTGACAGAATTTTCTATAGAAATAATATTTCGACAAAATTTTCTACAGAAAAAAATGTTGACAAAAATAAATACAATAAATACAATTTTAACAAAATTTTCTATAGAAATAAAATTTTAACAAAATTGTCTATAGAAATAAAATGTTGACAAAAATAAAATAAAATAAAAATTTTGAAACTAAAATTGTAATTGAATAAAACTTAAATTTAAGTAAATCAGCCTGCTTTTTGACAATAACCACAACATTAAAAATTAATTGGTTTAATTCCTCATAGACACAAACAAGATTCGGATTTTTTAATTTTATTAAATTTAAATTTCTATAGAAATACAATTTTGGTAAATTTTTCTATAAAAATAAAGTTTTGGTAAAATTTTCTATAAAAATAAAACTTTGACAAAATTTTCTATTAAACTGAAATTTTGACAAATTTTTCTATAAAAATAAAAAATTTTGACAAAATTTTCTATAGAAAAAAATTTTCTATAAATAAATTTTGACAACATTTTTTTATAGAAGTGAACTTTTGACAAAAATTTTTATAGAAATAAAATTTTGACAAAATTTTTTATAGAAATAAAATTTTCACAAAATTTTCTATAGAAATAAAATTTAGACAAAATTTTCTATGGAAATGAAATTTTGACAAAATTTTCTATGGAAATGAAATTTTGACAAAATTTTCTATGGAAATAAAGTATTGGTAAAATTTTCGATGGAAATAAAATTTTCTATATGACTAAAATGTTGAAAAATTTTTCGATGGAAACAGAATTTTGACAAAATTTTTATATAGAAAACAAATTGAAAAATTTATCTATGAAAATAAAATTTTGATAAATTTTCTATAGAAATAAAATTTTGATAAAATTTCTATAGAAATAAAATGTTGGTAAATTTTTTTATAGAAATAAAATGTTGACAAAATTTTCTATAAATAAATTTCGACAAAATTTTCTATAAATAAATGTTGACAAAATTTTTTATAGAAGTAAACTTTTGACAAAATTTTCTATTAAACTGAAATTTTGACAAAATTTTCTATAAAAATAAAAATTTTGACAAAATTTTCTATAGAAAAAAATTTTGACAAAATTTTCTATAGACATAAAATTTTGACAAAATGTTCTATGGAAATAAAATTTTGACAAGATTTTCTATAAAAATAATATGTTGAGAAAATTGTCTATAAAAATAAAATGTTGACAAAATTTTCTATAAAAATAAAAAATATTGACAAAATTTTCTATAGAAATAAAATTTTTTTCAAGTGTGGTTTATTGTTGGGTTTAATGAACTGCCTGAATTTATTCTGATAATTGGTTGATATTTTTGCTGCAAGTAGAGGATGCCGATGAGGAATGTGGTAATTCCGAAACGTGCGTCCATCCAACCATCTTGCAGTCTATAGGGCTTTGCCCAAATAAATTTGACAAACATTTTTTCCTCTGTTGGTTAAGCTACACTTGTAGTTTAGTCAATGTATGGTTTTAAGCTGCAATGAAAAACAACAACAATGCTTAAAGAACCAAACCAACAATAACAAAACAAAAATAAAATTTCGACAAAATATTCTATAGAAAAAAATTTTGACAAAATTTTCTATAGACATAAACTTTTGACAAAATGTTCTACAGAAATAATTTTTTTTAAAAATTTTCTATAGAAATAAAATGTTGACAAGATTTTCTATAAAAATAAAATGTTGAGAAAATAAATAACATAACATATTTTACTTGAATTAATTAATGTTTCATTAATTGTTGCAATTTCATTTAATGTCTTTTATTAATCTTATCTTATTTACTATATCGATTATTTATATAAAAATACATTTCCTGATTTTCTTCTTAGTTTTAAGCGTCATTATGAATTTATATAAACATCAACAGGCTTTACAATTCTATTGATATGAATCTTAAATTAAAAAAAAATACCGACTTAAAACCACAATACAACATAATTATCCGATTCTTTCAATATAATAACAAGCCAGCCATAATAAAATCATAATAAAAAAGGCACATTCATGAAATCCAATGACATTGGTAACAACAAGATTATTTATTTCCAGCTTATTTTTATCAAATTGCTATTAAATTTTATTATTTTCCATAAATATTATCGTCACATCTTTTGAAAACCAGTATGAAAATCACATACAAAAGAACATCTTATTTAATGATCTTAAATATTTGTAATAAAAAATTTGATATGTTTTCATTTGGGACCAACATAAAATCTCGACAGAAGATGTTTATTGAATTATCAAGAAAAGGCTTAAATGGCGTTTAATTTGTCTGAGTAGGTGGGCAGAAAACAAAAGTAGGTTGGTGAATAAAAATCATGTGAAATCTACACGAACTGAAGCAATGAAAAATAAAATGTGGAAAGACAATCGGTGTCTTCTATAATTTTGTGTTTGTTGTTGGTACCCTGTGCCAAACTGTGGAACAGGGTAACACTGAGAAAGACAATTGGTTTCTTTGACAATAATGTTAAGGGCTGGTCCTTTAATTAATCTAGCCATGCCTGCCTGTCCATCCGTCTGCCTATGAACACATATTTGTAATCGAAGTCTAGGTCGTAGGTTAGGTTAGGTGGCAGTCCGATGTATCAGGCTCACTTAGACTATTCAGTCCATTGTGGTACCACATTGGTGAACTAGGTCTAGGTCGTAGTTTCTCTAGAAATAAAATTTTGATAATTTTAGTAAATTTTTCTATAGAAATAAAATTTTGGTAAAATTTTCTATAGAAATAAAATTTGACAACTTTTTTTAAATAAATTTTTACAACAAAATTTTTATAGAAGTAAACTTTTGACAAAATTTTCTATAGAAATAAAATTTTGACAAAGGTTAGGTTAGGTTAGGTGGCAGCCCGATGTATCAGGCTCACTTAGACTATTCAGTCCATTGTGATACCACATTGGTGAACTTCTCTCTTATCACTGAGTGCTGCCCGATTCCATGTTAAGCTCAATGACAAGGGACCTCCTTTTTATAGCCGAGTCCGAACGGCTTTCCACATTGCAGTGAAACCACTTAGAGAAGCTTTGAAACCCTCAGAAATGTCACCAGCATTACTGAGGTGGGTAATCCACCGCTAAAAAACTTTTTGGTGTTCGGTCGAAGCAGGAATCGAACCCACGACCTTATGTATGCAAGGCGGGCATGCTAACCATTGCACCACGGTGGCTTCCAAATTTTGACAAAATTTTCTATAGAAATAAACTTTTCACAACATTTTCTATTGAAATAAATTTTACAAAATTTTCATGGAAATGAAATTTTGACAAAATTTTCTATGGAAATAAAGTTTTGACAAAATTTTCGATGGAAATAAAATTTTCTATAGAAATAAAATGTTGACAAAATTTTCAATGGAAATAGAATTTTGACAAAATTTCTATATAGAAAAAAAATGACAAATTTATCTATAAAAATAAAATTTTGATAAATTTTCTATAGAAACAAAATGTTGGAAAATTTTTCTATAAAAATAAAATGTTGGCAAAATTTTCTATAAAAATAAAATGTTGACAAAATTTTCTATAGAAATAAAATTTTGGTAAAATTTTCTATGAAAATAAAATTTTGATAAAAGTTTTTATAGAAATACAATTTTGTCAATATTTTCTATAGTTATAAAATTTTGCAAAACTTTTCTGTAGAAATAAAATTTTGGTAAAATTTTCTGTAGAAATAAAATTTTGGTAAAATTTTCTATAAAAATAAAATTTTGACAAAATTTATATATGGAAATAAAATTTCGACAAATTTTTCTATAAAAATAAAATTTAGACAAAAATTTCCATGGAAATAAAATTTAGACAAAATTTTCTATAGAAATAAAATGTTGGCAAAATTTTCGATGGAAATAAAATGTTGACAAAATTTTCTATAGAAATAAAATTTTGACAAAGTTTTCTATAGAAATAAAATTTTGACAAAATTTTCTATAGATATAAAATTTTGCAAAAATTTTCTGCAGAAATAAAATTTTGGTAAAATTTTCTATCGAAATAAAATTTTCACAAATTTTCTATAGAAATAAAATTATGACAAAATTTTCTATAGAAATAAAATTTGGACAAAATTTTCTATAGAAATAAAATGTTGACAAAATTTTCTACAGAAATAAAATGTTGACAAAATTTTTTATAGAAATAAAATTTTGACAAAACTTTCTACAGATATAAAATTTTGAAAAAATAAAACAAAATTTTCCATGGAAATAAAATTTTGACAAAATTTTCTATAGAAATAAAATGTTCACAAAATTTTCGATGGAAATAGAATTTTGACAAAATTTCTATACAGAAATAAAATTTAGACCAAATTTTCTATAGAAATAAAATTTAGACCAAATTTTCTATAGAAATAAAATTTTGACAAAACTTTCTATAGATATAAAATTTTGCAAAAATAAAACAAAAATTTCCATGGAAATAAAATTTTGACAAAATTTTCGATGGAAATAAAATGCTGACAAAATATTCTATAGAAATAAAATTTTGACAAAATTTTCTATAAAAATAAAATGTTGACAAAATTTTCTATAGAAATAAAATTTTGGTAAAATTTTCTATAAAAATAAAATTTTGATAAAAGTTTTTATAGAAATACAATTTTGTCAATATTTTCTATAGTTATAAAATTTTGCAAAACTTTTCTGTAGAAATAAAATTTTGGTAAAATTTTCTGTAGAAATAAAATTTTGGTAAAATTTTCTATGAAAATAAAATTGTGACAAAATTTATATATGGAAATAAAATTTCGACAAATTTTTCTATAAAAATAAAATTTAGACAAAAATTTCCATGGAAATAAAATTTAGACAAAATTTTCTATAGAAATAAAATGTTGGCAAAATTTTCGATGGAAATAAAATGTTGACAAAATTTTCTATAGAAATAAAATTTTGACAAAGTTTTCTATAGAAATAAAATTTTGACAAAATTTTCTATAGATATAAAATTTTGCAAAAATTTTCTGCAGAAATAAAATTTTGGTAAAATTTTCTATCGAAATAAAATTTTCACAAATTTTCTATAGAAATAAAATTATGACAAAATTTTCTATAGAAATAAAATTTGGACAAAATTTTCTATAGAAATAAAATGTTGACAAAATTTTCTACAGAAATAAAATGTTGACAAAATTTTTTATAGAAATAAAATTTTGACAAAACTTTCTACAGATATAAAATTTTGAAAAAATAAAACAAAATTTTCCATGGAAATAAAATTTTGACAAAATTTTCTATAGAAATAAAATGTTCACAAAATTTTCGATGGAAATAGAATTTTGACAAAATTTCTATACAGAAATAAAATTTAGACCAAATTTTCTATAGAAATAAAATTTAGACCAAATTTTCTATAGAAATAAAATTTTGACAAAACTTTCTATAGATATAAAATTTTGCAAAAATAAAACAAAAATTTCCATGGAAATAAAATTTTGACAAAATTTTCGATGGAAATAAAATGCTGACAAAATATTCTATAGAAATAAAATTTTGACAAAATTTTCTATAGAAATAAAATTTTGACAAAATTTTCTATAGATTTAAAATTTTGCAGAAAATTTCTGCAGAAAAAAAGTTTTGGTAAAATTTTCTATCGAAATAAAATTTTGACAAATTTTCCATGGAAATAAAATGTTGACAAAATTTTCGATGGAAATAGAATTTTGACAAAATTTCTATATAGAAATAAAATTTTGACAAATTTGTCTATAAAAATAAAATTTTGACAAAATTTTCCATGGAAATAAACAAAATTTTATATAGAAATAAAATTTTGACAAAATTTTCGATTTAAATAAAATGTTGAAAAAATTTTCTATAGAAATAAAATATTGACAAAATTTTCTATAAATAAATAAATAAAATGTTGACAAAATTTTCTACAGAAATAAAATTTTGGTAAATTTTTCTATAAAAATACAATTTTGGAAAAATGTTCCATAGAAATAAAATTTTGACAAAATTTTCGATGGAAATAAAATTTTGACAAAATTTTCTATAGAAATTTTGTTAAAAGTTTCTATGGAAATAAAACTTGGACAAAATTTTCTGTGGAAATAAAATTTTGGTAAAATTTTCTGTAGAAATAAAATTTTGGTAAAATTTTCTATTGATATAATAAAATTTTGACAAAATTTTCTATAAATAAATTTTGACAATATTTTTTATAGAAGTAAACTTTTAACAAAATTTTCTATAAATATAAAATTTTGCAAAAATTTTTCTGTAGAAATAAAACTTTGGTTAAACTTTCTATAGAAATAAAATTTTGACAAAATAAATAAACTGTTGACAAAATTTTCTATAGAAATAAAATTTTGCAAAAATTTTCTGTGGAAATAAAATTTTGACAAAATTTTCTATAGATATGAAATTTTCCAAAAATTTTCTGTAGATATGAAATTTTGCTAAAATTTTCTGTATAAATAAAATTTTTGTAAAATTTTCTATCGAAATAAAATTTTGCAAAAATTTTCTATAGAAATAAAATGTTGACAAAGTTTCTATATAGAAATAAAATGTAGACAAATTTTCTATAGAAATAAAATGTTGACAAAATTCTCTATAGAAATAAAATTTTTGTAAATTTTTCTATAAAAATACAATTTTGGTAAAATTTTCTATATAAATAAAATTTTGACAAAATTTTCTATAGAAATAATATTTAGAATGCGTAAATTTTACTTAATTTGTGCGTATCTTGAACATGTTTGGTTAACCAGCATTCGTTCTATACCTAATCTCTGTACACAAAAAATGGCGCCCAACGCTGGGCACACATTAAATCCAATTGACGGGTGAACTAAAAGCCATAACCCAATTCATAAAAAAGTTATCAATGAAATAAAATTGTATATTGAAGGCCATTTCAAAAAAAAAAAAACAAATCGACATCATCTTGAAAGGGTATATAGAATTGCATGCTATAAAGAAGAAAGACAATTCCATAGAAAAGTTAAGCCTTCTACTATCTTCATTCATTTCCAAGAAAACACTTGTTTAGCAAACATTCTTTTTCTATTTTCCATTTTTTTGTTACGGTTCATTTGTTCTTTTTTTTTGCATTTACATTCTTAATACTTCCTAAGGTCAAAAATAACACCGGATGGACAAACTAACTACCTGACTATTCATATTTCCATATACGGTTGACACCAAAAACAAAATAAAGAGAATGTCTATCTGTGCTGAGACTTGACACGTGTTGCATAAACTATTGCGGCGAAAAAGGTGTCAATATTATGCATTCTAAGGTAATTTTTAGAAGACTATTTTCAAAACTGTTGTTGTTGCTGTTTTTCTTCTATTTTTTTTTTTCTTCTTAAAACCCAATCGAAAATACAATGAGCATTGCCGTTACCTGTTTATGTTTCCTATGAATTATACCATGGGTGGAAATAGGTGTACTTTTGACAATAGAGGAAATCAAGGCAACGGAAAATGTCACCTATTGTAGATACCATGAATACGAGGTTGTAAGTGTAGGTGGCACTGACGATGACGGTGGTATTCGATTTCATGTGACATAAAATTGGCTTCAGTTATGTTCGTTGGTTAGTTATGTAAATATCTTCAATTCGTAGATCTGAACATAAAATTAATGCATTCATTCATTTATTAGGTGGTATGAAATGACTCGTTATAATTTATTGTCGTTTTGTGATATATATTGCTGCATCAAATTACAAAAAAAAAACTGTATGTGGGGGTGTTTAACCAAATTAAATTATTAAAATATAGTGTAAATTGAGAAATTGGATTTCCAAATGTTAGCTAGACATTCGAATAAGATGGCGCCCGACAAAAATAAATGATCTATACACAATTCGAAGGCGTTTATAGAAATATGCATAATAGGTAAATGCGAACGAATGAATGAAAATAGCACAATTTTGCAGGACTGTTTTTGAGTTATTGGAGCGTAATTAGAATTGACTTTCTGTAGTCTTCAAATACGATCGACTCCAATAGACTTTTGAAGATGCTCAAAACCGACTAATCGACAGTTTATAGTAACCACAGTCGACTAATGGAACTTTAACGAAAAATTTGAATTCGAATTGAAAGAGGAATCGTACGTAGCTCTTTATACCCTACACAACTCTGTGGGACAGAATTTTATATGTTAGTACATTACGAAACACAAGTCAAAAATTTAACTATTCGACTAATCTATTTTTTCCAAAAAAAAGATCAAAAAGCCGAAGTCGACTTTTGGTAATCTTCAAATTCGAAATATTTTTGGAAATCTACTCAAATCAGTCGATTTCACTTTGATGTATGACAAAATACAATAAGCGACTTTTGTTGTAAAAGTAGACATTGGATTAAAGGGGGAATGTGCTGCAAACGTTTCTATGGCTACTCTAAAATTCTGTGTACACTCAAATCCAAATTTACTTGGAACCAAAGATTCTAACCTTCCCTTAATGATTTTGGTATTTATTCTCCTAGCCAAAAATGCGGCTCCTTTAAAATAAAGACATTTTTAGGGGCCTATTTATCTACGATCATTAAAATTTAATTTAAGATATAGATTCAATTTATCAAATTTTCATTCTCTATTTGCGTTATATTAGTAAAGCCGTTATGTAAAAGAAAATGCCAAATTATAACAAATATTTCAAAATAAAAAATGTTTTCTTAATTACAAAAAAAAAGCGTTAAACCAAAACAAGTCTTAGCCTATATTTGAAGAGTTTTTATCTTAAATCTAAAGATTCAATATATGAGCTAATTTAAAGATGACTTCTTTAAATCAAAAATGAATTTCTTTACTTTGACGAAAAGTTACTTTACCTAAAAAACATACAACTTTGACGAAGGGACGCAAATTTCCAAGATTGCTTTAAACATACACATAAAGATAACTAGTTTTAAGGAAAAAAACTTTTTGAACCAAATGTTAGGAACTTTCTTTTCATTAAAATTTCATTAATTTAAAGAAATTTGTCCTTAATATTATGTAACTTGCGTGTTCTAAAAATTAGGTAAATAATCTTCATAAATCATTTTCAGTCAATATTTTTTCAGTGTAGATATACTGAATGCAGCAAATCAAAGTGCTATTCTTTTTTTTTAATTTTATTGTCAAAAAGCAAAAATGTCGGAATTAACATCGAATATAAGAATCAGTTTAGATTTGTTCAAATTGACTATCTTTGACACAAATTATGGCCTTCAAACAGCCCACAAAGCCGTCACACGATGCATGAAAATGGCTCTGGCGTATTTTGGCCCAATCCCGGCGAAGCGACGTCTTGATATGACTGACATTTTTGTATTTTTTAGAGCCAATCTTACTCTCCAAAATGCTCTATGCTCTCAAGTCCCATTTATTGAGATCCGGAGATTTTGGTTGTTCAGAAACTGCTCAACATAGAATGGATTCTAATCGGAGAAAACCAAATTCGTTAACTGGCCACTTTCGTGCAAGTGAAGCAACTCCTTGGCTCTTCCCAGTCCGACTTTTTTATGCATCGGTGAGCTCCTGTCTTTTTGAACCTCAATGGCAATAATCCAAGCTCATTTCTCAATATGTGTACACTGGAAAAAGGTCCGTTGCTAAACTAACGCTGAATTTAAATTTTATTACACTTCGATTTAATTCAAATTATGCCCAAAAAATAAAATTTGTATTATCGTTATTTGTGCCAAATTTGGTTTAAACATACGCATAAAGATAAAATTTTGTTTTTTAATTCAATGGAATATTCAGTCCATTGTGATACCACAGTGGTGAACTTCTCTCTTATCACTGAGTGCTGCCCGATTCCATGTTAAGCTCAATGACAAGGGACCTCCTTTTTATATTCAAAGGACAAAACGCCTTCACTAAAAATTTTATAAATTTTTGGTCAAATAGATTAATTTTTGCAATTTTTACGTAGCAAAATGACATTCGCATTTTAAGGATATTTCTCTCAAGACAATATTTATACCCTAAACCACATAGTGGTCAGGATATAATAACTTTGATCTGCCAAAAAATGTGCCTATATCGATCGACTCAGAATCACCTCCTGGTGTCCGTCCGTCCGTCCATGTATTTGTTGTTCGCAGGATTCTGGTCGCAATTATTAACCGATTTTGAAATTTTGTATGTGGCGGTTTTTTGGTACAGTGACGAACGCTATTGAATTTCGAAAAAATGCGATCATATTTAGATATAGCTCTCATATATATGTATCGTCCGATTTCGAAATCGGTTCAGATTTAGATATAGCTCCCATATATATGTGTCACCCGATTTTCCCAAATTTGGCCATAAGTCCCTTATTTATCAACCGATCTGACGCAAAGTTGGCAAAATCTAGTTTTCTATAGCACTTACTATATGTGCAAAAACTCATCGAAATCGGTTCAGATTTAGCTAAAGCTCCCATATATATGTATCGCCCGATTTTGACAATGTGGCCATAAACCGCTTATTTATCAACCGATCCTACTCAAACTTGGTTTACTCTAATCTTCTAAGAGACTAATTCTATGTGCAAAATATTATCCAAATCGGTTCAGATTTAGATATAGCTCCCATATATATGTACCGACCGATTTTGAAAAATTTGCCCCATATAACTTTATTTTCTACCATAGTGAGCTCATTTATTAACCGATCTTACTCAAATTTAGCACAAGGTAATCTCCTGTAATATCAACAAAACCTGCAAAATATAATCCAAATCGGTTCAGATTTAGATATAGCTCCCATATATGTATCGCCCGTTTTTTCAAAAATTAACTTTATTTCTGAACATAATAGCCTAATTTAATAGCCGATCTTATTCTATTTTAGCACAAAGTAACCTTCTGTGGTATCAACCAAATCTTGAAAATATCATCCAAATCGGCTCAGATTTAGATATAGCTCCCATATATATGTATCGATCAATTTTCCCAAATTTGGCCATAATACTCTTATTTATTAACCAATGTTGGTCAAATTTCAAATGTACATGCATTAGCCGATCGTATTTAGACTTACATACATAAGTCGATTTGAGTTAACCCTCTAATGCCAAAACCCGCCTTTAGACGGTCTTCATTTAATAAGGAAGCTTTTAGTAAAACACACCTTAAGACAGCAAAAATGGGCAAAATAAAAAGAAAACTTATTTTAAACTATTCAAGAGGCTTTGCAGCATATGCTGAATTTTTCCGTATAAATTTTTCTTGTTTAGTTCTCTTGCTTTTATATCGTTAACATTGAAAATTTAATCAGCTGGCAAAAAAATTGGGGCATTAGAGGGTTAATTTTGAAAATCATGAAAATCTGATTACTCGAATTTGGAGATAACAAAAAGTTAAATTCAGTTTGGATCTTTTATGGATTCTTAACAAAGAACATGAGGAGAGAAAGAGAGAGAGAGAGTTAGTAACAATAGGGAAAATTATAAAAAAGCTTTAAAGAATAATTCTATCGACCAATGCATTAATGATTACAATCCATCACCCCTTACATCAACCGACAATAGAACCCTTCATATAACTTAATAACAGCTTTCATACGATTCGTTTTCACTTCACAATTAAGACAATACATCCAAGAGAAAGCATTACTAATGCAATTACACCTCAGAATGATTTCATTATAATTCAACTAAGAAAAATTTTCCATTTTCACTTCTTTAATGAGATGAAATGTTCAAAAAAGGCCAAAGAACAAAATTAAAATTCCATTACACACACATTCATGACATTTGCATGGGTGAAATCATGAACCAAATCTGAAAGGTGCCTCATAACATTCTTGAGCTTCATACTTTTATTTTCTTCATCAAGACAAATTACCCTTTGATGACAAGCTGACCCATATTTCTCACTTGGCAGTTTTCTTTTGTTAGCAAAACGACGGGAAAGGCCACATTTCAATTTAACCGCCTCCTCTTGGGCCAAACTGTCAGTCTTTATGTTAATGTACGACCATACCACATTGTCTTTTTGTTTTAATGGGGATAACCTTAGCAACCTTTATTCCATCATATTTTTATTGTTGTAGTTGTAGTAGTGCGGTTTGGATTGATGGATCATCTTAACGATATAAATGTTGGAATATACTGCAAGGGTATTATTATAATTATTATGGAATGCTTGAAATATTTCTCTAAAAGACAATAATATAAGAACCTCATTTGGAGGACCGTTATAAAGCATGCTCCATTTTCTAATTCACCCGAAACAGAAGGAATTCTACAAAAGAAAAAAATATGATTAATGACTTATGAACTTTAAACTAGAGGATACTAGAAGATAAGCCAATTTGCTACTTCAAAGATGATATCTTCGGAAATAATGGAGTAAAAAAGACAAGCAAAATACACTATAATAATATTCAAAATGGGATCTTGCGAGACAGTTGAGGCAAATGAACAATTAAATTATATAATTTAAAAGATTCTAAATATTTTGCATATAAAAAAAATTAAGACTTTGTTAGACAAAGTATATTCAAAACAAGCTTACTTGAAGCCAAATGCCTTCCCTTTCTTAGTCTTCCCTTAAGAGCAAAATATCCGTTCCGTTTTTAGGGAGCTATCTAGTTTTTAATCTAGGTCTTATACAATTAAAAATAGAATATCGATCGCGTTTATTAAATGTTCATTCTCTTTTTGAGATATATTAACTAAGCTATTTACAATTAATTAATATTAAATAAATAGAATTAAATTCATCTACCCAGCAAAAAAAAAAAGCGTCGCCAAAAAAGTAATGAAAATTTTCTTTTTAGATCCGGAAGTGGTGCAAAATTAACGCAGAAGCGATGAATTTAACATGGGCTTGTCATTTCAACAGACAGTGAACTGAATTTGCATCACTTCTTTAGATGTGATCCGAATTCAATGTTTTGGATGTTCTGTGATATTTTGTCAAAAAAATAATTTTTATAATTTTTAATGGATTCTAACGCTTGTCTGAAACGTTTGATCTCAAATATTTTCAAAATCTCAAACTGTTTTTAACCAATTTGAAACAAAAGAAGTTAAAATTACCCATTAAAAATATGAAAAAAAACATGTTACAAAATATTGAATGAAAAGAACTTCCTGTGTATTTAAAATAAAGAACATCATTGGGGTTACATCTTCTAGAAGTGCTTTTAAAGTTATTCCTTTGGAAGAACTTCCAAATTTTTTTGCTGGGTAATACTGCAAATTATATCAGATACATCAAAATGTTTTTCTAAGTATGACAAGTGAATAAAGTAGAAAATCGGACGAGCCTAAATCACCCCTTCACCCAAAAAAAAATTACCTGGATTCAAAGATTTTGACCTTCTCTTAAGGATTTTGGTATTAATTCCGAGCCAAAGATGCGATTTCTTTAAAATTAAAACATTTTTTAACGACCTATCTGGCTTTGAATCTTGGATCAATAAAATTAAAATTTGGATATAGATCTCATTTATAGAATTTTCATTTTCTTTTCGCGGTATATTAATAAAGCTATTCACATACAAACAAATAATGGCTTGTAACTGATACATCAATGTAAAAAATGTTTTTTTATTTCCAAATAAAAAACTTTAAACCAACAATGCTAAATCCTCAAAATAAGTCTTAGCCTATATTTGAAAGATTTTTATCTTAAATTTAAAGATTCGATATTTAAGTTAATTTAAGACGATTCCTTCAAATTCAAAATGTGCTTCTTTACTTTAAGGAAAACTTTCCTCAGTTCAAAGACATTCGACTTTAACGGAGGGACGCAATTTCCAAAATTTTCGTCCTAAATTTAATAAAAAAAATTTGAAGCAAATATTATAAACTTTTGTTTTAATTAAAATTTCATTATTTTAAATAAATTTGACCTAACAAATTTTGTAAATTGTTCATCCTAAAATTTAGTTTGCGCAATCTTTAATATCACGTAAATATTTTTTTTCAGTGAACTGAATTAATTAACATAAGCATTTGTAGAGTATCATTGAAATATATTTGAGAAATAAAACGTATGTCCTTATTTAAGAAAATTAAGGGGTATGTGTTTATGAGAGCTTTTATTTTATAGCATTCATCCTTGAAAATGCCATAATTGCGATCGGAATCCTGCGAACAACATGTACATAGACAGACGAAAACCAAGGAATAGATCGCCTCAGAGGATGATTCTGAGTTGAACGGTATATATTTTTTTTTTTTGTGGGGGGGGGTCTAAAATCAATATTTCTGGTAGACACATTTTTTGGCAGATCAAATTTATTCTATCCTGACCACTATGTGGTTTAGGGTATAAAAACCAACCAAAAATTAAACCAAAGGAGTGAACTAGTCAAAATTAGTTTTTAATACAAACATTCAATATCTCAATTAATTTAAAGATTTAGTTTTTATATCAAAACAAGTATATACGGCCGCAAGTTCGGCCAGGCCGAATCTTATGTACACTGAAAAAAATATTGTCGTGAGGTCAAAGATTTCATGTCTTTAAAATACGAATACAAATTTTGCTTAGCATAGAAGACGCATTTCTCTAAAATAAAGTTATTTTCCTTGTCCAAAAGTCGATAAACTTTTCAATGAAGTCGTATTGTCTTTATAATTAAGTGATTTGACTTAAAAATGGGTATCTTAACATGAAAGAAAACATTTATAGGCTAAGGTCAACTTGACTTTAATAATTCAGAAAAATTCTTTAAATTTAATGAAATTGTCTTTAAATTTGTTGTCTTTTTGCATCTTGACTACAAAGCAAAAAATCGTTCAAATATAGGACATGTTTTTCAACACTTTATTTTAAAGACGTTTTTTACTTGGAACACAGCATAATTTCTACTAGAAGTCGAGTCTTAATTTGGAAAATAAAGTCGTCGTTAACTTGTTTTTAAAGGACTTTGATAGCATATGAAGAAAAAAAGCTGAAAAAGCGAAAAATTAAAATTTGCTTCCTAGAAGCAAGTACACAAAACCTAAATTTAAAAGAGAATTGTGTCTTAAAAGTATCCTTACTTGTTTTCTCCGCTTCTTTGGCTCGGAATCAATACCAAATTTTTTAAGGTAAAGACAAAATCTTTGGAACCGAGTATGCTTTTTTTTCAGTGTACCCACCACCATGGATTGCGTAGAAACTTCTACGAAAGACTGTAATCCACAATCGAATTACTTGGGTTGTGGTATCTTAAAACTTCTTATTCCTGCATGGTTGTTGGATACCATATACTAACATCACGTACCAAATTTTAACCGAATGGGAAGTATTTTGTTCTTCCAAGGGGCTCTGGAGGTCAAATCTGGGGATCGGTTCATATGGGGCCTATATATAATTATGGACCGATATCGACCAATTTTTGCATGGGAGTTTGAGGCCATATATTAACACCACGTACCAAATTTCAACTGAATCAGATGAATTTTGGTCTTCCAAGAGGTTCCGGAGGTCAAATCTGGTGATCGGTTTATGTGGGGGCTATATATAATTATGAGCCGATGTGGACCAATTTTTGCATGGTTGTTAGAGACCATATACTAACATCACGTACCAAATTTCAGCCATATCGGATGAAATTTGCTTCTCTTAGAGGCCTCGCAAGCCAAATCGGGGGAGCGGTTTATATGGGGGCTATATATAATTATGGACCGATGTGGACCAATTTTTGCATGGTTGTTCGAGACCATATACTAACACCATGTACCAAATTTCAGCCGGCTCGGATGAAATTTGCTTCTCTTAGAGGCCTCGCAAGCCAAATCGGGGGATCGGTTTATATGGGGGCTATATATAATTATAGACCGATGTGGACCAATTTTTGCGTGGTTGTTAGAGACCATATACTGACACCATGTACCAAATTTCAGCCGGATCGGATGAAATTTGCTTCTCTTAGGGGCCTCGCAAGCCAAATCGGGGGATCGGTTTATATGGGGGCTATATATAATTATGGACCGATGTGGACCAATTTTTGCATGGTTGTTAGAGACCATATACTAACACCATGTACTAAATTTCAGCCGGATCGGATGAAATTTGCTTCTCTTAGGGGCCTCGCAAGCCATATCGGGGGATCGGTTTATATGGGGGCTATATATAATTATGGACCGATGTGGACCAATTTTTGCATGGTTGTTAGAGACCATATACTAACACCATGTACCAAATTTCAGCCGGATCGGATGAAATTTGCTTCTCTTAGAGGCCTCGCAAGCCAAATTTTGGGGTCCGTTTATATGGGGGCTATACGTAAAAGTGGACCGATATGGCCCATTTGCAATACCATCCGACCTACATCAATAACAACTACTTGTGCCAAGTTTCAAGTCGATAGCTTGTTCCGTTCGGAAGTTAGCGTGATTTCAACAGACGGACGGACGGACGGACGGACATGCTCAGATCGACTCAGAATTTCACCACGACCCAGAATATATATACTTTATGGGGTCTTAGAGCAATATTTCGATGTGTTACAAACGGAATGACAAAGTTAATATACCCCCCATCCTATGGTGGTGGGTATAAAAATGTATTTTTTTATTTAAAAAATGCAGTACTTCATAGATATGTGACTTTAACACAGGGAACCAAATTTCAGAGATTCGTGTCCTAAATTCAATGAAAAAAATTCTACGAAAGACTGTCATCCACAATAGAAATAATTGGGTTGTGGTACCAAATTTCAGAGATTCGTGTCCTAAATTCAATGAAAAAAATTATACGAAAGACTGTCATCCACAATAGAAATAATTGGTTTGTGGTATCTTAAAACTTCTTAACATCGTTTTCTAAATTGTGAGTTAGTCCATACGTGGTATATATTAGACAATGCTGGTGACGTTTCTGAGGGTTTCAAAACTTCACTGGAATGTGGAACGCCGTTCGGACTCGGCTATAAAAAGGAGGTCCCTTGTCATTGAGCTTAACATGGAGTCGGGCAGCACTCAGTGATAAGAGAGAAGTTCACCACTGTGGTATCACAATGGACTGAATAGTCTAAGTGAGCCTGATACATCGGGCTGCCACATAACCTAACCATATATTAGACAAAAAAGGTATGTATAGGTAAGTCTACAAATAATTACGAATCTATATGGATTTTTTTTGTGAGTGGGGATCTATTTATCTAAGGGTTATATATAACTATAGACCGATATGGACCTAGTTAGGCATGGTTGTTAACGGCCATATACTAGCACAATGTACCAAATTTCAACTGACTCGGATGAAATTTGCGCCTCCAAGTGGCTCCAAAACCAAATCTCGGGATCGGTTTATATGGGGGCTATATATGATTATGGACTGATATGGACCACTTCAGGCATGGTTGTTAAATATCATATACTAACATCACGTAACAAATTTCAACCAAATAGGATGAATTTTGCTCCACTAAGAGCCTCCGGAGGTCAAATCTGGGGATCGGTTTATATGGGGGCTATATATCTGAATCTGAATCTGAAGCATTTGAAGTTTTTCAGCTCTATAAAATTATTTTAAGTTTAATCAAAATTTATTTACTTGATTTGATTTAATTTAATTAAATTTTATTTTATTTTATTAAATTTATTTTTATACCCACCACCATAGGATGGGGGGTATATTAACTTTGTCATTCCGTTTGTAACACATCCAAATATTGCTCTAAGACCCCATAAAGTATATATATTCTGGGTCGTGGTGAAATTCTGAGTCGATCTGAGCATGTCCGTCCGTCCGTCCGTCGGTTGAAATCACGCTAACTTCCGAACGAAACAAGCTATCGACTTGAAACTTGGCACAAGTAGTTGTTATTGATGTAGGTCGGATGGTATTGCAAATGGGCCATATCGGTCCACTTTTACGTATAGCCCCCATATAAACGGACCCCAAAATTTGGCTTGCGAGGCCTCTAAGAGAAGCAAATTTCATCCGATCCGGCTGAAATTTGGTACATGGTGTTAGTATATGGTCTCTAACAACCATGCAAAAATTGGTCCACATCGGTCCATAATTATATATAGCCCCCATATAAACCGATCCCCCGATTTGGCTTGCGAGGCCCCTTAGAGAAGCAAATTTCATCCGATCCGGCTGAAATTTGGTACATGGTGTCAGTATATGGTCTCTAACAACCATGCAAAAATTGGTCCACATCGGTCCATAATTATATATAGCCCCCATATAAACCGATCCCCCGATTTGGCTTGCGAGGCCTCTAAGAGAAGCAAATTTCATCCGATCCGGCTGAAATTTGGTATATGGTGTTAGTATATGGTCTCGAACAACCATGCAAAAATTGGTCCACATCGGCTCATAATTATATATAGCCCCCACATAAACCGATCACCAGATTTGACCTCCGGAACCTCTTGGAAGACCAAAATTCATCTGATTCAGTTGAAATTTGGTACGTGGTGTTAATATATGGCCTCAAACTCCCATGCAAAAATTGGTCGATATCGGTCCATAATTATATATAGGCCCCATATGAACCGATCCCCAGATTTGACCTCCAGAGCCCCTTGGAAGAGCAAAATACTTCCCATTCGGTTAAAATTTGGTACGTGATGTTAGTATATGGTATCCAACAACCATGCAGGAATAAGAAGTTTTAAGATACCACAACCCAAGTAATTCGATTGTGGATTACAGTCTTTCGTAGAAGTTTCTACGCAATCCATGGTGGTGGGTACATAAGATTCGGCCTGGCCGAACTTGCGGCCGTATATACTTGTTTTATTTAATTTAAATTAAATGTCATATATACTATTCAAAATAAAGTTTTTTAAACAATGTATATACCAAAATCTCTCCTCTCTCTCTCTCTCTCTTTAACTGAAAATCTTTCACTTTCTTTATGATAATTATGGTTGTATACATTGTAACACCATTATCAATGGTAGCGACCAAGAAAACACGAATCGGATACATTCAATAGAAAACGAAAATTTTGCGTTTACAACTAAATACAATATTCGAAAAAAATAAATAAATAAGCGGTAGTAATAATGATTTTCAAAGCGGACGGACGGACGGACCTATTGACAATAATATTTTTGTTACAACTCAACATATTATAAGAGGAAGAAGAGGGAAACCCACCTTGGTGTCTATTAAGACACACATAAAATTGGACATTTCTTTTCTTTATATTTTTGGTTTCTTTTATAATTATTATTCAAAAAGCATAATGAACCAAAACATATACCCCACACATAAATTATGAATGAGTGTAAAATACACTCAAACAAATTAAAGCAGTTATTACTAATAACTAAATGATAGGTTACTAAAATTAAATATTAATGTAATACATATACGTCAATGACCGTTAAATAAACATGCGAATGATATACAAAAAAATATATTTACTTACTTTTTCTATTAACATCTACTATTTAACTGTTTCTTCGCACATTTTTTTTGTGTTTGTTTGTATGTTTATTCAAGTGCTGGCAAAATTTTTAATTGTCCCCCGTTTATCAGGTGTTAAATCTATAAATTTATTTACCAAGTATTTAATGGCATATTGTTTGATATTTTCAATATATTTTAAATATTGGAATCTTTAACCATAAAATTGTGCAAATGTTGAGGTTTAGCGTTGGTGGGAATTGTGGCATAAATGCTTAGTTCAGAAGCTCTTCAAAAGCCTGTTTTGGAGAATATATTAAATGGCCAAATTAAATCATAAAACATGTTGATTTTTTTTTAGCATTTTTTTCACAATAGATATTTGCCAGTATTTATTATAGAGATTATCGCTTAATTTTATTCCATTGTATTTGCAAAATAACACCTTTGCCCGCAAAGTGTGAATTATGTGCTTCCGTTTGTTTAAATATTTATAACGTTTTCGAGAGGAAAATATTTCAAAAATCTATTAATATGAGGCATTCCATAATTAGTGAGATTAGGATAAGAATTGTCAAAAATTTAAAAACGACTTTATCAACTCTTTTGGAAAATCGAAACTGACTTGTTTTTCATATTAAATTCGACTAAATGGAATTTTCATTTGTAAAATTGTAAAAAATAAATTAGCTAATAACAAATAAAGTAATTAAAAATTTTATAATATAAAGTAATATAAAAATGTATTTTATTTTTTTATTCATATAAAATTATACTCACTTAAATTACATTTAATTCAATAAATTTAAGTTAGTTTGTTTTGAATTATTCTAATTTAATTTCGCACAAATTAATTTATTTTTATTACAATTTAGTTTTAAAAATTAAACCAATTTATTTTAATTCAAATTAATGAATGACATTTAGTTATTTAACTTTACAACATTTATTTCCTCATATTGTATAAGTAATTCACAACAAACGAGTCACTATCACGGTTGCCACTCGAACAAAAATAATACACTAAACTTTGAAGAAAATTTTACAAAAAAAAAACTACAAAATAAAACAAGTAAGTAAAGTAGAAAGTCGGGCGGGGCCGACTATATCATACCCTAAACCACCATTACAGAATTAGTAATCATAAGCATTTGTGGGGTAAAATATAGGTCTGGGAGATAAACCGCAGTTGCATATTTTAGAAAATTAAGGGGTACATGTATATGGGTGCTTTGTGTCAATCTGACTATAGCTCATAGTCAATGTTGCCAGGAAAAATGTTCGGTTTACCCTACAAGGACAAAAAACGTTCCCTACTTTCCCATACATTTCCAAACAATTTTCCCTACTATATTTTTTGTTAAATTTAAAAATTTTACAAAACAAAAATGGTTCTAAGTACTTTATTATCTTAAAACATGAATATGCAACGTATATAACTTAGAATATAACTTTGTATTACCACCACGGTTGCCACAGTTGGTAGAATTCTACCCAAATTAGTAATCTTTTTTGTTAAATCTCTATAAAAATAAAATTTTGCAAAAAGTTTCTATAAACAAATTTTTTTGAGAAATTTTTCTATAGAAATAAAATTTTTACAATAAATTCTATAGAAATAAAATTTTGAGAAAAAATTACTCAGAAATAAAATTTTGAGAAATTTTTTTATAGAAATAATATTTTGAAAAAAAAAATTCTATAGAAATACAATTTTGACAAAATGTTCTATAGAAATAAAATGTTGACAAAATTTTCTACAGGAATAAAGTTTACCACACATTGTTAAAGATCAAGCCTTTCCTCCTCTAGAGCCACCAAAATGTAAAAATTATTACAAATTGTGTTGAGTGAAAATGTCCCTACATTGTGGCCCTACGTCCTACAAAACGCTAAATATTAGAAAAAACCTACATATAGGGAATTTCCCCTACTTCTCGCAACACTGGTTGTAGTTGATATTGCACCTACGGTGTTAGTATGCCATTAATATTGAGCCCATTATTAAAAAAGAGAAAATCGCTCAATTAGTGTGGGTAATAAATCCAAATTTGTAAAAATCGAGCAATATTCTTATGTAAGAGCTACAAGTACGTATAAGTACGATCGGCTAGTACATCAAAATTTGAAATTTGAGTAACATTGGTTAATAAATAAGAGTACTATGGCCAAATTTGGGAAAATCGAGCGATGCATATATATGGAAGCTATATCTAAATCTGAACCAATTTGCATAATATGTTGCGGGTTTGATTAATACCACAAAAGGTTACCTTGTGCAAGAACCGATTTCGATGAAATTTTGCACATATAGTTAGTACTATAGAGGACTGGATCTAGCCAACTTTTAGTTAGATAAATAAGGGTTCTATGGCCAAATTTGGGAAAATCGGGCTATACATATATATGGGAGCTATATCTAAATCTGAACCGATTTTGATGATTTTTTGCACATATAGTAAGTGCTATAGAAGACTACATTTAGCCAAATTTGGGTAAGATCGGTTGATAAATAAGGGTTTTATGGCCAAATTTAGAAAAATCGGGCGGTACATATATATGGGAGCTATAGCTAAATCTGAACCGATTTGGATGAAATTTTGCAGACTTGAAGTGCGATGGAAAAGATTATCTTTTGCCAAATTTGGTGACGATCCGTTTGAAAAAATGCGCAACGTGACCCCATTTGTCGAAATCGGGCGATACATATATATGGGAGCTATATCTAAATTTGATCCGATTTCTTCCAAATTCAATAGCGTTCGTCCTTGTGCCAAAGAAACTCCCTGTACCAAATTTTATCAAAATCGGTTATTAATTGCGACCGGAATCCTGTGAACAACAAATACATGGACAGACGGACGGACGGACGGACACCAAGCGCTAGATCGACTCAGGAGGTGATTCTGAGTCGATCGGTATATATTTTATGGGGTCTTAAATCAATATTTCTGGTAGGCACATTTTTTGCCAGATCAAACTTATTATACCCTAACCACTATGTGGTTTAGGGTATAATTAAATAAAATGTAAATAATTGAACTGAATTTAATTAAACTAATATTTATTTGAATTAAATTTGATTGAATTTAATTTAGTTATCCGACTTCAATTAAATGAAATAGCATAGCTCCCTTGAATTAAAACCCCTACACATTAGACCACTCATAGGAGTATTAGAATCCAGTCTATCTCATCTACAACTGCTGCTGTTAAAATCATAAATCTTTTCATTTTAAAGAGGTCCTTTCTAAGAATTTCCTTGAATTTTCAACCACAACCTCGCATTTAAAATGTATTACCCCGCTACCACGATGTGTGTCAACCTTAGAATAGACAGGTACCAGGTGACATGACAAATGTCACAATCCTCTTCTGGGGTTTCATAAAATTTAATTTCCAATGTAAAAGGGTAATAAAGTATGTAATGGGTGTTTCCTTGGCCACTAATAAAACATAAATTATGACAATGTGTATAACAAAATTTTTGGTATAAACAGCAAGGAAAAGGATTGAGAGTATTGAAAACTACATGGCTTAATTAGAGCTCGACAAGGGGCGGGAAATAATAAAATAAAGAGAGGGATTTGAAAGAGTATTTTGGAAAAAGAATTTGAAGGGTGTTTAACTTTAGAATATTAAAAGAGAATAAATCTAAATACTCGTACCCTTCATGTTTACACTTTTGGCAAAACAGACAAGTTCATGCGGTAAGAAAATCTCGATTTTGTAAAAGACATAGTCAAAAACAAGATTTTATTGAATTTCAATAATGTTTTAGTCGAAAAAAGCATGTCATTCTATATAACGCTTCCACACGAATACTTTATAGATAAGAAGTTATTGATCGCGTACTAAAAAAAATGCGACCCATTCAAGGTTGAAACTTGAGACAAAAATAATCTACCGACATTTGGAGAAAATATTACCAAAAACTACAAAAAAAATATTATTTTGCAAAAATGTTGTCAAAATTTAATTTCTACAGAAAATTTTGTAAATTTTTTTCTTTTGGAAAATTTTATTTTTTGTCAAACACGAACATTTTATTTCTATAGAAAATTTTGTCAAAATTGTATTTCTGTAGAAAATTTTGTCAAAATTTTATTTCTATAGAAAATTTTGTCAAAATTTTATTTCTATAGAAAAATTTGTCAAAATTTTATTTCTATAAAAAATTTTGTCAACATTATTTCCCTAGAAAATTTTGTCAAAATTTTATTTCTATAGAAAATTTTGTCAAAATTTTATTTCTGTAGAAAATGTTGTCAAAATTTTGATGTCTATAGAAAATTTTGTCAAAATTTTATTTCTATAGAAAATTTTGTCAAAATTTTATTTCTATAGAAAATTTTGTCAAAATTTTGTTTCTATTGAAAATTTTGTCAAAATTATATTTCTATAGAAAATTTTGTCAAAATTTTATTTTTATAAATAATTTTGTAAAAAAAAAAAATTTATAGAAAATTTTATTTCTATAGCAAATGTTGCCAAAATTTTATTTCTATAGAAAATATTGTCAAAATTTTGATTTTGTATAGAAAATTTTGTAAAAAATTTATTTCTAAAGAAAATTTTGTAAAAATTTTATTTCTATAGAAAATTTTGTCACAATTTTGATTTTGTATAGAAAATTTTGTAAAAAATGTATTTCTATAGAAAATTTTGTCAAAATTTTATTTCTATAGAAAATTTTGTCAAAGTTTTAGTTTTATAGCAAATGTTGTCAAAATTTTATTTCTATAGAAAATTTTGTCACAATTTTGATGTCTATAGAAAATTTTGTCAAAAGTTTGTTTCTATTGAAAATTTTGTCAAAATTATATTTCTATAGAAAATGTTGTCAAAATTTTATTTTTATAAATAATTTTGTCAAAAAAAATGTTTATAGAAAATGTTGTCAAAATTTTATTTCTATAGAAAATGTTGGCAAAATTTTGATTTTCATAGAAAATTTTGTCAAAATTTTGATTTCTATAGAAAATTTTGTCAAAATTTTATTTCTATTGAAAATTTTGTCAAAATTATATTTCTATAGAAAATTTTTGTCAAAATTTTATTTTTATAAATAATTTTGTCAAAAATTTTTTTTATAGAAAATTTTGTCAAAATTTTATTTCTATAGAAAATGTTGTCAAAATTTTGATTTCTATAGAAAATATTGTCAAAATTTTATTTCTATAGAAAATTTTGTCAAAATTGTATATCTATAGAATGTTTTGTCAAAATTATATTTCGGTAGCAAATATTCTCAAAATTTTATTTGTATGGAAAATTTTGTTAAAAAATTATTTCAATTTATCTACAGACAATTTATAAAATACCATGAATTCTACAAATGTACCAAACCGTGATTACAATACTGTAGTCTTTGTAAGCGGATATATAACTAAAAAAATTTAAAATTGTGGAATCGGCAAACAAAATTTTATTTTCTTAAAAATTCACTCTAAAGGTGCTCTTGACAATAATCTTCCAATGGAATTTTTGTTGAAATTTTGTGAAAGGTTCTTTTCGCTCAAAAAAATACCTTTTTTGTACTTTCTTAAAAATTGTATTTTCCATCCCTGGGCTTAAATAGATTATGGCAAGGGGAGGCTTCTTTAAAGTAAAATGAAGGATTTTAAATTAGAATTTTATGGGTGTAGAAATTCGAAAAATAAAGCAAGCTAATCCCAAATCATTCCCTATATCTAAGATTTGAATTTTTTATTTGAATATGACACAGCTTTTAACATTTATCTTGAATTCAAAGGTTTTTCAACACTTACAACAATTTGATTTATTTTGGCATAAATTAAACTTAATGTCTTAATAAAATTTAAGATTTTTTAAACATGTTACACTTGTTTTTACTAATGCTACACTTATTTCTACTTATCTGGTTAAAACTTCATTGTGTGTTTCAGGTCTTTATTATAGAACATTTAAAGAAAACAAACCTATTATTATGATATTATTAAATTAAAAATTCTTCCTTATCATGGTAAACTATGTGAAACGTCCTTGATATTCATCATATTTCCATACATAGTTGTAATATTTACAGCATAATCTCAGAATTCTTATCTTGGCATAAAATTCATCTAGACTATAATCTTTTATAATGATATTTAATTTTTTACTTTTTCCTAACATAAAACAAAAACTAAATATCATCCAGCCTTTACTATGAACAAATTTCAAACTCCACAAAAAAAGATATTAATCTTCTCTTCTGTTGTGTGTGTTTTTTTTCATATCTTGATTAAAATAACCCTGAAGTGTTGCATAGTCATATTGCTACATAATTTTTAACAATGTTTTATAAAGATATGAAGATAAACTATATGCTTCTTGTCCAGTTTTGTAATAAATCAGAAGAAGTATTTTGTTTTTTTAAACCATGAAATAGTTTCACTCATCTATTGTGTAATATTATGGAGTTAACATAATTATAACTCTGTAATGTGGACTAATTCATCAAATGGTGCAGCCAAGAAATTAATACTTTTACGCTTTTAAACAAAGAAATGCTGAAAAGTTAAAACCATAATGTTAAAAGAATCTAATCATAATTGTATTGGTTTATCTGGTTTACAGTTGTGAAAATTTCGTTTGAATTTTGATGATGAGTTAGTTTCCTCAATCACAATAGCAGTCTATTGTGAATAACTTGTACATTAAGATTAAAATAATAGCTTAATAAAATAATTAGGTATTTTTGACAAAAAAATATGATATTGCCAAAAATAAATATAAGGCCGGGTTTGACATTTACAATTATTAAAAAAAATAGAAACAAAAAATTATAGCAAAAAAATAAAAAAAAAATAATTTCCATATCTTACTATTATTCTTAATTTGTTTACTTTCTCTAATAAATTTATTTTTTGATGACTTCTAGTTCCCCTCAGTTTGATTTATATCCCAGCAAAAAAATGGAGCGCTATTTCAGCAGGATTGTAAGGGAGAGAAGCAGTACCAACTGCTTACAAAACAACCGAATCAGCGCTGATTTTTGTGGGCGATGTCACGATTTAGAGCAGCTTCTACATAGCGCTGATATAATTGCTCATTTTAATAGAAATATTGCTCAGAAGTGATAATAATATTGAGTATAGCAGGAAAACAGCACTATTTTTCATGCATCTATACTGCATGAATTGGTTGCAGTAACGTAAACGAATGATCATAAACTTGCAGTGTGGGTGCACTGCCTACATTATTGTATATCAAAAAGCGCAGCTAAACTCTTATTGCTGAATTTAAATTTAAATTCCTCACAAAAATCCCCAATATATTTGTGAAAGTTTTTTTTTTTGAAAAAAAGTAAAAGGCTCTGCTGTCACAAATCATTAATAGTTTAAATATTAACATTTTGTCAAATCCAGCAAGCTGCAATAAGATCAAGATTTCGAACCACAACACCAGTCTCTTGGTGTTGTGGTTCACCTTGTCTTTATGAACAAAATATTACTTCTAAATATTCAAGTAGTAAAATTGGGTTCCCAAAGTTGGTAGAATTCTACCAGAAATAGTAGATTTTTTTATTATTTAGTAGATTGGTAGATTTTTTAATGTAATAAATTTTCTCTATAGAAATAAAATTTTGAGAAATTTGTCTATATACAAAAAAATAGAGAATTTTTTCTACATAGAAAAACAATTTTGGCAAAATATTTTACAGAAATAAAATTTTGACAAAATTTTCTATATAGAAATAAAATTTTGACAAAATTTTTCATAGAAATGAAATTTTGACAAAATTTTCAATAGAAATGAAATTTTGACAAAATTTTCAATAGAAATGAAATTTTGACAAAATTTTCTATATAAAATAAAATTTTGACAAAATTTTCTATAGAAATAAAACTTTGGCAAAATTTTCTATAGAAATAAAATTTTGGCAAAATTTTCTATAGAAATAAAATTTTGATAAAATTTTCAATAGAAATGAAATTTTGACAAAATTTTCTATATAAAACAAAATTTTGACAAAATTTTCGATATAAATGAAATTTTGACAAAGTTTTCGATAGAAATAAAATTTTGGCAAAATTTTCTATAGAAATAAAATATTGAAAAAATTTTCTATTGAAATAAAATTTTGGCAAAATTTTCTATAGAAATAAAATTTTGGCAAAATTTTCTATAGAAATAAAATTTTGGCAAAATTGTCTATAAATAAAAGTTTGACAAAAATTTCTATAGAAATAAAATTTTGAAAAAATTTTCAATAGAAATTAAATTTTGACAAAGTTTTCGATAGAAATAAAATATTGAAAAAATTTTCTATAGAAATAAAATATTGAAAAAAAATTCTATAGAAATAAAATTTCGACGAAATATTCTATAGAAATAAAATTTGTACAAAATTTTCTAAAGAAATAAAATATTGAAAAAAATTTCTATAGAAATAAAATTTTGATAAAATATTGTAGAGAAATAAAATTTTTACAAAATTTTCTAGAGAAATAAACTTTTTACAAAATTTTCTAGAGAAATAAAATTTTGGTGGCATTTTCTATAGAAATAAAATGTTGACAAAAAATTCTAGAGAAATAAAGCTTTTACTAAATTTTCTATAGAAATAAAATTTTGGCAAAATTTTCTATAGAAATAAAATTTTGACAAAATTTGCGATAGAAATAAAATTTTATTTAAAAAAAAAAAGATTAAACCGATTTCTCGGAAAATTCCCCACAAAAATCCCCAAATTTATGGAAATTCCCCAGGGAGCCACCGTGGTGCAATGGTTAGCATGCCCGCCTTGCATACACAAGGTTGTGGGCTAGATTCCTGCTTCGACCGAACACCAAAAAGTTTTTCAGCGGTGGATAATCCCACCTCAGTAATGCTGGTGACATTTCTGAGGGTTTCAAAACTTCTCTAAGTGGTTTCACTGCAATGTGGAAGGCCGTTCGGACTCGGCTATAAAAAGGAGGTCCCTTGTCATTGAGCTTAACATGGAATCGGGCAGCACTCAATGATAAGAGAGAAGTTCACCAATGTGTTATCACAATGGACTGAATAGTCTAAGTGAGCCTGATACATCGGGCTGCCACCTAACCTAACCTATGGAAATTCCCCACTAAATCCCCAAGTCCCCAACTCAAAAGATTGGTCCCCATTCATGAAAAATATCCCCAATTTGGGGAAAAATCCCCAATACTGCCAACACTGTTCTGGATGGCCCACAAAAATGTTGCATCTCGTATTAAAAGAAAAAAGGCCTTTAAGTTAAGACTGAACCAAGCAGTTGAGTTTCATTCATTTTTGGCCAACATAAATACTTCTCAAATATGGGAAAACCAAAGACAATACACTTTAGAAGATGGGAAATTGGCTTGCATCATACCAAATGTTGCATTGACGGCGATAGGTCCATACATGCTTGTATTTTTTTTATTTGCATTTTTTTAATGAAAAACAATGTTAAATATTGAGCAATAAATTAAAAATTATATTTTCCCGTTTGTTCCAAGATATTTCCATCTCTTAATTTCTTTTTATTTCCATTTTAATGTTTCGAACCAAACGCGTAAATGACAAGTAGCCGTAAATGGTTTGATGTCCTCAGCAGCCAATTTCCCATCTTCCCATCTTCTTATCTCTATTGTTTTTGGTGTACACGCATACGCAACCCAATCTAAAGGGTGATTTGTTAAGAGCTTGATAACTTTAAAAAAAAAAAAAAAACCCATAAAATTTGCAAAATCTCATCGGTTCTTTATTTGAAACGTTAGTTTGGTCCATGACATTTACTTTTTGAAGATAATTTCATTTAAATGTTGACCGCGGCTGCGTCTTAGGTGGTCCATTCGGAAAGTCCAATTTTGGGCAACTTTTTCGAGCATTTCGGCCGGAATAGCCCGAATTTCTTCGGAAATGTTGTCTTCCAAAGCTGGAATAGTTGCTGGCTTATTTCTGTAGACTTTAGACTTGACGTAGCCCCACAAAAAATAGTCTAAAGGCGTCAAATCGCATGATCTTGGTGGCCAACTTACCGGTCCATTTCTTGAGATGAATTGTTCTCCGAAGTTTTCCCTCAAAATGGCCATAGAATCGCGAGCTGTGTGGCATGTAGCGCCATCTTGTTGAAACCACATGTCAACCAAGTTCAGTTCTTCCATTTTTGGCAACAAAAAGTTTGTTAGCATCGAACGATAGCGATCGCCATTCACCGTAACGTTGCGTCCAACAGCATCTTTGAAAAAATACGGTCCAATGATTCCACCAGCGTACAAACCACACCAAACAGTGCATTTTTCGGGATGCATGGGCAGTTCTTGAACGGCTTCTGGTTGCTCTTCACTCCAAATGCGGCAATTTTGCTTATTTACGTAGCCATTCAACCAGAAATGAGCCTCATCGCTGAACAAAATTTGTCGATAAAAAAGCGGATTTTCTGCCAACTTTTCTAGGGCCCATTCACTGAAAATTCGACGTTGTGGCAGATCGTTCGGCTATTCATGATGAAATGTCAAAGCATACTGAGCATCTTTCTCTTTGACACCATGTCTGAAATCCCACGTGATCTGTCAAATACTAATGCATGAAAATCCTAACCTCAAAAGAATCACCCTTTACAATAAAAATTACCACAGGGTTGCAAAAAGTGAGATTTTACTAAAATCAGAAATTGCGGGGATTTACATGGCCGAAATAGATAGAACATTTTCCATCTAATTTTTTTAAATTAAAATATTTACTTTTTTCAATTCAAATGTATCGAATAGATCATTGTAGTAACATGGTATGTTTACATGTGAAACGTACCAAAATTGGTACAATTGTATCACTTTTTGCAACCCTGCTTTCGGTCACAAATTTTCTCTAAACATAATTTTCTCAGTTCGTCCCAATTCCAAAATTTATGGAAATTCCCCCTAAATCCCCAAGTCTCCAAATTCAGAAATTTCGTCCCCATTCATGAAAAAATATAAAAACTAAAAATAAAAAACAAATAAAAAAATTACAAACATGTATGGAACTAGCACCGTCAATGCAACATTTTGTGTGACGTAGGCCAATTTCCCATCTTCTTATCTCTATTGTTTTTGGTGTACACGCATACGCAAACGCATCTACAATAAAAATTACCACAGGGTTGCAAAAAGTGAGATTTTACTAAAAGCTAATGTTTGAGGGGATTGACATAGCCGAAATAGATAGAATATTTTCCATCTAATTTTTTAAAATTAAAATATATACTTTTTTCAATTCAAATGTATCGAATAGATCATTGTAGTACCATGTTTTGTTTACATGTGAAACGTACCAAATTTGGTACAATTTTTGCACTTTTTACAAACCTGCTAAAAACAATTTTTCTCAGTTCGTATTTGCATGAAGACCACATTCCCTCTTCATATTAACTTGATCCTAATCTACAATTCCACCATATAAATAACTTTCCAAACGTTGTGATCTTTTATATGCCAATGGTTGGTATTATATTCCATTTTCCCACATAAAAATAGGATCACCAAAAATATGCAAGAAATATCATCCGTTACAAACCTAAAACCACTTCCCCATAAACCTATACTCCAATATATCAGCATATGTAAATCAAATCAAAAATTACCTACAAATCAAAATGCTCTATATTTATTGCGATTATTACGAATACCATATTACATTTCGCATAAAACAAAAAAAACAATCACTCGATGTGAACTGAAAAGCAATGCAAATGCAAAAAAATGTGAAATGGAATTTGATAAATGCTAAAGAAATATGCAACAGTCAACAAGTTAATTATGTAAGCAATCAGCCATAATATGTTATGCTTTTGAGGAATGCTTGAAAGCAAAGTTTTAGATTACCCCACATTTTTTGCAAAATACAATGTAAAGATTTAAAAATTTTTTCCAGATTCCATAAATAATTAAAGCATCGCTGTTTTTTTGTATTTCTCATTTCAGAATCTCAAAACGGTCCACTTAAGACAAACACCACAATATGGCAACTCCAAATGGAAAAATGCAACTCTTCAGCAGTATTCTAAGTTAAGATACGAACCTTACATGTTGTAGCTGTTCGGGTTTATCTACAACACAGCATGTTCGGTCTCTTGAACACAACACAAATTTATGGCATCAATCAAACACCACCACCACAACAAGAACATGAACTCACACATCAATTTCAATTGAAATCCCTTGCAACATCTATCACATCTCCAACAACCACAACAACATCTTCACAACAACGAAATCATCAAACGAAAGGACATCGCCGCACTTCCTCTTCCGTCTCTGATTCGGGTGGAAGTGGCAATAAATTCTTGTCAAATCTTAGTTCAAAAAGTCCCACCAACTTTTTGGAGAAATTATTGAAAAACGATCTTTTAAATACCTATGACACTTTGAAAAACTATCGCAATTTCACGGGGAGTGGTACACAAAATAAACGTCATTCTGATCCCCTGCAGGGTCACCAAAACCAACAAGGTTTTGTAAATACCTTCAATTGTTTGCAAGGCAGCTATCGCCATAGTTTTGATGGTGAATTTTATGAAAAGGCCAAAGTAAAGAAAACCGAAAAGGATTTGGAAGATTTTGTTGTGGTACCACCGACCACATCAGCATCATCCACACCCTCTAACGCAACGAAACAGTGTGCTTCAAAATCTGGTGAAATGACTATAAAGTGTTCCAAAAATCTGTTGGCTGTTGAACCTGAAGTCCCAGGACCAGCCACTTTACAAAACTATCAAAAAATTCCCGAAAGTGAACATGATCTATTGGTAGACTCATTATTGGTGGCTTCAAGTGGTGCTAGTTCTGGTGAATTTAATAGCAGCAGTGATACCACTACAACTACTCAAAGTTCTAGTGGAGGTGGTTCATCCACATTTTCTTCATCGTCATCAAATCTTTATAAAAGACTGTCATTTGGTGGTATTAGGAATTCACAGAGTTCCCAAAAGCAAGAGAAAAGCGGTGATAATGCGCAGGCGCAGCATATTGATGGGGTAAGTAATGAATTATAATTCTGGAATTCAAAGATAAAGGACACTTAAAACCCATAACAAAGATTGGCACCTAATGTCGTATCAACAAAACCCAAAGTTTTGTTCTCTAACCCCCATTTTCATGAAGCTCCGTTAGTGCTACGTTAGCTAACTAATTTTTAAACCGATCTATGAACATATCTGTCATCTTGTCTATACATTCTATATGCCAGTTAGGAGCTTAACTGTTAGAAAATGTTCAGTTAAAGTTAACTGGAGAAAAGATATTTGCAATTTACTTTCTCTTAAAGCCTAACGGAGCTACATGAAAATGGCCGTAAACATCACAATTTAACTATCGGTTAGAGTGAAAGTATTTGTAATTTTGTATTTTTACAAAATTTGTAATACCTGAAATATTGATCTGAGACCACAGTTGCCACAGTTGGTATAATTCTAATCCAAAATAGTATTTTTTTTTACTGTTTGGCAGATTAGTATAATCTCTATAGAAAGAAAAATTTCACAACATTTTCTATAGGAATAAAATTTTGACACAATTTTCTGTAGAAACAACAACATTTTGACAAAATTGTCTATAGTAATAAATTTTTTTACAAACGTTTCTACAGAAATAAAATTTTGGCAAAATTTTCTATTGAAATAAAATTTTGACAAAATTAAAAAAAAATCAATAGAAATAAAATAAAATTTTGAGAAAATTTTCTACAGAAAAAAATTATGGCTACAGAAATAAAGTTTTGAGAAAAATTTCTATAGAAATAAAATTTTGAGAAAAATTTCTACAGAAATAAAATTTTGACAAAATTTTCTATTGAAATAAAATTTTGACAAAATTTTCTATAAATATAAAATTAAAAACAATCAATAGAAATAAAATGTTCTACAAAAAATATTTTGAGAAAATTTTCTATAGAAATAAAATTTTGATAAAATTCAATATCTTTAAAATGTTAATTTTCTTGTTAGAAATGAAATTTTGAGAAAATGTTCAATAGAAATAAAATTTTGAGAACAGAAATAACATTTTGTCAAAATTTTCTATAGTAATAAAAGTTTTTACAAAAGTTTCTACAGAAATAAAATGTTGACAAAATTTTCTATTGAAATAAAATTTTGACAAAATTTTCTATAGATATAAAACTAAGAAAAATCAATAGAAATAAAATGTTCTACAAAAAAAATTTGAGAAAATTTTCTACAGAAAAAAATATGTCTACAGAAATAAAATTTTGAGAAAATTTTGTATAGAAATAAAATTTTGAGAAAATTTAAAATTTTCTAAAGAAAAAAATTATGTCTACAGAAATAAAATTTTGAGAAAAATTTCTATAGATATAAAATATGAGAAAATTTTCTATAGAAATAAAATTTTGAGAAAATTCAATATCTTTAACATATTAATTTTCGTGTTAGAAATGACATTTTGAAAACATTTTCTTTAGAAAGAAAAATTTCCGACAATTTTCTATAGGAATAAAATTTTGACACAATTTTCTATAGAAATGATATTTTGACAAAATTTTCTATACTAATACAATTTTTTACAAAAGTTTCTACAGAAAAAAAATTGCCAAAATTTTCTATTGAAATAAAATTTTGACAAAATTTTCTTTAGAGATACAATTAAAAAAAAATCAATAGAAATTAAATGTTCTATAGAAATAAAATTTTGAGAAAATTTTCTATAGAAATAAAATTTACACAAATTTTTCTATAAATTCAATATCTTTAAAAATGTTAATTTTCGTGTTAGAAATGACATTTTAAGAAAATTTTCAATAGAAATAAAATTTTGAGGAAATAAAATTCTGAGAAAATGGTATATAAAAATAAAATTTGAGAAAATTTTCTATTATAAACAAAATTTTGAGAAAATTTTTTATAGAAATAAAATGTTGAGAAGATTTTCTACAGAAATAAAATTTTGAGAAAAATGTATATAAATATAATTTTGAGAAAAATTTTCAATAGAAATAAAATTTTGAGAAAATTTTCTATAGAAATAAATTTTTGAGGAAATTTTCTATAAAAATAAAATTTTGAGAAAATGTTCAATAGAAATAAAATTTTGAAAACATTTTCTTTAGAAATAAAATTTTAGAAAGAAAAATTTCAGAAAATTTTCTATAGGAATACAATTTTGAGAAAATTTAAAATTTTCTAAAGAAAAAAATTATGTCTACAAAAATAAAATTTTGAGAAAAATTTCTACAGAAATAAAATTTTGACAAAATTTTCTATTGAAATAAAATTTTGACAAAATTTTCTATAAATATAAAATTAAAAACAATCAATAGAAATAAAATGTTCTACAAAAAAAATTGAGAAAATTTTCTATAGAAATAAAATTTTGAGAAAAATTTCTATAGAAATAAAATTTGAGAAAATTTTCTATAGAAATAAAATTTTGAGAAAATTCAATATCTTTAAAATGTTTATTTTCTTGTTAGAAATGAAATTTTGAGAAAATATTCAATAGAAATAAAATTTTGAGAACAGAAATAACATTTTGTCAAAATTTTCTATAGTAATAAAAGTTTTTACAAAATTTTCTACAGAAATAAAATTTTGACAAAATTTTCTATAGATATAAAACTAAGAAAAATCAATAGAAATAAAATGTTCTACAAAAAAAAATTTGAGAAAATTTTCTACAGAAAAAAATATGTCTACAGAAATAAAATTTTGAGAAAATTTTCTATAGAAATAAAATTTTGAGAAAATTGTAAATTTTCTAAACAAAAAAATTATGTCTACAGAAATAAAATTTTGAGAAAAATTTCTATAGAAATAAAATATGAGAAAATTTTCTATAGAAATAAAATTTTGAGAAAATTCAATATCTTTAAAATTTTAATTTTCGTGTTAGAAATGACATTTTGAAAACATTTTCTTTAGAAAGAAAAATTTCCGAAAATATTCTATAGGAATAAAATTTTGACACAAAATTTTGACAAAATTTTCTATTGAAATAACATTTTGACAAAATTGTCTATAATAATACAATTTTTTACAAAAGTTTCTACAAAAAAAAAATTCTATTGAAATAAAATTTTGACAAAATTTTCTTTAGATATACAATTTAAAAAAAAATTAATAGAAATTAAATGTTCTATAGAAATAAAATTTTGAGAAAATTTTCTATAGAAATAAAATTTACACAAATTTTTCTATAAATTCAATATCTTTAAAAATGTTAATTTTCGTGTTGGAAATGACATTTTAAGAAAATTTTCAATAAAAATAAAATTTTGAGGAAATTTTCTATAGAAATAAAATTCTGAGCAAATTGTATATAAAAATAAAATTTGAGAAAATTTTCTATTATAAACAAAATTTTGAAAAATTTTTTTATAGAAATAAAATGTTGAGAATATTTTCTACAGAAATAAAATTTTGAGAAAAATGTCTATAGAAATATAATTTTGAAAAAAATTTTCAATAGAAATAAAATTTTGAGAAAATTTTGTATAGAAATAAAATTTTGAAGAAATTTTCTATAGAAATAAAATTCTGAGAAAATGGTCTATAGAAATAAAATTTGAGAAAATTTTCTGTATAAACAAAATTTTGAGAAAACTTTTTACTGAGAAAATTTTGTTTTCTATTTTCTTTTTTTTTTGTATAAAATTAAAAAAAATCTTTGGAAATAAAATTTTGAGAAAATTTAATATAGAATACAATTTGAGAAAATTTTAATAGAAATAAAATTTTGAGAAAATCTATAGAAATAAAATTTTGAGAAAATTTTCAATAGAAATAACATTTACACAAATTTTTCTATAAATTCAATATCTTTAAAAATGTTAATTTTCATGTTAGAAGTGACATTTTGAGAAAATTTTCAATAGAAATAAAATTTTGAGGAAATTTTCTATAGAAATAAAATTCTGATAAAATGGTCTATAGAAATAAAATTTGAGAAAATTTTCTATATAAACAAAATTTTGAGAAAATTTTGTATATACAATTTTGAGAAAAATTTCTATAGAAATAAAATTTTGAAAAAAAAAATATATAGACATAAAATTAAAAAAAATCTTTGGAAATAAAATTTTAAGAAAATTTTCTATAGAATAAATTTTTGAAAATTTTAGTGAAATAAAATTTTGAGAAAATCTATAGAAATGAAATTTTGAGAAAATTTTATATAGAAATAAAATTTTGAGAAAATTTGAGAAATACTTTTATTTTTATTTATTTATTTATTTATTTAGTATAAATTAATTTACAAAAAAATATAAAAAGTAACATTAGGACTGGTTGCCAGGACCTTCACCTAAATTGAGAAATACAACTTGGAGAAAATTTTTTACATAAATAAAATTTTGACAAAATTTTCTGTAGAAATAAAATTTTGAGAAAAATTTCTGTAGAAATAAAAATTTTAAGAAAATTTTCTATAGATATAAAATTTTGAAAAAAAAAATTTATGGAAATAAAATTTTGAGAAAACTTTCTTTAGAAATAAAATTTGAGAAAAAATTCTATAGAAATAAAATTTTGAAAAAAAAATTTATATAGAAATGAAATTTTAACAAATTTTTCTATATAAATAAAATTTATAATGTTAATTGTTTCATCTTTAAAAATTTTAATTTTCGTTTTATCTCATACTATCAAAGTCCATTGGGAGTAAGTTCTTCCTTCTTGGTGCAAGCTAAAATCGTTAAAGCATTTAATATGTGACACATTTACAATTCAAGGCATATCTAATAATTGAAGAAAACATTTTATCATACTATCCATAAAAGTTTGATCAAAAACTTCAAAATAATATATATATATATTTTTTTTTAAATTGCTAGATTTTTGGTAAAAGTTTCTTAAAATTTTGGTAGATTATTTTTGGACCGTGTCGGAGACCCCATAAAATTAAATTCTAAAACAGTCTAAGAATGTTTGGGTTTCAATTAATTTAATTTAATTTACTATCGAAGGAGTAGAGCTATTCCTCCATAACAGTGTTACCATGTAATTATTCAACCTTCCCCCCCCAAATCTTTAGAAAAAACCCCCAAATTGTTCTAGACTGTTTTCAAACATCCATAGAAATTTGAAAAAAAAAAACTAGAACAACTAAGGGGTTTTTTCTTAATATTTAAGAGGAAGGTTGAAAAATCACTGACAACATTACTTGTAGGGATAGGGCTATCAAAGATTTCCATTGGGCTAAAGATCATTAAGCTGAAGGGTATATAAATGTCAGCCAGTCCATGCATAAAGCTTTTCATAATTCTTATCATTTCTCTAATATAATTTTGATGATTTATACCTTATCGGTTTTATTGATTAAATTACAATCAATGTTATCATTGCTTTATAACATGGAGGCATGGCAGATGGTGCTTTTATGATGACAAGATAAGATATTCAATAATAATATAATTGATATTTAAATGGAAAGTCTATTAACTCTATGAAAGTCCACTAAAGTTCAAAGAAATCGAATTGGTTGAAATTGAGGAGGAATTATTTCAAGCGTGTATAATTATATTATTCGATATATGTTCCAAACATGACGGGAGCACAAAGAAAAGTTGTGAAGTTTCTACACTCAAAAAAAAGTGAACTCTCTATTTCACTAAAGCCATATTAACTTTATATTAGTTCATAGAATCATTATGTTTGGAAAAAGTTTATTTTAGTCAAATAATTTTTTGCGTATGTTAGTTAAATGAACTAAAAAACGGGAAAAAGTTATACACAAATAAAGCATAAAGATTTCCTAATTTCGTATTTCTTACAAAATAGTTCATTATTTCTTTAAATTTGTAAATTTTACCAAAAATGTGTCCGTCATGAACTTCGTATGTCACTAAAGACATTCTTGCAATTTTGAACTCCAAGATTTCTCTTAAAACTACAAAATTTTCTTTAACTACTGAAAAAATTTAGTTATGTCTAATAAATTTTCTTGAATTTGTCGAAAAATATTTACTTATTTTTGCCATATCGGAGTGATGCCAGCGCTTGTAATACCGTTTAGTTAAAATTTTCTAAAAAAGTTCCAAATTTTCTAAAATTAATCGAAAGTTATCTTTCCTGGTGGGTTCACTGTTTTTTCAGTGTAGTATTGTTAGTAAAATTTTATATAAAATATTGCCAAGGAAAATTCCCGACAGTTCTTGCACTTTATTGCCGGGAAAGTGAGATCGAAAATATGGAAAAATACCCTGAATTTATCATCCAGAACTTTAAGCAAAAAAAAAAATTTACTGATTTCCAAAATAATTTCAAGTACACTACAGTCCTCACTGCATTATCGTTTAATTGAAGAAATTTGATTTATAATATAAAACGTATCAGATAAACTGCAATAACATAAATGCTATTTGTCTACGATTTTATTTTTGTTCAGTACATTATCAATAAAATAAAAGTCTAATAATCTTGCGCATTTGTGTTATCAAATGTTTATTTTCCCTTAATTTGCCCTTCATAAATAGAACCATTTATTTACATGATATCGCTATGGAAAAGCCCGCATTTTTTGTAAACAAAAAAAAAACAATAAGGGAAGAATTTTCAGAATTTTATGCTCCGAAAGCAAATTACATAGTAACACCCCCCATTTGGAAAACCACCATACATATGACCATATGTCTAGGAGGCGGTGGAAAAAATAAACGGGGTTTGTATCTACCACCTTTGATAAAGTTGGCTGTGGTGATGATGACAATTGCCAGGGGTTTTCGCAACACCTTGCCAATTTCGCAATTCAGTTCAAAAGTTAACGTCAATGAAGAAAGAAGAACACTGATAAGCAAAGAACGTATTTGAGGAAAATCGATAAACGTAAAATTCCCCCAAACCAATAATGCGGGTATTTATTGTTAAAGATAAAACCATAAAAGCTTAATCTAATCCAAGAACATTTTTCACTCTCTTTCTAGGTTACCGATAACTCCATAACCCTGAATTTGACAACACCTCTAGTACCCAATTTCAAGGTAATCGATCTGCATAGATCTTCATCGTCCAATTCATCATCTGGTGATTGCCTATCAAAAAGGGAACGTAAAAAAGGAGCAATGACACCACAACCCCAAAAAACTCCACTCTCACAGCTGTTGTCATTTTCATCTTCATCCCATAACGGAAACATTTCAAATTCAAAATCAACACAAAGTCCAACATCAGTTGCGGTCACTTCAACATCTGCAACGTCATCTACAACGATCACCGCAACCACAAACTCACCATCCCACCATGACAAAGTTCAACGACGTAAACTTTTACAAATGTTAACCCATTATGAGCAACAAAATAAGCTCTTGCAACGTGAATTAGCCAAAGAGAAACGAAGACGTTCCGAAGAATTAGCCTGTGTGGTCAAATCTTTAATATGCTTCGAATCGAAATTGAAGACAGATATGAAATCGGTTAATCAACGGCTCCAAGATAAGGATGTCGAAATATGCCGTTTGGTAAGACAAAATCGTGCTTTCCGTAAGAAAATGTCCCGCCTACAAGAGGAAGCTAGTGCATGTACCCGTGATGAGGGCGTGGTAGAGGATGATGAAGCAGAGAATGATGGTGAAACGAAGGATTTACTTGAAGACTGTCTAGTTTTGGAAGCCCTGCAATGCATTAATTGCCGGAGGCAATTCTATGATATTGAGGTGCAAGAGAGCTGTACACAAACCACCCTGACAGCTGCAGCAGGCGGTAGTAATAGTGGTGGCATCCTGAAAGATGTCAGTGGCAATAGGAATGTTGGTAAGTTTTAAAACACTCTGAAAAATATGCATTTAGCTTAATTGGAGTAGTTCAGATACTCATGATTTGTTCCATAGACTTTGGAGACCTCATTTAAAACTTTGGCAATCGTATGTTTGGTACGTTTGATATCAGTAGCGTGATTTTTATGGTATGTCGTTATTTATTTTAAATCCCTTCGATAAGTAAAGAAACCACGTTCTAAAATACATAGTTTGCAGGGACATCCTTTTTATAGCCGAGTCCCAACGGCGTTCCATATTGCAGTGAAACTAATTAGAGAAGCTTTGAAACAGTCAGAAATGGCACCGGCATTACTGAGAGGGGATAATCCACCGGTGAAAAACTTTTTGGTTTTCGGTAGAAACTGAGGTTGGCGGGCATGCTAACCATTGCACCAGGGTGGCTCCAGATTAAATCTATGGCAACTCCTAATGGCCATTTTCTCGGGGTGTATGTGTTGGAAAATTGCTTTATGCAGCTGAAAGTTTGTCCACCCATGTACCAAACTCCATCCTATTCGACCAATACCGGCTAAAAACCCATCTCCCTGTGACCTATTCCCTATTCAGAAACTATTTTCCGTGGGCAGAGAGCATCTAACATATTTAATATGTCACTTGACCATGTTCTCTTTCTCTCTCTCTCTCGACATAATTGTATGTCGGTTATAAGTGTGTCCACCTGCATTTTTGTTTCGTTTCTTTATCGCTCTTGCCATTTGCCCCATGTCTCTTGGATGGATATCCGATGTGAAGTTTGTCGCGCCTTGTTGTTTGACCTCGAATAACAGGTTGGCTGATAAGTCCCCGGTCTAACAAAGAGAAACACATTTTTTTGTCAAAATTCGTTTATTATTCAACTTCAAGAGCGATACAACGATTATAACGACCTTCCAATTTTTTGATACCATTTTGGTAGTACTCCTTCGGCTTTGCCTCAGTTTCGGCGATCACCTTTTCATTGCAGCCAATTTTTTTCCCTGCGAGCATCCTTTTGAGGTCTGAGAACCAGAAAAAGTCGCTGTGGGCCAGATCTGGAGAATACGGTGGGTGGGGAAGCAATTCGAAGCCCAATTCATGAATTTTTGCTATCGTTCTCAATGACTTGTGGCACGGTGCGTTGTCTTGGTGGAACAACACTTTCTTCTTCTTCATATGGGGCCGTTTTGCCGCGATTTCGACCTTCAAACGCTCCAATAACGCCATATAATAGTCACTGTTGATGGTTTTTCCCTTCTCAACATAATCGATAAAAATTATTCCATGCGCATCCCAAAAAAACAAAGGCCATTACTTTGCCAGCGGACTTTTGAGTCTTTCCACGCTTCGGAGACGGTTCACCGGTCGCTGTCCACTCAGCCGACTGTCGATTGGACTCTGGAGTGTAGTGATGGAGCCATGTTTCATCCATTGTCACATATCGACGGAAAAACTCGGGTGTATTACGAGTTAACAGCTGCAAACACCGCTCAGAATCATCAACACGTTGTTGTTTTTGGTCAAATGTGAGCTCGCGCGGCACCCATTTTGCACAGAGCTTCCGCATATCAAAATATTGATTAATGATATGACCAACACATTCCTTTGATATTTTTAAGGCCTCTGCTATCTCGATCAACTTCATTTTACGGTCATTCAAAATGATTTTGTGGATTTTTTTGATGTTTTCATCGGTAACCACCTCTTTCGGGCGTCCTCCGTGCTCATTCCACCACTCTTGAATTTTGCATACCAATCAATTATTGTTGATTTCCCTGGGTCAGAGTCCGGAAACTCATTATCAAGCCAAGTTTTTTCTTCCACCGTATTTTTTCCCTTCAGAAAACAGTATTTGATCAAAACACGAAATTCCTTTTTTCCATTTTTTTCACAATAACAAAAGTTGCTTCACAAAAGACGCTCTATCTCACAAACTAATTGACTTACAGACGTCAAATTTTAACATGAATCATTTGAAGGTTGGTACTATTTAAAAATAATATGCATTTAACACTAGCGACATCATCTATGTGTCAGACCGGGGACTTTTCAGCCAACCTGTTACTTTTGTAGGTCAGAAGGACCGTTCCTTCTATTAGTGATGCCACATCTCCCGATACTATGAGGTACGCTGGAGTGATTCTCAGATCTGCTGTTCTCTGAACTAAAAGCAGCTTGTTAAACCTATTTTGTCTCTTTAGGATCGACACAAAGATCTCACATCCATAAAGAAGTATGCCGTAACCCATCTCCATTAGTATCCTTCTTCTGCTTGAAAGAGAGCCTCCAATGTTTGCCATTAGCCTGCGCAGTCGCACCGATATCGCAGCAGCGTTTTCCGATGCGCTCTCCTTCTGCTCTCTTGTTGGATGTGCCGTTTCAAGTTTGTCGCGCCTTGATGTCTGTCGTCCGAATACATTTTTTTGGCAATTTCCTGGAGGTCTATTGGGGTCATTGCTGTTGATACTTTCGGTATGATGGAGTGACATTGAGCTCTTATTCTCTGAACTGAAATCAGCTTCTTTGCCCTATTTTGTCTCTGTACGATCGACACCCAAATCTCAAATCCATAAGGGAGTGTGCTGTGACTCATCTCCCTGAGTAGCCTTCTCCGCTTGGAGTACGTTGGTTTTGAGTTAAGCCTCAGACAAGTATTTGATTGACTACCTACTAGGATTACCATATGTCCATCTACCCTTTGTCTCATTTCTCCATCTTTATTGGCATTTATCCCTGGACTCTTGTTGGATGTCCCGTTTCAAATTTGTTGGGCTTTGTTGCTTGGCTTCGAATACTTGTTTGGTAAATTTTCTGGAGATCTATTGGTATAGTTCTTGCTGATACTGTTCCATATTATGGAGTGATTCGGAGAGCTGCTGATGTCTGAACTAAAAATACCTTGTTCGCCCTATTTTGCCTCTGTAGGATCGACGCACAGATCTCACGTCCATAAAGGAGTATGCTGGTACTCATCTCCTTGAGTAAGTTGCATTCTGCTGCTTGTAAGAGGGCCTTCAATGTTTGCCATTAGGCTGCTCAGTCGTCCCGATATCATATCAGTCGTCCCGATATCATATCAGTTCTTTTCCGTTGCTTGGAGTACGTTAGTTTTGAGTCCAGCTTCAGTCAGAAGTATTGGATTGACTACCTTGTCGGGATTCTCATGTAGTTTATGTGCATCTCTATTTCTAGAGGTAGATGCGGTTAGGTATAGTGCCAGCCCGTTATTTGAGACTCAAGTAGACTATTCAGTCCATTTTGATACCACAGTGGTGAACTTCTCTCTTATCAGAGCTGACCGATTCCATGTTTAACTCAATGACAAGGACCTCCTTCTTATGGGCGAGTCTGAACGGCGTTCCACATTATGGTGATACCACTTATAGAAGTTTTTAAACACTCAAAAATGTCACCAACATTACTGAGAGGGGATAATACACCGCTGAAAAACTATGTGGAGTTGTCGAAACTGGAACCCTTTATATGCAAGGCGGGCGTGCTAACCATTACACAGAGGTGGGTCCCTGTTAGTTATATAGGATGGGTCTTTTGATTGACCAATTAGTCTTTTGCACGTGTTTGGACTAGATAATGATATTCTCTTTTATTTGCCGGACCGATGCTTCTAACGGAAGTCCCAGCTAAAATGGAATGTGTTAACTGACTCAGCATGAACAGGACGCCACGAAACATAGTCGAATGAATACAAGAATAACAGAAGGAGATACCGTGCTGGAATGCAACTGTAAGACTCGTATCTTGGATCCAGGGCATACGGGACATGAAATAGCCAATAACCTGACGACATAAGCCAGGGCACTTCAGGAGTAAACTTGCACATGTCAAGAAAACCGGAAACAGATCAAACCTTGGGACTACTTATAAAAATTCAGACGGCGATCAGTAGAGTATTGAACGCTCATATAAAATTGAGGACAGACCTAAGTGTGACTGTTGGTAGAACCGGGGTGTAAGGCGAGGATGAAAGACATAATAGGGAACATATGGGAACACTGGCTTGCTTCAAAAAAAATTGCAAAAGATATCGACTTTTGGGAAGAAATACAATAACGAGATTGGGCCAACTTGGTAAGAAGGATTGTAGGAATATTTAACGGGCCAATTGTTGTAAAAACTTGTAGGAGATTAGCACAAAAGCGGTAATAGACGATTAGTTTTTGTAAGGTTTCAAAAGATACTGGGATCATGTCTTTTTCCCAAATTTATCCACATCGGATTGCAACTTAATATACATTAAGGATGCCAACGTTTTGAACTTCTCATTTAGGTTTTTTGAGATTTCTTCTTTTTCTGTTCAATTATTTTCACTCTCTCTCTCTCTTCTAATTCCAGATGATCCCACCACTGAACATGGCTCTTCGAGTGATGACACCGTCTCATCATCGTTCTTTGGAGCCCGACGTAGTGTACGATATACTAGTAAACGAACCTCCGGCACATTTCGCGACTATATGCGTTCGCGTGCCATGAACATCGATGATCCCTCACTGGAAGGCGATGACAATAACTCCGAAGAATACCCCAGCACCATAAGTCGTGATGACTCACGTGAAAATATCTATTCGCGAACTATTGAACGTATGCATGGCGTCAAATGTGAGAGTGAACGTGATTCAGAGGAACACAGCGGCTTAGATACATCCTCATCATCGGTGACACGTTCCAATTCTAGGGCTAGCACGAAAAGTTCCAAAAGCTCATGCAGTAAGGCCAGTGATATGAGTAATGCCCTCGAAGAAGACGATGGTATATTTTCACCTACGCAAGATGAAGATTTCGATGAGGACGATAATGCTGGTGCTAACAACCAAGATATGGGAAAATTAAAAATTGTACGAGGACGAGCTTTGGAAGCCTTCTCCGAGGCATCACCAAAACAAATCTATGAGACATCGACGGATGATTGGTATGCTAGTGCCTCTGATCAGGAGGAGATTACCGCAGGTTCTGTGGCCTCGAAATCCTATGGCCAGGGGGCAGTAAACCCTGTACTGGAATGTGTTAATCAAATTCTATTGCAACAATCCATGGAGGGTATAGAAGATAGATCTCAAACACCTAAAAATTCGAAGGCATCGACAACAACGATGGCGACGCCAACGACGACAACAACAACCTTACCTAGACGTAGCTCTTTAAGTGATCGTAAAACTAATCGAAACAATAGCCGTGCTAGCGATGGTGCTGCTCCCAATTCACGCAATGGTACTTTAACCCGCAAACGTGTTCATTTCTCTACCAAAAACAGTATGGTCCATGTGCCACGCAATGATGAGACCGAAGAAGATGAAGAAGATGCTGATGGAATGATGAAACCAAGAAATATGATCTCAAATTATCAGGTGAACTCTATGAGCTCCTCTTACATAACTCATTCTCCGGCAATGATAGATAAGGAGGAGGAGGAGGGGGAGGAAAGAGAACGTTTAGATATTTTCAATTACGAAAGTATTTACAGCAATGAATATGAGCCCATAGGATCCGAACTGAATTCCTCCAATTTGTATGTCGATATGGAGTCCACCATCGCTGCCAATGGCAATTCCAAGTCCCAAGAAAATCTATGTGGCGGTGAGGGAGGAAAGAATAGTAAGTTACCACCAGCATTGCCGCCAAAACCTGCCAATCTCTTGAAATTCAAAAAATCTTTACAACAATTGGACGAATCTCCTGATGAAATAATAGAGGCAACCAATGATGGGGAAACAATGGTCGAACCGGACTACTGTTCAATCTCCGAGGTCAATGTGGGTATTACTAGTGTTCAGATAAGAGCTGATATTCATCGGGTGCCACTATCCGAGCGCGATTTGGAATCGGTGGTAGAGAACGATAATGATTTGGACACGGCCACAGTAGTGTCGGAGGCCAATTCCCAAAAGACTGAAGAAATTGAAGAGATTTTCGCTGATATACCAAAGTTACCAAATGTGGCCGCTATTATTGCTCCAAAATCGGCATTGAAGCAAAACGAATATTTGGTTATGACTCCCAAAAATGAGGCTAGTAATAAAGTACCAGTTGGTATAATGGCCTTATCATCATCTAACAATAAAACTGGCAGTAAAAACCCTGATCGCAATGCTTTAAAATTGAATTTAACTTCCACCACTACTACGGTGGTGAATGGGAATTTCATACATTCTCCTTCCCTCAAATCGCCCAAAATGGAAAATTCTCCAGCCTGCCTTCGACCTCCAATTTCTCCGGGAAGTAACTATCAACAACAGCAATACAAACGTAAACACATGCCAAATATTTTGCAAGAAATCAATAAACGCCTTAGTTTACCCAGCTCTCCCATAACTCCTACAGCGGGTTCGGGTAAAAACTCTGGTAATGGAGCTGCCTCATTTACCTCCAAATCCTTGGAAACAACAGAATCTCTTAATAGTTTACCACTGCAGGCTGAATTTGATTGGTACAATCTGGATGTGGAATATGGTAAAAATTCCCAAACGGATCATGGCAATAAGGGCCCCGAAATTCTGGGTAATGGTGTCATGTCCAATTCCCTGCTGGCCGATATCAAAGAGGATGGTGAAAATCTAATAAACACAGCTGATGAATATAATCTCGATGAGGAGTATTCCGATGAAATGGATGAAACCGAAGGGCAAGAAGTGGAAAATCTAAAAACGCCTCACCCTAACGAGGCCATTAATCCCATCATTGTTGCCAAGGCTAAGAAAATCAAAAAGAATTTGGCCAACTTTGAAAAATTCATAGAAAATGCTGCCGTTGTCAATGGCAAAACATCATTGGCTTCCAAGCGTAAAATTTATTTTGATGGACCATTTGTGTGATACGAAGACAAAGCAAAAAAAAATGAAGCACTGTCTCCTGTGGAATGGGGGAAGCCTTGCGAAAAAAAAGTTGCAAACTTTTTTACATTAGCAAAAAATTTGTAAAATTTTTTATAAGATTAATAATTGTTGAAAGCAATTGAGTGCAGATAAGTGTTTTTTTCAAGTTTGAAAATTTTGTAGCAATTTTTTGTTGTATTATGTTTTTTTTTTTTTGCAAAATTTTCTTCAACCCCTTATTTTTGGTTAATTTTATTGATTTTATTTAAGAACGCAATCATTTTAGTTATAAATAAAAACATCTTCCTAGTATTTCTCAAAATATTTTGTTAATTTTTAAGAAATACCCTAAACTTTATATATATGTACGTAGTATATGCGTTACGATTTTAAGAAGTTCTCTATAAACAAAAACAAAAATTTAGTTTATACCTATTCTCTTTTAATTTAAAACTAACTAAATTTTAGATAAATATGAAAAATGTTTAAAAATCTTTAAATAAAAAATGCAAACAATATACATATATTAAAATCCGTGAATTTTATTTGAAGCTGGCAATTATTTAGAAAATCCAGTAGGAAAATGGACCTAAACAAGATTTTGGATTCCAGGCAAATCGGATAAAAATTGAGATGTCAAGAAGTCAAATTGGGATCGGTCTACATAGGGGCTATATGGACCAGTTAATATCATATTCTGTACACTTATTTATGGACACCGGGACTACATCTACCAAAAGGGAGAACTCACAATGGATCGTATAAAATAACACGAAAATTAAAATTTTTAAAGAAATTTAATTTTGTCAAAATTTTATTTCCATAGAAAATTTTTTCAAAATTTTATTTCTATAGAAAATTTTTTCAAAATTTTATTTCTCTCGAAAATTTTGTCGAAATTTTATTTCTATAGAAAATTTTGTCGAAATGTTATTTCTGTAGACAACTTTGTCAAATTTTTATTTCTATAGAAAATTTTGTCAGAATTTTATTTCTATCGAAAATTTTGTAAACATTTTATTTCTATAGAAAATTTTGTCAAAATGTTATTTTATGGAAAATTTTGTCAAAATTTTATTTCTATAGAAAATTTGGTAAAAGATTTCATTTTTAAAGAAAGTTTTGTCAAAATTTTATCTCCATAGAAAGTATTGTCAAAATTTTATTTCTATAGAAAATTTTGTCAAAATTTTATTTCTATCGAAAATTTTGTCAGAATTTTATTTCTATCGAAAATTTTGTCAAAATTTTATTTCTATAGAAAATTTTGTCAGAATTTTATTTCTATCGAAAATTTTGTACACATTTTTTTTCTATAGAAAATGTTGTCAAAATGTTATTTTATGGAAAACTTTATTAAATTAAATTTTAGATAAATATGAAAAATGTTTAAAAATCTTTAAATAAAAAATGCAAACAATATACATATATTAAAATCCTAGAATTTGAAGCTGGCAATTATTCAGAAAATCCAGTAGGAAAATGGGCCTAAAAAAGATTTTGAATTCCAGGCAAATGGGAGATATCTAGACGATCAAGAAGTCAATTTGGAAGATCGGTCTATATGGGGCTATATGTACCAGTTCATATCATATTCCGTACACTTATTTATGGACACCGGGACTACATCTACCAAAAGGGAAAACTCACAATGGGTCGTATAAAATAACACGAAAATTAAAATTTTTAAAGAAATTTATTTTTTTTTTTTTTTTGTCAAAATTTTATTTCTATAGAAAATTTTGTCAAAATTTTATTTCTATAGAAAATTTTGTCAAAATTTTATTTCTATAGAAAATTTTTTCAAAATTTTATTTCTACAAGTATATGCGGCCGTAAGTTCGGCCAGGCCGAAGCTTATGTACCCTCCACCATGGATTGCGTAGAAACTTCTACTGAAGACTGTCATCCACAATCGAATTACTTGGTTGCGGTAACACTTGCCGATGGCAAGGTATCTTAAAACTTCCTAACACCGTAATATATACCACATAGTCCATACGTGGTATATATTAAACTAAAAAGGCCGATTAAATACGTATATAATTAAGTTTAAAGTTTCTATAGAAATAACATTTTGACAACATTTTCTATAGAAGTAAAATTTGGAAAAAATTTTCTAAAGAAATAAAATTTGGAAAAAAAAATTTTATAGAAATACAATTTTGACAAAATATTCTATAGAAATAAAATTTGGAAAAAAAATTTCTATAGAAATAAAATTTTGACAAAATTTTCTATAGAAATAATATTTTGACAATGTTTTCTATGAAAATAAAATTTTGGTAGATTATTTTTGGCTCGAGTGACAACCATGATTATGAACCGATATGGACCAATTTTTGTGTGATTGGGGATCGGCTATATATAATTATGGACCGATATGGACCAATTCTTGCATGGTTGTTAGAGACCATATACTAACACCACGTACGAAATTTCAATCGGATCGGATAATTTTGCTCCTCTAAGAGGCTTCGGAGGTCAAATCTGGGGATCGGCTTATATGGGGGCTATATATAATTATGGACTGATATGGACCAATTTTGGCATGGTTGTTAGAGACAATATACTAACACAACGTACCAAATTTCAGCCGGATCGGATGACATTTGGTTCTCTTAGAGGCTCCGCAAACCAAATCGGGGGATCGGTTTTTATGGGGGCTATATATAATTATGGACCGATGTGGACCAATTTTTGCATGGTTGTTAGAGACCATATATTAGCACCATGTACCAAATTTCAGCCGGATCGGATGAAATTTGGTTCTCTTAGAGCAATCGCAAGCCAAATTTGGGGGTCCGTTTATATGGGGGCTATACGTAAAAGTGGACCGATGTGGACCAATTTTTGCATGGTCATTAGAGACTATATACCAACACCATGTACCAAATTTCAGCCGGATCGGATGAAATTTGGTTCTCTTAGAGTCTCCGCAAGCCAAATCGGGGGATCGGTTTATATTGGGCTATATGTAATTATGGACCGATATGGGCCAATTTCTGCATGGTTGTTAGAGACTATATACTAACACCATGTACCAAATTTCAGACGGATCGGATGAAATTTGCTTCTCTTAGAGCAATCGCAAGCCAAATTTGGGGGTCCGTTTATATGGGGGCTATACGTAAAAGTGGACCGATATGGCCCATTTGCAATACCATCCGACCTACATCAATAACAACTACTTGTGCCAAGTTTCAAGTCGATAGCTTGTTTCGTTCGGAAGTTAGATTTCAACAGATGGACGGACATGCTCAGATCCACACGCAAAAAAATAATTCTTTCCTCCCAAACGAAATTTTAGACAAACAAAGTTCGTTTCTCATTTGCTTTTCGCTGTAAGGAAGTGTATTTGGAAGAAAAGTATATACCTTTTGTGATAAACGTTTATTCTTTTCCAGGATGTAAAAACAATTTCATAAAGACTAACTCAAAAAAAAATTTTTTTCTGGCTAATTGCATTTTCCCTCACATCTTTCTCACTTCCTCGAAGATTTTTAGTTCTTAGCACCTTTTTCTGTAATACAAACAATGTAGAAGAAATTATACGATTTTATAAATTTTTAAAATTTTTTACCTTTCGCCTGGACGGAGAATCGAACCGCGGACCATGCACTTTGTAAGCCAACACACTAACCACTGAGCTATGTACCTGTTATGGTCATCAAGAGATAAATATCCATATAAGTTATATTTATATAGCATAGCTTGCGGCGCCCACGAACCGAATAAACAAAGTTTATTTAACAGAAACAAACATTTAGTTTGGCACCGTGGAGCAGTGGTTGCTACGTCTGACTCTCATGCCAAGGGTCGAGGGTTCGATCCCTGCTTCGACCAAAGTTTTTTTTTTTTTTTACATACATTCTACATATGTTCGGAAGATTCCGAAAAAAATGTTCAACATTACATTGTACTATATTAAATTTTGAACTGTACAATGTGTTTTATTAAAGACCAAAAGTCAGAAAAGAAGAGTGTTTGATATAAACGAAATGGACTCTGTTGTTGTTTCAAAAATAACTTTTTTTATTGAAAAAATAAAAACTTTGTAACAAACGAATTTTTTTGGTGATAAAAGTTTAAAATTTTCGAAGCAATTCAAAAAACTCTAACAAAAGAAAAACGTTTTCGGTACACGTTTTCCAAACGTTTTTTTTCTTTGCGTGCACTCAGAATTTCACCACGACCCAGAATATATAGAGCAATATTTCGATGTGTTACAAACGGAATGACAAAGTTAATATACGCCCATCCTATGGTGGAGGGTATAATAAAAAATGTCAAAATTTTATTTTATGGAAAATTTTGTCAAAATTTTATTTCTATAGAAAATGTCGTCAAATGTTATTTTATGAGAAATTTTGTCAAAATTTTATTTCTATAGAAAGTTTTGTCAAAATTTTATTTCTATAGAAAATTTTGTCAAAATTTTATTTTTATAGAAAGTTTTGTCAAAATTTTATTTCTATAGAAAGTTTTGTAAAAATTTTATTTCTATCGAAAATTTTGTCGAAATTTTATTTCTATGGAAATTTTTGTCGAAATTTTATTTCTATCGAAAATTTTGTAAACATTTTATTTCTATAGAAAATTTAGTCCGAATTTTATTTCTATTGAAAATTTTGTAAAAATTTTATTTCTATAGAAAATGTTGTCAAAATGTTATTTTATGGAAAATGTTGTCAAAATTTTATTTCTATAGAAAGTTTTGTCAAAATTTTATTTCTGTAGACAATTTTGGTAAAATATTATTTCTATAGAAAATTTTGTCACAATTTTATTTTTATCGAAAATTTTGTAAAAATTTTATTTCTATAGAAAATGTTGTCAAAATTTTATTTCTATAGAAAGTTTTGTCAAAATTTTATTTCTATAGAAAATTTTGTCAAAATTTTATTTTTATAGAAAATTTTGTCAAAATGTTATTTCTATAGAAAGTTTTGTCAAAAATTTATTTCTATAGAAAATTTCGTTTGTAACACATCGAAATATTGGTCTTAGACCCCATAAAGTATATGTATTCTGGGTCGTGGTGAAATTCTGTCTGTGGAAATCACGCTAACTTCCGAACGAAACTTGGCACAAGTAGTTGTTATTGATCTAGGTTGGATGGTATTGTAAATGGGTCACATCGGACCACGTTTACGTATAGCCCCCCATATAAATGAGGTCCCTAGATTTGGCTTCGGATGTTCTAGGAGAAGCAACTTTCATCAGATCTGGTGAAACTTGGTACGTGGTGTTAGTATATGACCTCTAACACCCGTGCAAAAATTGGTCCATATCGGTTCATAACTATATATATAGCCCCCATATAAACCGATCCCCAGATTTGACCTCCGGATCGCCTTGGAGGAGCAAATTTCGTCCGATTCGCTTAAAATTTTGTACGTAGCGTTATATACTAATCTAACATAATTATATATAACACCCATATAAACCGATCCCCACATTTGGCTTTCGGAGCCTCTTGCAGGAGGAAATCCGATTCGGTTGAAATTTTCTATATTGTGTATGTTGTGTCCCCTAACAACCATGCAAAAATTTATACATATCGATCCATAATTATATATAGCCCCCATATAAGCCGATCCCCAGATTTGAAATCCGGAGCCTCTTGGAGGGTCCAATTTCGTCCGATTAGGTTAAAATTGTCTACATTATATTAGTATAGGGTCTTTAACAACCATGCAAAAATTGGTCCATATCGGCCAATAATTATATATAGCCCTGGGAGCCTCTTGGAAGAGCAAATTTTTTGGAGGCACAAACTTCATCCAATTCGGATGAAATTTGGTACATTTTGTTAGTATATGGTTGCTAACAACCATGCTAAAGTAATCCATATCGGTCCATAGTTATATATCGATGTCTACATTCCAAAGTGCGCTAAGTCTAAAAAGTGAATTTTACAGGAAACATGTTCAAAGTTTTGTTTTTTGAAATTTCTCAAAACCCGTATAAGATAGAAATTCCCTTATTTTCGGTCTTAAAATCATATTTTTTATAATTTTTTTTAGTATGTACGAACTAAAAATAGTGATAATAGACCATGGCTAAAAATGACTTAGATCACTTTAGACCGAACAAAGCTTTTTGCCCTTTTTGGATTGGATATTTTTTAAAACTTTAATAACAGGCTATGTACAATATTAACCATAACTTTTAATAGAAGTGTCCAATAAATTCCAAATTTTGACAGGATGCAATCACATCAATCCGAATAAAAAACAGCGAACTCCATCAAAACATGCTAAGTCGACTTAGCGTACTCTGGAATGAGGCCATTAATGTATTGTTTGATGAAATTAAAAAATTAATTGATACTACTCATTTTTGTGATTGATTTTTGTTTCAATTAAAAAATATTTTTTAAAACTCAATTAAGACTTTAAGTGGAAAAATTTTCTTGGATTTTTTTTTGTACCCCGTATGGACTAATTTAAATACCATGCCATCGGGAAATGTTACCACAACCCAAGTAATTCGAATGTGGATGACAGTCTTAAGTAGAAGTTTCTACGCAATCCATGATGGAGGGTACACACAGAAAACAAATTTGTTGTGCCAACCAATTTTTTTGCCAACCAAATTATTTGGTCCCATCTACTATCAGAATATAACCGACAAAATTTGTTGAAGCAACCAATTGTTGTCTGACACAACAGTATATAAAATAGTTTAAAGAACTACATTTTGGGCACATTAATAGTCTAATTGGCAATCACAACCAATAAAATTGCATTCGTTTGTTAAAACAACTAACTATTTGCCCGATAACCAATGCTTGCGAATTTAAAGAAAAAATCCGTTGAATTCATTTTAGTTTTTATTTTATTATATATTAATGTATATTGTAGTTATTGATCAAAAAGGATCTTGTAAAAATCCTTTTATGAAGGGTAAAAGATAACCCCATGAAATAGCTAAGGTGGAGATTTGCAAAATCTTCAAAAGCACAATCAAATATTTCCAGTTGTTGTTGTAGTACCACATTATCATAATTGGAAGCGTTCCATAGCAAATGAATAACATGGATTTTCCCAACTTCCGCCAATTCTCACGCCCATACATTAACTTTGTTAGTTCGACCACTCACAATCACGTGATCAATTTTCAGTGTGACTTGGGATTCAATCAGACTCATGAAATTTTTCTTATATATCGGCAGCAGGGGAAAGTTGAGATTTTGAGACAGATGATGAGGCAGACAACCCTTATATTTACCTTTCCCAACCTCGGTAATGGTCACATTTGCTAAGATATCTCTACATATGTTATGGAAATTAAGAGAAATGGTGAAGAGTGAGTTGCAATTTGATGTTTATCTTACTTACCTTGAAAAAAAAATTTAACTTGATTTTTAAAATTTTATGTAATTAATGAAACAAAAGATTATTTGTTGTCATATATGTAATCCATAGCAACAAGTTTCCTTTATAACTATCAAATCTGTTAACACAACTAACTTATTGGCCAGACAGACTTTCTGTTGGGTTTGGACACATTGGCAAAACAAATTAGTTATCACAACAATATGGAATATATTGAAATGGTTGCTTACTACAATATATAAATAACGACCAATATTTAGTCGGGTGTACGAACTTTTAGTTACACAGCTATTATATTGCTTATAGAAACCATTAATCAAGGGAAGTAATTAACATTTATTCCAAACAACTAAAAATTGTAGGTCTCCACTATCTATTTGTTGTCGTACTTGAATTCCAACCAATTATTTCTCTGGGTGTACATAAGATTCGGCTTGGCCGAACTTACGGCCGTACACGCAGAGAAGGAATATGATCACCTCAAACATGTTTCAAGAGCAAAATGTTATTTTTGTATGGTGACCATGTAACATGTTTGTCACTAAAATGTTATTTTCTCGTCAAATATAACCTACTTGCCGAAATCAGATACATGATTTCCGAGAAAATAACAAGGTTGCGAAAACCATGTTACATGGTCACCACCCAAAAATAACATTTTGCTCTTAAAACATGTTTGAGGTGATCATATTCCTTCTCTGGGAGTATATACTTGTTTCACTTGTATTGGCTATACAGCTTAGAATGTCATGGCCGTTATGAAGGAGATCAGCAATAATAAAATGGTTAGTATGTCCACAGAAATATGGAAAAATGTCTGTTTTCTAAACCTCCTTTCAATTATTTCTAAGAGACGCTTCCAATAGCATAGTTGAAACTGTACTAAATCAGTTTAGAAAAAGTACTTTTCCAAACCAAAAGGTACTTTTTCTACATATTTCTAAATTCATTGATTCAAAAAAGTAACAGAGAAAGCTCCAGAGCGGAAACCGAACATAGTACCCACCTTTATAGCAGTAAAAAATTCTATTAAGGCAATTGCCAACGTATACTTATGGTGAATTGATAATTGTGTATGATTCACAATAACGTCTATTAACAAATTTTTCACTTAGCAAAGACACCAACCAATTTCGGTATAGTAATACCACTACGTCTCGACTAATTAGATTATGCCTTTTAACCATTTAGAAACTTTAAATGTAAAATAAATTTTCCGAATTTATAAATTGCGATTACGTACGTCAATTTCAGGGTACAAAAACATGGCCCGATCAAAACACATTTCGATACAGGTTTTAATGGACCCAAAATATTTCTAGATTTCGAATTTGAGGAAGCGCTGTGTCCAGAACACGGTTGCCATTCGAGCCAAAAACATTCTACTAAAATTTAAAGAAAACTTTACCAAATACCCAAATACAACAAATCTTTTTTTTCAGTTTTATTTTTATGAAATTTTTGGGGTTATTATGAAAACAAAAATGTTTCTTCAAAAGAAATGATTAAATGACTTTATAACAAATATAGTCAAAATTTTATTTTTTAGAAAAACTTGTAAAACTGTCATTTCTTTTGTCAAAATTTTATTTCATTTCATTTCATTTATTTAACAATACAGTAAGCCTTCGTGGCCAATAAATCGTATTGTTCTTAAAAAATACATTAATAGTAATTGTAAAGTTATCAATCCTAATCATTAATACTTAAATTACCCTACTATGCCTACCACTCCACCATCCTCACTTTGGCCAAAGTCACATAGAAAACTAATATTAATAAAGGTAAACTAACACCTACCATTGGTAAATAACAGTCAACATTAAATATATTCATTCAAACTAGTCAGTAGCAAGTTCCTAAATTGATTCTCAGAAAGCCCAAAATCCCTTACTGCTACAGGAAGATTGTACCAAACCCTAGCAGTAGTAACAATAAACCCCCTCTCAAAAAGGGAACAATTTATTCGTGGTATAATTATCTGCGGATTTCTCACCGATCTGGAAAAAACAAATCCCTGAAGAAGTTCATGTAACAACCCATTACTTTTCATCCTATGGAAAAACATTAATCTCCGCGACAAAACGTAAGGTTCAAATGAAGAACCAAAAAAATCAATTACCTTATCTGTTATAGAAAATTTTGTCAAAATTTTATTTCTATAAAAAATTTTGTCAAAATTTTATTTCTATAGAAAATTTTGTCAAAATTTTATTTCTATAGCAAACCTTGTCAAAATTTTATTTCTATAGAAAATTTTGTCAAAATTTTATTTTTATAGAAAATGTTGTCAAAATTTTATTTCTATAAAAACTTTTGTGAACATTTTATTTCTGCAGAAAATGTTGTCAAAATTTAAATCTATAGAAGGTTTTATCAAAATTTTATTTCTATAAAAAATGTTGTAAAAACTTTATTTCTATAGAAAATTTTGTCAAAATTTTATTTCTATAAGAAATTTTGTGAACATTTTATTTCTATAGAAAAGTTTGTCAAAATTTAGTTTCTATAGAAAACCTTGTCAAAATTCTATTTTTATAGAAAATTTGTCAAAATTTTATTTCTATAGAAAATTTTGTCAAAATTTTATTTCTACAGAAAATCTTGTCAAAATGTTATTTCTATAGAAAATTTAGTCAAAATTTTATTTCTATAGAAAATTTTGTGAACATTTTAGAAAAAAAAATTATAGAAAAGTTTATCAAAATTTTATTTCTATAAAAATTTTCTACAAATTTTATTTCTATAGAAAATTTTGTCAAAATTTTATTTCTATAAAAAATTTTGTCAAAATTTTATTTCTATAGAAAATTTTGTCAAAATTTAAATCTATAGAAGATTTTATCAAAATTTTATTTCTACAAAAAAATTTCTCAAAATTTTATTTTTATAGAAAATTTTGTCAAAATTTTATTCCCATAGAAAATTTTGTCAAAATTTTATTTCTATAGAAAAATTTGTCAACATTTTATTTTTACAGAAAATTTTGTCAAAATTTAAATCTATAGAAGATTTTATCAAAATTTTATTTTTTTATTTCTATAGAAAAGTTTATCAAAATTTTATTTCTATAAAAAATTTTCTACAAATTTTATTTCTATAGAAAATTTTGTCAAAATTAAATTTCAATAGAAAATTTTGTCAAAATTAAATTTCAATAGAAAATGTTGTCAAAATTTTATTTCTACAGAAAAAATTTAAATCTATAGAAGATTTTATCAAAATTTTATTTCTGTAAAAAATTTTGTAAAAATTTTATTCCTATAGAAAATTTTGTCAAAATTTTATTTCTATAAAAAATTTTCTCAAAATTGTATTTCTATAGAAAATTTTGTCAACATTTTTTTCTATAGAAAATGTTATCAAAATTTTATTTCTATAGATAATTTTGTCAAAATATTATTTTTTATAGAAAATTTTGTCAAAATTATATTTCAATAGAAAATATTGTCAAAATTAAATTTCAATAGAAAATTTTGTCAAAATTTTATTTCTACAGAAAATTTTGTCAAAATTTAAATCTATAGAAGATTTTATCAAAATTTTATTTCTATAAAAAATTTTGTAAAAACTTTATTTCTATAGAAAATTTTGTCAAAATTTTATTTCTATTAGAAATTTTGTCAAAATTTTATTTCTATAGAAAATTTTGTCAAAATGTAATTTCTATCGAAAACCTTGTCAAAATTTTATTTTTATAGAAAACTTGTAAAATTTTTTTTCTATAGAAAATTTCGTCAAAATTTTATTTCTATAGAAAATTTTTTGAACATTTTATTTCTATAGAAAATTTTGTAAAAAATCAGTTTCTGTAGAAAACCTTGTCAAAATTCTATTTTTATAGAAAATTTGTCAAAATTTTATTTCTATAGAAAATTTTGTCAAAATTTTATTTCTACAGAAAATTTTGTCAAAATTTAAATCTATAGATGATTTTATCAAAATTTTATTTCTATAAAAAATTTTGTAAAAACTTTATTTCTATAGAAAATTTTGTCAAAATTTTATTTTTACAACAACAATGCTTAATTTTATTTCTATAAAAAATTTTGTCGAAATTTTATTTCTATAGAAAATTTTGTCAAAATTTAAATCTATAGAAGATTTTATCAAAATTTTATTTCTACAAAAAATTTTCTCAAAATTTTATTTCTATAAGAAATTTTGTGAAAATTTTATTTCTAGAGAAAATTTTGTCAAAATTTAGTTTCTATAGAAAAACTTGTCAAAATTCTGTTTTTATAGAAAATTTGTCAAAATTTTATTTCTATAGAAAATTTTGTAAAAATTTTATTTCTACAGAAAATGTTGTCAAAATTTAAATATATAGAAGATTTTATCAAAATTTTATTTCTATAAAAAATTTTGTAAAAACTGTATTTCTATAGAAAATTTTGTCAAAATTTAATTTCTATAGAAAACCCTGTCAAAATTTTATTTCTATAGAAAATTTTGTCAAAATTTTATTTCTATAAAAAATTTTGTCAAAATTTTATTTCTGTAGAAAATTTTGTCAACATTTTATTTCTATAGAAAAAGTTTATCAAAATTTTATTTCTATAAAAAATTTTATCAAAATTTTATTTCTATAGAAAATTTTGTCAAAATTTTATTTCTATAGAAAATTTTGTCAAAATTTTATTTCTATAAAAAATTTTGTCAAAATTTTATTTCTATAGAAAATTTTGTCAACATTTTTTTCTATAGAAAATTTCGTCAAAATTTAATTTCTTTAGAAAACCTTGTCAAAATTTTATTTCTACAGAAAATTTTGTCAAAATTTAAATCTGTATAAGATTTTTATCAAAATTTTATTTCCATAAAAAATTTTGTCAAAATTTTATTTCTATAGAAAATTTTGTCAAAATTTTATTTCTGCAGAAAATTTTGTCAAAATTTTATATCGTTTTGTTTGTTATTGTTGGTTTCTCTTCAATCATTATTGTTGTTTTGATCTCAGCATAAAACCATGCATTGACTAAACTACAAGTGTAGCTTAACAGCTCATTTGCAGACAAAAACGAAAGTGAGCAAAATTTCAGGACTATTGCGCCACTTTTGAAAGCTTTAATGTAATTATAATAGACAGACGGACATGGTTATTAGAGCTCGAACGAAACGGTTTTTTAGCCGAAGCTGAACAAACGACATGTCGCCTGTAGCTTGATTGAGATTGCGTAATGCCTTGTACCGGAATTCAAGTAGCCCCGAACTTACATACTTGCACCTCAACCTTTAATAACTTACACCAGGTCCTCTAGTTATGTGTTCAACTATCGACTATCTTACTTCATATCTACACTCAGTTCCCCGTTTCTAGCAAATGAAGGGTTGACAGGTTGAGCAATTTATCGGAAATTTAGTGAAATTTAATAAAAAAAAACACCCATGCTATTACAGTTTTCCAGTTTATTAATATCTGAATGTGTACTAATAAATAAATATATCAAAATCGCACAGCATGACAAAAAATGAGCGAACGACAATAACAAAAGCTTAACACATATGAAATTTTTTAATGAACATTGGCAGATGAGGAATGTTATTTATGAATATATGCCATCAACAGCAAGTCATATCAAGCCCTCAAACATCCAATTGTTCAAGGAAAACTTTAAAAGTATTCTTCATGTGCTCACTGGCCAATGATTTTTTGTATAATGTTTCTCGCAAAGCATAACGGCATGACTTTAAATTATACGATGATTGAAATTTCTTTTCGCTACGTAGCAAACCCAATTGTTGCAGCAAATAATTTAAGACTCGTCGTTCTTGTTTGGTTTTTACAGCATAGTCAACGCATTCCATGTACAAGGACATAGCTAAATCCAAAGCAGCAGGAGATGATTGAGCCAAATGACCACATTTGAGGGTAGTAAAAATGAGTAATAATAAATAATTGTCATCCGTAAATTGCTAAAAGTATGTTTCGAAAAGAATTCATTAAGAGCGTTGCCAAGTAAATGTGCCCACCTACTTACATCAATTACACTCTTAAAGGCCTCCAATTTGTCCGTTTCTATTAGAGATTCAAACATTTGCAGGCTACACGGCTTTTGACTTAAACAGAATGTCTCTGCGGTAGATCCAGCAATAGTTGTTGTATTCTCGGCAAATGTAACACTTTTATTTGACATAAAAGATTCATTGGCATTTAGCATTTTTGAGGTGAATGCCTGTGTTGTGGTATAGGCAGTCTCTTCTGCCGCATTTTCATTATAATCGTCCTCATCGGCCTCTTCAGTGGTATCATTGTGGTTATCATCATAAATGTGCTGAAATAATTAGATGAAAAATGGGAATATAGCTTTAGCCACGTATGTAAGATCATTTAAAGAAAATGTTCTTTAATAAAAATATGCTGAATATTTAAAACAAATTTAGCGTGAAATTTGATTTTAGCCTAGTTAATTAAAGAGCATCCTTGGTATAACATTAAAAATTTCTTGTGGAAAAAGTTTGTCAACACCCTTCAAAACCTATGCTCTTACACTTACTAAAGACAAAAGAGACAAACTTAAGTTTCAAGTTGTTATGGAGCTCGATGCTAAAGCACAAAAACAAAATTTGATTATGTCAGTTTTTTTGGTTTCATTCTAGATGAACTAATTATCTCGAGTCAATTTTTAAACTCTTGAACCATCAGTAAAAATCGAATTTTAAAATTCTTCAATAACTCGAAAATTTTGTAGCCTGGAATTATACATCCAACCTTATAATTAATTTCATTTAATTACCTCTTCATCGTCCCCTTCTTCAATATCTTCATCTACTGTTTCATCGTCTTCATCATCAATGTCTTCTTCGTCTTCATCTTCTTCGCCCTCCGATTGATCTTCTTCCATTTCGACAAGTGCATCAGGATTCGGACTTGAATCCATGGCCTCTTTAATACGCATGCGTCCCTCATAGCCAAACTAAACGATTAAGGAGGTTATTTGGGAAATTTGTAATTCCATTTTACAACTGTCTTACCTGATTACCATCTAAATTAAATCTTTGTAGATTGGTTTTATTTTGCATTGCTGTGGCCAAAACTAGACCACCATCGGGGCCAATTTCATTAAAACTCAAATCAACATTTTCCAATTCGAAATGACTTTCTTCGAGCGCTTCAGCAAAATGATAGGCTCCATTTGTTTTCAGTAGACAATCACCAAAATTTATTTCTCGAAGACTAAAAACGAAAAATAATAGAAAGGAAAGGATGTTTTTAGTTCTCAACTTAGGATATTTCAATATTAAACTTACTGTGGTGTATACGAAAATGCTTCGGCCAAATGCTGTGCTCCCTTACTGGTCACAGTGTTATCGTTCAAATTCAAAATTTTCAAATTTGGATTCTGTTTAAATCCCTCAGCCAATGCGGCTATACCATCGTGGTAGATGGAATTTTGTGGCATAGCAATCTCTTCGAATGTCTTGATTGTGGAAAATATTTTGGCAATGGCTTTTGCTCCATCGTTCTCTAAACGATTGCGGCCAGTAATGAAAACCTTCAATTTCAAAGGCGTACCGGCCGCCGTACTTGTCCTATGACAATCTAACAAAGCTTTTGAAAGCATTTGTCCGCCACCTATACCCAAACCGCAATTGTTCAAACGAAGCTCTTGAAGTGTATAACACACTTTAGACCTTAAAAGATCTTCAAGGCCTACCATTCCATTGGGACCCAAGGCATTATCACTGAGATCCAGCACAGTTAGTTGAGCTTGAGCTACCATAAGACCATTTCCCAAAAGCTTCAATGCCTCAGGAATTTCCGTTTTTAATCGGCGTGTGAACATATTCTTCCACAAGGCCTTGCGAAACTCTGGATGCTTCTCTAAAGCTTTTCCAATAGCAGCTGCCGCTGGAATGCCCAATGTATTTCCATCAAGTTTTAGGTAGTGTACGGTTTTTTGATTCTCTAATGCTGCTACGACATCCTTAACTGCAAGATAATAGAAAACGTTTAGGTACAGTTTGGTTCTCAAATCCTTTACTCATGAAACTCACCATCATCTGCCGTATCCCAGGTCAATTGTTTATCTTCGAAAGTTACACCCTCCTCCTTTACATCGTCCAATTCTTTAGCAATACCGACAAAAGAAAATGTAGCGGCCATTTTTATATTGATTCTGTTGGCAGCAGTAATGCTTTTTATAAATAGAAAAAGCAAATTCTATCTCTACTTCAAATGCAACTGTTGGTTTAAACCCTTCCAACTTTTGCAATGTCTTTTGCAAAAATAACCTCAAAATGCCGCCACTTTGTTTTCTTGCATCTGTCACCGGTGTTTTGCAAACGCTTTTCATGCGTACCTAAATTGTAGGTAAAAATACGGTGCGCATCAAGTGGAATTTCAATTAATACGTTGACATCCATACACCCAAAAATAAGTGAATCCACCGAGAGCAGAGAATGAAGCCAACCCATTTTTGTCGGCGAGGGCGGGTTGACGGCTAATGCGTCTTACAGACTTACAGACTATAAGTTATTCCGGACGGAATATCTGTGTTTATAAAGAATCTTACATTGTCCAATCGATACGACAATTCGTTGACGACTAAATAATCGGTAAATGTGTTATCGATCCCATAAACATGCAGCAGTATCGAATATGTCTTACGACTTAGCTTATAATTTGGCCAATATATGGGATATGTTCGACACGACCATTGTCTCCGGGTAAACTTATAGTCTGCAAGGCGCATAAGCCGATATCAATTTGTGTATTCGGTGGCCGACAATTATCCATTTTAACATCGATTATGCGTCGTCCAGACTATAAGTTTATTCGGACGACAGCCCTGCCAGCATTTCAAAGTTCCATTTCATCCTCGTACAACATGTAACTTGCAACTACTAAAAAAAGTATCGCATGAGTGCAATTATTAGGTGCCTTCCTTAATAAATTTAGAACGGCGCCAATAAGAGCCCCTTCAAAAAATTAGAAAAAGTGAATTTTAAGATAGTTGTAAAATAATCATTGTGGTCAAGTAAATTACGATTGTTTAGACGTTTATTAATTTGATTAAACATTTATAAATGCTTACAAAAATAACATTTATAACACTATCACAACATTTTTTTCATAATAATAGAAGATAGGTTGTTTTCTTTTAGCACTGGATACAGCATTTGTATGTCCTATGCAGAACATCGTTGCACTGGTGTTCTATCCAGAACATCTCATCAGTGCAAGTAGCGCCGATGTCGCCAGATTGTATTTTGATAAAGTGACGCTTCTTCGATTCACAATAGCAATTTTTTGTGACAAATTTATCGAAAAACATGAAATTCAAAGTAGAACAGTGTCACAAATAATTACATCAGTATATGCTCATTACTATTTGAGCATTTCATACATTAAAAATATAAGATTTCACTTCTTTTCTGTAATTGCGGATGACAGTGTTGCAAATTTTTGGAGATGTCCTGGATAAAGGTAGAATTACATACCGTGCGTTCAATGCGTACAATGCGTCCGATGATTGAAGAGTTGAAACTTCTCTTTGGAATCAAAAGCTCGAATAGTCTGCGGCAAACAGAATCAACGCATGGATTGGCGCATGGTGTGTAATTGACCCTTATGCGCTCTACAGATTATCAGTTATTCCGGACGACAGTGCTCGTGTGGAACATATCCCATATATTGTGCACATTATAAGTTACCGATTATTTAGTCATCGCCGACAACCCTGCCAACATTTTTTGAATTTGGGGGCGCTTCTGAGAATCCCCACTACGTCGAAAACAATCATATACGACATCAAAAACTCGTCGGAAAAGCGCCGTCACTATTGAGAAGTTGTACCACGCCAAGTTACTACGAAAAAGTTTCTCATCAGTGCAATTATTAGGTGCCTATTTAGATCAATTTCGAAGGACGCCAATAAGAACCCCTGCAAACTTTCAGAAAAAGTGCATTTTAAGGTAATTGTAGAAGAATCATTGTGGTCAAGTAAAACACGATTGTGTAGATGTTTATTGATTTGATTAAACATTTATAATTTCTTATAAATATAACATTTTTCGGTTTATCTCATCACATTTAACATAATTTTTTGCATTAATAAAAGAATGATGTTGAGTTTTTAGTAGCAAGTTACATATAGCAGCGTCTATCAGCCAGTTTGTTTATTTTCGATGGAGACAGCGTGCCTGGAAAAATATTTGAAAAACGAACACTTTATTCTATTTGGAAAGTCGAAAATTGTTCACAGTATACCTTTCACAATTTTAAGCGTAATATCTATGTTTTCAGAACTTTATTTTCGTTTTTATTTAAATAAAATATAACAAGCTGGTTGCGCTTGGCGTTTCACAAAAAATAAAATGGCTCTTCTAACAGTAGTGATGGCAAAATAATTTCATGTACATTTTGTACTTATTGATATGCTTCCCCCATCACAGTTTGCGATGGTTGTGGTGATATTTACGAGTCTGTGGTAGCGATGAGGATGAAATGGAACTTTGAAATGCTGGCAGGGAAGTCGTATCGATCCGACACACTGTAAGATTCTTTACAAACACCGACATTCCGTCCGGAATAACTGATAGTCTGTAAAGCGCATAACGCATGTTATGTTATGCGCCGTCCAAATATAAGTTTATCCGGACGATAATGACACGAGCATTATCGTACATACATTATCGAACGTACCCCAGATGGCCAACTATAACTGATGTCCGACAGCATAACCGATACTGCTGCTTATTAATGTCGATTATTTAGTCATCGTCGACAATTCGTATCGATCCGACACATTATACGATTCTTTACAAATACAGACATTCCGTCCGGAATAACTTATAATCTGGATGACGCATTAGTGTCCGCCGCCTACTTGTGAACGACCCATAAAATTGCACAAACAGCTGTTGTTTATCAGAACGTTGTACGCTTCCAATTAGACCAACAATGACCGCTACATCTACATGCCCTGTATTTCTTTCTGTCAAAATAATTGTGTATTTCTCCCACGAACAAAAACAACCAAAGATTCGTGAGCGTCGTTCGTCAAGCAAGGTTGTGTTTTTTCAAGGCTGAGCTTCACGGAACTTGATCACTGCGGTTTTTCGAAATCAAGAAGATTGTGAAATTCTATCTATTTGGTTTCTCTTTTCTTTTTGATTTGGAAAAGAAAAATTGTTACCTATTATTGGCAAGGTGTATTTGCTGATTTTTGTTTATAGGCGGTAAAAATGCCGAATGGGACTGAGGCAAATGTCCCGCCAATTCCACCACCACCGGACATTGGGCGAAGATGCAGATCTAGAAGCCGGAATAAACTAGGAGGAAGAGAGGAAAGTCTGGACAAGCAAGGCACTAAGGTACCGAGATTAGAGGGTCGCCGTGATGTTAAAACATCTGGAGGTTCTCAGGTGAACCAATCGACCATGCTGACTAATTCTAGCCGTGTTTATGAATATGATGCAACAAGCGAAGGCCCCTTTTTAACGTTTTTAGAAACTTTTACGTCTGGCAACGAAAGAAAGCCGATTAACACCATGGCTGCGGCTAGATTCCTCAAAACGTTAAATATACCCAATATTCTGGAAATTGTTAAAGTTGGGTATGGAAGAGTGAAAGTTGTCTTCAAAGATGGTGCTTCGGCAAATAACTTCGTGAAGGATGCCCGTTTAAGTGAAGGTGGATATCAGGCCAGAATATTGGCTCACTTCGTGTCTATAGTAGGAGTTATTTATAATGTACCGGAAGAAATTTCCACAGAGGAGCTAAAAGAGGATTTAAAAACCAATGAGACAACGATTTTGGATATTATTCGAATGACTAGAAAAGAAAGAGGAGAGACCATAAATACAAGGAGAGTGAAGGTCATCTTCAAGGGGCGCAAATTGCCAGAGGTTATTGACTATAGTGGTGCAAAATTGAGGGTACACCATTTTATCCCCTTTGGTCAATGCTATCGGTGTTTCCGATTTAACCATTTTGCAGATCACTGCAAATCACCTGCTAATTGTCGTATTTGCTTCCAACGCCACGAAGTGGTTGACCCGAATAATTGCAGTAACCCGATCACATGCTCTAACTGTGGACTGGCGCACCCTTCCAATAGCCGCGACTGCCCTGCAAGGGAAAAGGCTTTTAGAATTAAAAAAATCATGGTCGTTGAGAATCTATCCATCCGAGAGGCAAGATCTAAATATTCTGCCATTTTTTCGAATAGGTTTGATATTTTGGATCAAAATCTTGATGTGGCTTTTCCCCCCATTCGGCACAAGCCGAACTTTAAGCCTTTCGCTAATAACAGCAATGTGAGCAACAATCTTGATGCAGCAAAAGATCTTCATAAACAATTTTCGTTTGCGCGAGTCGCCAAACTGAATATAAATAAGGAACGAGAGGAGGCTAACGCAAGAAGGACACAAAAAGAGCACCAGGCTGCTTTACAAGAAGGTGAGACGTATAAAGCTCCAAACGGTGTAGGTATTATTGCAGCGGAGAATTTGAAGACATCTGGTTTTGAGAGAGCTATAAATGAATTAGCTAAGAAATTAAATAATTACATTGTTGTGGGTGCAAATGGCTCCGGAGGAGACCATTTGAACTTCATTCAAGATCTTCATCAAGATATGAATCGCTTTTTTGCTACGCAAGACGTCGAGTTGATAAAAGCTGGGGGGGCCACTAGCCTCTCAGTGTAATTTTGTTTTTTTCATTGTATTATTATTGTTAAAGAAAAGATGAGAATTTTACAACTGAATATTCAGAGCCTGAGAAAGAGAGAGAACAAAGATGTCTTGGAATTATTTCTTGAGACTAACAAGATAGACATAGCACTACTGTCTGAAACATGGTTGACTGATAATTCGACTACAAGCATTTGTAATTTTAATTATGTTTATAAGAACAGGAGTGATGGATATGGAGGTGTAGGCATCTACATTAGAAGAGATATATCATTTTCAATTTTGGACAAATTTCCTGTTGGGGAAGTGGTTGGTATTCGTACTCATAATTTGAGGAAAAATGTCTGTGTTGTTTCGGCTTACATACCACCTAATACCTCAAACGGTGCTTTTAAGGCGATTATTTCCAGTTTCATTGACTCTGTTGAGAACATGTCCCTTCCGATGATTTTTGGCGGTGATTTGAATGCCAAATCGCATCTTTGGGGGTCTCCAGTTTCTGATACGAGAGGTGACATTCTTGCAGATTTGATGTATGGTTCTTCTTTTTGCTGTCTCAACACTGGTGACTACACTTTTTCTGTTCGTGATGGCCAATTCTCTTTTCTTGATGTTACGTTCTGCAGAAACTTTGTTCGAAATCCGAGTTGGTCTGTTCGGAAGGCAAAACTGACTAACAGTAATCATTTTCCCATTGTAATTGAAATCTGTGATATTGATCCGGCACCAAGGGGTTTCTACAAAGTGTGCCATCGCCGTGTATTAGACGGTGTTAGTCGTTTGAGTGTGGGCACCTCATATGAGGAATTCAGTTCCAAAATGGATTCTATAATTCAAAATTGTTCGGAATACATAGATTCTAGGAACAAATATAAACCCAAACCATGGTGGGACCCCGAGGCCTCAAGATTATTTCGAAGGCGCAATGCTCTTAGATTGAAATATCACCGATACAGAACTTATGAGAACTGTCAAGATTGGATTATGGCTGACAATGAATTGAAGAACTATATTGGAACTTTAAAGAAATCGAATTTTCAAGCCTTCCTCTCTGAAGTCTCTTCGGCTTGCTCTCCGAGGGAGGTTTGGGATAAAGTGAAGAACGTGCGGAAATTTGGTAAGGAAAAAAATATAAACAACATCTGGAATGAGGAACAGAAAGAGTGTTTTATCAATATGGTCACAGAATCTGCTCCCATTAACATCCCGCCGCCGCTCTCAACTGATTTTAAAAATAGAGACCCATTACCTCAATTCGGAGTATGTGATTTTGAATCGTTCATTAGATCAAGAAATCCCGGATCTGCAGCTGGTGCTGATAAGATAACTTATGAAATGATTATTAATTTAAAGGACTCAGACAGAATTGCGTTTTTCGAAATCCTGAAGAAGCTTTTCGAGGACGGTATTTTTCCTAATTCCTGGAGGAGAATTCTTTTAACGCCGGTCCCAAAGAGGAACAAAGATGCCACCATGATCGTAAACTTTAGACCGATATCGCTTCTGAGTGTACATGTCAAATTAATAGAAGGTGTGCTGAAAAATCTGATTAATGAACATATCAGATCATTTAACCTGCTCCCTGAACGCTCTTATGCCTTTAGACCTCATCATTCGACAGCCATGCGCATAAACGACCTTGTGAATTTTGTGGCCGACCTGAAGTCGAGGTCAATGCATGTAATGGGTATGTGTGTTGATGTGGAGAAAGCGTATGATTGCACAGATATAGAGGTTCTGAAGGATGTCATGGAAATTTTGGGCTTTAACAGTCACATTACTTGGTGGATCTATGAATTTTTTAGAGAAAGGATATTAATTTGCGGGACAAAGTCGAAAGAGACATTTGGTGGACTAGCTCAAGGGAGTGGGCTGAGTCCAATTCTTTTTAACTTATACACCATTTCACTTCATCATGTCAATTCGAGTCAATGTCGTTTATTTCAATATGCAGATGACTTTGTTTTGATCTGTTATGACAAGGATTTTAACAGTACCAAGACATTGCTTCAGTCTAAAATTATTGACTTTAAGGCAAGATGTAATGAAAAGAGTCTTAATTTCAACATGGCCAAGACAAGTGTGGTTCACTTTAACAGAAGACAACGAGATTTGAACATATGCGTTGAAAACACACTCCTGAATCAAGTACAGGAAATGAAATACCTAGGTGTGGTGATCTCGACAAATGGTTCGTCGAACGAACATGTGGACTTTACGATCAGGGAGATTGAAAAGAAATGCCGCTTCATGAATATTATCAATGGGTGTCGTTTTGGAGTGCATCCGATTAAGGCATTACTTTTTTATAAAGCATTTGTGAGGTCGAAAGCTGAATATGGAGCCTCGGCTCTTTCAAATATGTCTCAAGTTGCTTCTGGCAGAATTAAAAGTTGCCTTAATAATGTCCTGAGAAAGGCCCTGGGTCTCATACGCACAACACCTGTTTCAGTCATATATCATATGGCTGGTGAATTGCCTCCTGACAAGAGATTTGAATTGGCAACGGCAAAGGAACTAATAAAAGTTTTTGCGTTGAACCTTCCGGCAAAGGAGATAATGGCTGTTCGGGATCGTCCATTGAATTCTAGTTACTACAGAATCTATCATCAATTCCAGCATATTTTTGAAGACGTCGCACAGATCTCTGAATCAATCATTAAGCCAAGTAATATAAAGTTTGATGAGGACTTTTTCAAAGGAGCTGTCAAAAATAAGGCTGAAGCTAGCGTTGAACTGGTTAGGAGTCTGAGGTTGGAGAAGGAGGCGGATCTACAAGATAGAAAGTTTGATTTAATCTTCACGGATGGCTCAGTGCATGCTGAATATACGGGGGCTGCTTTCTACCACCAGGCTTCTGGTTTGGTTCAGGCCTTCTGTGTCACCAAAAGACTGTCTTCTATGTCGGCGGAGCTTGTTGCGTTATATAAAGCTCTTGAATTTGCTACAAACAACGGGCTGACAAATATTGCATTTTTAACGGATAGTCTAGCTGGAGTTCAAGCGCTTAAAAACAACGGAGGACTTAATTTTTTGGCACATCAATTTCTGGCTCTTGCAAATGAACACTGTGGAAGCATCGAAATACATTTCATTCCCGGGCACATGGGAATACCTCACAATGAGAAAGTGGATGAAGCAGCGAAAAAGGCATTTGAAGAGGGATGGCGTTTAGATTTGAAATGGCCCTTAGGTGATGCTATTCGTACAATAGAGGAAAAATTGTGGTTGAAATGGTCAACGGAATATATACAAGAGGCGTCAGTACGAAATTCCTGTTACTTCAGAATCTTTCCGACGGTGCGGTAGAAGCCGTGGTTCGGTAATGTGGCAGTGAATACTCTTCAGTGTAAAGCAATTAATAGAATACTGAGTGACAATGCATTCTGCAATTCTACACTTTATAAGGTGCGAGTAGCTGATTCTCCAGAGTGTGAGTCATGTGGTGGGGTGGAGACCCCATCCCATGTGATTTTTGAATGCCCTAGATTTTTCTTGGAAAGAACGCACTTCACCGAATTGGATGGTATATTTGATATTGAACAATTTGTTGACAAATTTGGTATAGAAGGTTTGAGCATTTTAGCGGATTTCTTGGAGAAGACTGGTCCATGCATTTAGTTTCATCACAGCATTGCGATGTCTATTAGTGTTGGCTTTGTGATTCCGGGCCAAATAAGTCTTCCAATAAGGGTGTTTTTTTTCATCGGCATTGGGAGCAACTTAAAAGGAAAAAAAAAAAAAAAAAAAAAAAAAAACAACCAAAAAAATCATACAAAATAAACCTTAATAAGCAATACAGACACTCTTTTTCCGGGAGCTTGTCTTGTGTTTGTATCAAAGATACAAAATGTGTAAGCTTAAACTAAGGGCCTCATTGAGATATAGACTCCAAAACGAATAGCGTGTTCGAACACACAAAAAGTAGCCAAAGTTTAATTTTAGGAATGAGGAAAATGTTGTCCAGCACCAAGCATTGGCTATTTTTATTAGCTGCAGTATGTCTAATGATGATCATTGGCTATTGGGTGCTAGGATCTGAAGTGAAATTAGTGGGTATGTAAAGAAATGTTATATATGTTCATTCCAAGAATTAATATGAGTAATTCTCTTTCCCCTTGAAGCTTTGAAACCAATAACAAAACCGCAACCATCTGTCAATGCTTTAGCTGGCTCAAGTGTAGACAATTTCGACTATGAGGAACAACTGGTAGTACTCTATAACAGAGTTCCTAAAACAGGCTCTACATCTTTTGTGAATATTGCCTATGATCTATGTAAAAAGAATCGTTTCCATGTTCTACATATCAATATAACAGCAAATAGCCATGTGTTGTCTTTGCCAAATCAGGTAAGTGAATGAGAACATAAAGTGGATATAATCTAATATTATGTGAAATATGAATTCGCCTGTATGGTATCAGTGGGTCCATAAAATTAAGGGCATGAGAAGGCTGTTATGATGGCAAATGTTCGATGGGAGAATTGCAAGGGCTGTAACGACACCAAGCTAATATGGCCCCATTTAAACTTAAACCGCACACTAGATATGCTAATGTTCTCGAGACGTCAGATATCACTCCTGATATCTGCTATAACGGGTCGCTGCCTGATAGGCCAACGAGGGATCACAACACCAAGCCCTTTGGGTCAATGCTTCCACACCGTCATAGTCCGGATTATGATGCGTGCGCTATCCCTACGTAATGCGCAATGGGGCTGTGACTTCAGCGGTCTGGAGGGTGGGTTCTTGGGCGCTGGGTTCGTTCGAAACAAAGAGAAAAAATATAGACGGTGTAATTTGTTCTGATTGGTCAGATTAGGGTTATATCTAATTACATCTTATTGGTATTAAATTGGATCTAATTAGACCTCAAAAATCTAATCTATTATCTGAAAGGGATAATATTAGATACGGTCAGATTTGTCCTTGTTGGACGTCTGTTGAAGATTACTATTATGATTATTATTTTTTAAATTCATTGTTTACCATAATCTTGTTATCGCCAATACTTATATACTGTAATTATAAGATTATTAATAGCTTATTGTATGTGAAACTCGAAAAGTCATCATTTTTATTGAGCAATTTTGTGATTCTTCATAGAGGCGCCTTGAAACCAGGGAAATTATTTTTGATTTATTTTATGCATTTCATTATAATCGAGCCAATATACCATACGATTATTATATTAAAAGTATGAAAATCATTGCAAAATTTTGATCCATTAATTCTAGAACTAGAACTATATGCAAATATTTTTCTTTATTTCTTTATTATTTTTTAACATAAATACGTTCTACTTATTCCAGGTGTCCTTTGTGCGAAATATCACCCAGTGGCATGAAATGAAACCTGCGTTATACCATGGACATGTGGCATATTTGGATTTCTCGAAGTAAGTAAAAGAGTTTTCTTTAAGAATTACAAACAATTACATCTTACGAGGATAGTCCAATAAGTAAACCTCACGATAGTTAATTGTGATGTAAAAATATCATAATTTACTATTATTCTCAAAGTATTATTTCTATAAAAAATTTTTTTCCAAATTTTATTTCTATAAAAAAATTGTCAAAATTTTATTTCTTAGAAAATTTTCTCAAAAATTTATTTCTATAAAAAATTTTGTCAAAATTTTATTTCTATAGAACATTTTCTCAAAATTTTATTTCTATAGAAAATGTTCTCAAAATTTTATTTCTACAGAAAATGTTCCCAAAATTTTATTTCTATAGAAAATTTTCTCAAAATTTTATTTTCATAGAAAATTTTCTGAAAATTTTATTTTTATAGACAATTTTGTCAAAATTTTATTTCTATAGAAAATTTTGTCAAAATTTTATTTCTATGGAAAATTTTCTCAAAGTATTATTTCTATAATTTTTTTTCAAAATTTTATTTCTGTAGAAAATTTTCTCAAAATTTAATTTCTATAAAAAAAAAATTTCAAAATTTCTTTTCTCAAAATTTTATTTCTTTATAAAATTTTCTCAAAATTTTATTTCTATAGAAAATTTTCTCAAAATTTTATTTCTATAGAAAATTTTCTCAAAATTTTATTTCTATAGAAAATTTTCTCAAAATTTTTTCTCTATAGAAAATTTTTTCAAAATGTTATTTGTATAGAAAATGTTGACAAAATTTTATTTCTTTAGAAAATTTTGTTAATATTTTATTTCTATAGAAAATTTTGTCAAAATTTTATTTCTATATAAAATTTTCTCAAAATTGTATTTCTATACAAAATTTTCTCAAAAATTTATTTCTATAGAAAATTTTCTCAAAAATTTATTTCTATACAAAATTTTGTCAAAATTTACCAAACATTGTCTGGAATTTTTTAAACTCGACTATGCAGAACTACTCAGTTTTGGATCTGCCTATACGTACAAAACAGGTATCGTAGCACATTAAACTCAAAAAATAGGTATATTCCTTCTATTTGCTCATTAAACTAAATTTACCTTTAATTAAAGCATCACAGCAAACAAAATTACAACACTAGGAGCTTCTAGGAATATTCGAGATCTTGTATTAAAAAAAAATATATATTTATTTTGTTTTTCCATATACCATTAATTATAAAATGGAAACCAGACGCGGACTGTTGCTTTTGGTAAATTTTTTTCGTATAGGTTATAGAAAAAGGGTGCTTCACCACGGAGGCCTATTTTGTAGATCTCGAAGACTATGTAGAAACCCATATTTCAAAATACTTACCGGGTTACCGTTGATAATAACTTTAGAAAAATAGTGGTTATATCATTATTTCTCTAAAGTTATTAGTTATGGGACTATGAACAGAAACAATTCAAAAATTAAAAATAAGAAAAAGAGTTCAACATTTTTTAAAGTTAATGTTTTTTTATTTTTCTACAGATTTCAAATAGCCCATAACCCAATATACATTAATTTAGTTCGTAAGCCATTGGACAGACTTGTCTCCTATTATTATTTTCTACGCTACGGGGATAACTATCGTCCGAATTTGGTACGAAAGAAAGCAGGCAATAAAATTGTAAGTTTATTATTCTTAAATCTATTTTTTTTTTTGCATTTTTTTTTTTCTTTTGTTTGCTTAAATGCCTGCTTTTTCTTATTGCAGACATTTGATGAATGTGTAAAACTTAAACAACCAGACTGTGATCCAAAAAATATGTGGCTACAAATACCCTTCTTTTGCGGACATGCCGCCGAATGTTGGGAACCTGGAAGTCAATGGGCTCTAGATATGGCCAAGAAGAATTTAGTTAATGAGTATTTTCTGGTTGGTGTGACGGAGCAAATGGAAGATTTCGTTGATCTATTGGAGAAATCATTACCAAGGTAAATGTCTTTATATTTAAAATACTGAGAAAAAAATGGATATGATCCTAAAAATACATCGGCTCAGGAGGTCATTCTAAATATAACAATTACAACAAAGAACGAATCAAATGAATCTAATGAATGCCTCGTTTTTAAAATTGGATATGAACCAACATATAAATGGACACACGTACGTACGGCCACCAAGGACTAGATCGGCTCAGTTGGTAGTTCTTGGTAATACAAAAACAAAGATCGAGTCAAATTAATCTAATGCCTCGTTTTTAATTTAATTTCATTTGATAATATTCAAATAATATCGCCTTTTCCATTTGCAGAATGTTTCATGGCTTTCGAGAATATTATCAACATTCAAATAAATCACATCTAAGAAATACTCTAAATAAGCGTCCCCCTAGTGAAACGACTGTGGCAGCTATTATGGAGTCTAAGATCTGGAAAATGGAAACAGAATTGTATGAGTTCGCTTTGGCACAATTCGAATTCACAAAGCGAAAACTTATGCAACCTGATAGGAAACAGATACAACGGTTTATGTATGAAAAGGTCAAACCAAAATAAATGGATATAAAGACGTCGCATTTGTACACACACACACACTTAATAGAATAATATTATGTAAATAATTGAGAAAGCAAGTCCCTGATTTTTGAAATCAATTGTCTGTGTTTTTGTATGTGGTTTCCAATGAAACCAATATGTACTTAATCTATAATTTTTAATAATTTATTATTTTTTTTAGTAGCCGAAATGTGTATACATAACCTCGAAATAGATTCTTCCATAAAGTATATTTTAATTTATTGAAAACATTTTCCCCCAAGCGACTTTTGTTTGGATATTTGGAAAAAATAACTTAAGAGGTCTACAATAGCTATAAAACTATTTTCTCGATGATTTACTAAATATTTTTTTACAGAAAGAATAGAAAATGGAACAATATCTCAAGATAATATCGATGGTCGTTTTTTGAACACCACACCGAAAATTTTATAAATTAACAATTTCCTTAAATGGCAAGATACAGAACTGTAGAAAATTGTAGCATATCAAAATTTATTATTTATTTTTTTTTCTAGGCCAAAAGTGTTCCACAGACTTCTAAATACATTTTAACAAGAAAACAAACAAAAAATGTATGTACATATTACACTGACAAGGTATAGCCATAGTCATCCATTATACATATGACCTTAAACTAGACTATAGTTTTAGTTACAAAAAATGAAAAATTCAATTTTTTATACCTATTGACAATACTAGTAAACCGAGAATATAACATACCTATAAGTTTATAATAAAACTTATCTTAAAGACATAAATATGTATATGCCTATATAATCAATATAAATAATATTTTTCCGAAAATAGTTTTAATTAAAACTCAAAAGAATTTATATATAGCAAATAAATTTGGAAACAGTAACTAGTGAAATACACCAGAACAAAGTTTATAATGATGGCGTGCATATATAACATAATATATTTTTAAGGAAGTATTTGAAATAATATGATTTAAATAATAAAATAATTATATAAAATAGCACTAATTGTATGTGATAAATAAGGGGTGAAATATTCTTTAGATTATGTAAAGATCTAGAAAGAGAGCACTCATAAAATATTTGAAATAAAAATATAGAAGGTAAGTAATAACTAGCACTTAATTTTTCAAAAAGTTGGAAAATTTACGAAACCTACGTCAAAGCCGACTACAAGCAACTTCCAGGACAGGAGTTTTATACGGCAAAAGGAAGCGGAAAAGGTAGCAGATATTTTCAAGCCCATAAAACTGTCAAAGTTCGCAAAGAAATATCTGGTTTGGCAAGCCATCTGTACCTGTGGCTTGAAAAGCAGCATTTTCATAGCTTCCGGGACTGTCAACCAAGAAATTTATGTGAAAGTGTGTTTGAATAAACGTCTGCTGCCTTTCCTGAAGAAACACGGTTGTTCCGTACTGTTTTGGCCGGATTTGGCATCTTGCCATTACGGTAAAAAGGCCATGGAGTGGTACGCCGCCAACAACGTGCAGGTGGTTCCCAAGGACAAGAACCCTCCCAACACGCCAGAGCTCCGCCCAATTGAGAAATACTGGGCTCTTGTCAAGCGGAACCTAAAGAAGACCAAAAAAACTGCTAAGGACGAGCAGCAGTTCAAGGCAAACTGGCTTTCTGCGGCGAAGAAGGTGGACAAGGTGGCTGTACAAAATCTGATGGCAGGTGTCAAGCGTGAGGCCCGGCAATTCGGATTTGGAAAAGCGAAAGCCTAACTGAATATTTGTCCTGAATTTTATACTAATTGAACTTGAAAAAGAAATTTAATTTGATTTTTTAAATAAACGATTTCACCGATTTACACGCGTTTTCCCTTGTCCAAATTTTGACCGTATCACCCTTTATACCATGCACCATTTGGTATGTCAACATTTTCGGGATGTACATTCCCAAAAACTCATTTAAATCTGAACCGATGTGGATAACAATTTTTACACTTCTGACAAAATTTCCAGACTTAAAATTTAAACTGATAAATGTCCTGGGATGGAGCACAATTTCAGTAAACAACACTAAAAATACAGACTAAAGTTCGGCCGGGCCTAATCTTAAATACTCACCGCCATGAATCAAATAATTACTTGAAAATATATATAGAATTTCAGGTGGATATGATGCTGATGATGATGGAAATCGGGAGACTTAACATATGGGGGCTATACCAAAACATGGACCAATCCATACCATATTAGCTACACCTATTAATGGTCCTAAATTCAAAATTCGAAAAATTTCAGGCAAATCTAATAATAATTAGGATATCTAGAAGCTCAAGAGCCCAAATTGGCAGGTTGGTTAATGTGGGGGATATAACAAACCATGGACCGATACACACACTTATTTATGGAACCAAAATTTCTCTCGAGTTTAGATTTCTGGCAAATCTAATAAAATTTAGGATATCTAGAAGCTTAAAACCCCAAATTGACAGGTTGGTTAGTATGGGGGCTATATCGACCGATGTAGCCCATGTTCGAATTTGACCTGCTTGCATTTATGAATGGGTAGATTTGATCCGTTTTCCGTATTAACTGTGCCGATTTTATAAGGAAAAATATATGGTAGCCATCATGGTGCAATGGTTAGCATGTCCGCTTTGCATACAAAGGGTGGCGGGTTCAATTCCTTCATCGACCGAACACCAGGTGACATTTCTGAGTGTTTCAAAGCTTCTCTAAGTGGTTTCACGGTAATGTGATATGCCGTTCGTACTCGGCTATAAAACTGATGTTCCTTGTCATAGAGCTAAACATGGATTCGGGCAGCAATCTGTGATAAGAGAGAAGTTCACCACTGTGGCACCACAATAGTCTAAGTGAGCGGGCTACCACCATACCTAACCCAGATCTCGCCAAGGCAGGCGTTGAATTGTGTTTGATTTGTTTTTTGTCAAAATTTGGTGAAATCGGGTGATATTTCCAGAAGTTTGCGGATGACTTAATCTTAACCGATTCAGGGGAAAGTGTGCAATTTCTGTGTGTACAATATGTGTAATTATTCACTGACATTATGTCTAAAATGTAGGTGTTTTGGTCATATTTACCCAAAATCCGAAGAACCTTGCCAGCATTGGATGGTGTCCCAGGATTGTTAAATTATTTTTGCCAAGTAATATGCTTGCGTATTTTTCCGTACGAAATTTTCAGATTTGTACATCTATCTTTTCGAAAATAAAACCTCAAAATAAAAAAAAAATCAGTTATTCCGCGCGAAAGATTTTCCCCCTTGTTCTGGTTTTCGAATTCGCAAAACGCAAAATGTTCCTTAAGCGCTAGTTTTCGAACCACAATAATATATAATACGAATATATTCTATTCTAGTGGATAAGGAAATTAAATGGAAGAAATTTGTTGGCAAAGTATGAAATGGTTCAGAAGTTATTGACATTTTAAAATTGTGTGTTTTGCGAATTCGTCAACCGGAATGCGCTTTACAGATTATCAGTTATTCCGGACGGAATGTCGGTGTTTGAAAAGAATCTTAAGCGGACCTTAGACGTTCGGATAAACACTACGACAGAGGTTCGCCTATTTGTTTTTTTTTGTACAACAAAAGACAATATACATACTACAAATTCTTTCATATTAACACCCCATGTGTATATAAAATAAGTACGAATTCGTTTGTCTAATATGAACGTCGTACGTCATAATTTAGGCTTCGGAAAATTTTCCCATCACTGTCAAGAAGAAGGAAAGCAGCAGCAGGAAAAGCCCACAAGTCAGAAAACCGTCGAAGAAGAAGAATACCATCGGGATAATCGTGGAAGGTTTTCTTAAGTGGGCTATGTGTTTTCATTTTAAAACCCAGGAAAAAAACTAAATATTTTTTATATACTGTCGTTGTAATCGTGGATTTGCAAATCAATTGTGCATACCAGAAAACGAGAATTTCTCTGGCATAAAAAGGCAAAACTAAATAAAGAAATTTGTGTTTTCCGTCTCGAGTTGACCGTGCCAAACAAAAGTTTGTTTTGTTTTCCCAATTAAATTGCAAAAGTGTATTTTACAACAAATATGTGGAGATAAAACAAAAACTCCATTGTGTATGCATTTGTGATCGTGATACAGAATATCCAAATCGAAATAAAAAAGCAAATGAAATTAGTGAAATTTCAATGTGTAATGAACATAGAGTAATATTCCATTAATTTTCACCAAGGAGGTCTTGTATGTAACACGATGCTGCAGAAAAACCCTATATAGATAGGCGATTTTGTTGTAATTCTTAGTTCCAAATATTCATGCCGCTCCTTGTTGGGGCTTGTGGAGCACAGCATAAAAACGAATAGCAGCAGGGGCTACATAAAAAACACAGTGTTTTGTTTAGAAAAGAGGTAGTGTGACTTCGCATTTGCGACTGAGAAAGAGAGAGAGAGAGCGAAAGCGATTGAGAGTGAATAAGTGAGAGAATTGAAAAAAAGATAACACATATAAGTAAATTGCAAGCAAATAATTTTAAATTAAATAAACAAAGCGTTTGTGAAGCTTAAACAATTAAGTTGTGGATTAATTTCGTGTCCTTGCCAAAAGAAAATCTTCCGATATATAACAAAGGTAAGCTAGTTTACAATATGCGCCCTCCCCCTCCCCCTCCCCCACCCCTTCCACAGACAAAGTAAGTTAGAGTTGCCAAATATTCGTTGTATGTAAGATGTCCTTTTAATCTCTCTAGCCTAAATTTTCTTTATTAACGTAGTGCTTGTCATATGACTAAAATTGGAATTTTATGCAAAATTGTTCCTACATATTCTTGCTGCCCAGATCTAAAGTTTGCTAAAATTCTCTTTCATTCTCCTCTTGACTTTTGCCAAATTTTCCGAACGTTGGCTTATTTTTCAATGCCTTCCATCCACCAAAGTAAATATTTTTCATAGGCGTTTTTTAGGGATTACAATTTTCTGGTTTTTTATTTTCTTCTACTCCCTTCCTTTATGCAGTAAATGTAAATTCTCTGCATTTTATTGCTGACAAATGTGTTAGGTTGGTATTTACATTTACTCCCCAGTGTTTTGCGTTTGAATTGATAACACCAAAATGTGTTTACCTTTCTTGTTTTTGGTGTAAGCGGGGGCCCCCCTGTGAAAGGTGTGGTATAACCAAAATAAACAATTCTGTTGTTGTTGTTGTTTTCCTTAAAAGGGGTATTAATTATAAGCAATGTTTGCTCTTCAAAAAGACTCCCACGAGCGTTGCTTTAACAAAATCTGGATACATGGATATTATCCCATATTTTTTGTATTTTGTTTTGGGATATATAGAAGCAAATAGGTGCCGGAAGATACTTCTGGGGTATTTTCGGAGAGTATCTTCTATAATACGTTAGGATGTAAGGACCTCTTTAAGTTAAGATTTTTCTGATTGGATTTGTATGGTGTAGTATATAGCCATCGATTTCGATGCAATCGAAATGTTTATGTGACTTTAATTTACATTGACCGCCTACATACGAGGGCGGTTCGGAAACTTCTTAGCCTATCAATGAAAAAGAATAATTAGTTTTTCAAAAATATTTTTATTTTTCAATATAATCTCTTAGATTTGGGAACAAGTAAAAGTCACTAGGAGCTAAATCAGTAGAATAAGGTGGGTGGTCAAGCAACTCGTACTTTAATTCGTTGATTTTAGCCATTGTTAAAACATTCTTGTGCGCTGGTGCGTTGTCTTGATGAAAAATGATTTTTTTGTGTTGTAAGCCAGCACGTTTTTCTCGAATTTGTACATTTAATTGATCCAAAAGGTTGCAATAGTACTCTGAATTTATTGTTTTATCCTTTTGCAGATAGTCAATCAATAAAATACATTTGAAGTCCCAAAAAACCGTGGCCATAACATTACCAGCCGATTGTATTGTTTTTGCATTCCACTACTGCGCGGTTCATCTCCAATGCTTGTACGACCACGTTTAAATTCAGCAACCCAATTTTTTACCCTGCGCCACACTGTGGAACAGGGTATTATAAGTTAGTGCATATGTTTGCAACACCCAGAAGGAGACGAGATAGACACATGGTGTCTTTGGCAAAAATGCTCAGGGTGGGCTCCTGAGTCGATATAGCCATGTCCGTCTGTCCGTGAACACATTTTTGTAATCAAAGTCTAGGTCGCAGTTTTAGTCCAAACGACTTAAAATTTGGCACAAGTATGTGTTTTGGCTCAGAATAGAACCCTATTGATTTTGGAAGAAATCGGTTCAGATTTAGATATAGCTCCCATATATATTTCGCCCGATATGGACTTATATGGCCCCAGAAGCCAGAGTTTTACCCTAATTTGCTTAAAATTTTGCACAAGAAGAGCAATTAGTGCTATAGTCAAGTGTGCCAAATTTTATTGAAATCGGTTCAGATTTAGATATAGCTCCCATATATATCCTTCGCCCGATATGGACTAATACGGTCCCAGAAGCCAGAGTTTTACCCCAATTCGGTTGAAATTTTGCACTAGGAGTACAATTAATAGTGTAATCAAGTGTGCCAAATTTTATTGAAATCGGTTCAGATTTAGATATAGCTCCCCGATTTACACTCATATGACCACAGAGGCCAATTTTTTGTTCCGATTTAGTTGAAATTTTGCACAGGGAGTAGAATTAGCATTATAGCTATGCGTGCCAAATTTGGTTGAAATCGGTTCAGATTTAGATATATCTCTCATATATAGCTTTCGCCCGATTTACACTCATATGACCACAGAGGCCAATTTTTAGCTCCGATTTAGTGGAAATTTTGCACAGGGAGTAGAATTAGCATAGTAGCTATGCGTGCCAAATTTGGATGAAATCGGTTTAGATTTAGATATAGCTCCCATATATATGTTTTTCTGATTTCGACAAAAATGTTCAAAATACCAACATTTTCCTTGTAAAATCGCTACTGCTTAATCGAAAAGTTGTAAAAATGACTCTAATTTTCCTATACTTCTAATACATATATATCGAGCGATGAATCATAAATAAACTTTTGCGAAGTTTCCTTAAAATGGCTTCAGATTTAAATATTCCCATATTTTTTTACTAACATTGTGTTCCACCCTAGTGAATTAGCCGACATAAATTTTGAGTCTATAGATTTTGTAGAAGTCTATCAAATTCTGTCCAGATCGAGTGATATTTAAATGCATGTATTTGGGAAAAATATATAGCCCCCAACACATTTGACGGATGTGATATGGTATCGAAAAGTGGTGCAGGGTATAATATAGTCGGCCCCGCCCGACTTTAGACTTTCCTTACTTGTTTACTGTTGTATATGAAGGAGCACTTTCACCTAACACATTCACCATATCATTATGAATTTCTTGCCCCGATAAACCTTTTTTATGTAAATATTTAATGACAGCACACATTTCTAATTTTTCCATTGTAAAAAAATTGCGGATGCGTCTTCTTTGAACACCTGTTTCTATATGAAGGAGTTGCCAGATCGAAACAAAATTTAACATGTGTTCATAACAGAGATGGAAGTTTCCAAAACACTTAACTTTTTTCTCTTTATACCACGCTTTTTGTGCTAGGCTAAGAAGTTTCCGAACTAGGGATCTAAAGTACAAATCAATAATCGATTTTTCGACTTTTCGATTATTGACTTTTAATCAAAAATCGATTTTCGATTATTTTTACCATTCAAAATTCGAATATTCGGTTTTTCGTAATCGAATTTCATAGAAATAATGATTATACAAAATATTCGATTTTATGAAATCTATTTTGTTTTTGCGAGTTGGAGAGAAATGCAAAAAATAGTGTTCTAGTCAAACATGTTAATTTTGTTTTTAATTTGTTTAATATATTTTTAAATGGTTAAGTATAAAATTTTTAACATGTACGAATCATTTATCATTATTTCACAAAATAAATTCAAGGAAATTGAAAACACAAAGGATTCATTTAAACCAATTTGATATTTAACTTAATCAAATCAATATTTTTATTCTTATTGGTAATAGAATTCTATAAATAAAAATGAAGAAATATCTCGGTATTTTTCAATTAAATTGAAACCAATGAATATGAAAACAGAAAACACTAAAATCGAGTTTTAATAGTCAAAATTAAAAATTAGATGAAAATCTAAAATCGATTTTACGATTATTTTTAGGTTAATAATCGATTTCGATTTTTTTAAATTTTCATGCCAAAATTCGAATAATCGATTTTCGATTTATAGATCCTTATTCCGAACTTCCCTCGTATCTAGGGGATAGCTGAGTAGTAGCATTTTCAATACAAACGAAAATAAAAAATATTGACTCACAGGGGAAAAATCTGTCCAAAAATCCATTCACTTTAGCTGGATATGACTATTCTGATTTTCAAACTGCCGGCATTTGGTCATATTTTCGTGCAATGCTTTTTTCATCGTATTAGTATTTGCACAATTTATAGATTTCAGCTTGGTTAAATGGTCCAAATCGAAAGGTCATCAGATTGGCATATTTATTTAAACTTTTCTTGTTTGTACGTACGTCGTTGATCCATGTCGGAATTGCTTGCAAGCCCTCCAAAACATCTCCAAAACTGCTTTCCCAATAATAAAAGCATTTGCTTTGACGTCATACACAGCTGCCCAAAGCATCACTTGATATGGAAGATAAATTCGGAAGGCGTTCGTTTATATATTTGACATTATTTAATAAATATCCACATTTAGTGGATTTAATTTATAGAATAATTTTCCATTTTAAAAGTACGTTTAAAACTTACTTTAACATTTGTTTTGAATATGGGGTTTGATTTCTGTTAAATAACGTTTATAAAATAAAAAAATATAAATATCGATCCTGCCAGGAGTCGAACCTGGAATCTTCTGATCCGTAGTCAGACGCGTTATCCATTGCGCCACAGGACCATATAACAACTAACCATATAAATATATTATTCATATAGTGGTGAGTCATTTGTGTGGTATGAGATGATAAACAAAAGCACATATTGAACGCTTTGTGTTCTGGTGATCTAAAAATATTCCAGTCCAACAGATAATGATCACGTTCCAACCATCAATCTATGATTATACAAATAGATGGCCAACCACTTAAGGGCTAAAATTAATTATCTAAACCATTCATCTCTATGTCATCATTATCGCCATCAGTATCTTCTTCATTGTGGGCAACAACAAACAAAACCATGATGAATGATTCCATTGAGTGATTTTGTTAAATAGAAAACAACTTATCTATAATATATTTTGAAAAGAAATATTATTTATTGATACGTTACTATAATTCATTGGAGAAGTGCTCTCTAATATGCAATGTTTTACCTGATGAAGGGCTTAAAAAATTTGTCCTTGCCAGCTTTCGTCCCTATTTACTTGTTTTTAATTTCCCTTCATTCAGCATAATTATGTGTATTCCGTTTATAACTACGTTATAATAAAATTGCTGCAGATTTCTTTTAACAGCTGTTACTTTGTATATTTCAGCATATTATGACTGATTAACAATGACTGACTTATTGGGGTATACAAAGCTAAAAAGAAAACAAAGCAAAACAAAAGAAATTTACAAGAAATCAAGATGATAAAGAAGAAAAATGAAAGAATTGATGCTGTAATCTCTGATGTAACAGTTTTTGATGGTGATATTACTGTGAATTGAACATGCGTTCATAATCATTTTATGGCAAAGATAGCTACAGTTAATATAAAAAAGAAAATAACAGTAACTTTGTTTCAGTATTACGCGTATGTGCTTCTTGCAAATATTTATATGTAGAAGAAAATTATTAGTATGCGTGTTAAAGAAAACGACCTGGAAGTTTCATAGAGTGACCCATACCCGGGTACTTCCCCCGGGTATGGGTCACTTTGTTGGAATCAGCTCACCGAATGACACAACATATATTAATTTTAAGTAATTAGGTGAGGGGCCCATAAACTGCAGTTGCTCCCAAAATTGTTTCATTTCTCTTTTGGATGAAAATAACGGTACTTAAATTTTTTCTTTTTGACGCTGTTTAGGTGACTCTATGCTATGATTATCATTAGCGATTTTCTCGCTAGATACCAATTCGATGTACCGTTGAATGTAATATGTTCTGCAAGCTAGAAGTTCAATAGAAAATAGTTATACAGTAATCCCTCGATTTACGTCGTGATTGGTTCCGGAATTTGACAACGTTAATCGAAACGACGTAAAACGTAGAGTTAAACAGGGAATTCCCCCGGGGCGGTGTGATATCTCCGGCACTGTTTAACTTCTACCTGTCCTCGATTCCACCCCCTCCTGACGGCGTCGATATTGTGTCTTATGCGGACGATTACACAATCATGGCATCCGGGCCCATTGTTGATGACATTTGCGATCGATTGAATGTCTACCTCGGTGATCTTACCAGTTATTTCACTGCAAGAAATTTGAGGATATCTCCCACCAAATCCTCAGCCACACTATTCACTATATGGACGGCGGAAGTACGCAGGCAGTTGAATGTCAGAGTCGATGGCGAAACAATTCCGACAATAAATTACCCCAAGATTCTCGGGGTCACATTCGACAGCCTTTCTAAGTCGGTAGAAACAAGGTCCTCAAGTCGCTTGCCGGCAGTACTTGGGGTGCGGACAAAGGAACCTTGGTAACTACATATAAGGCAATTGGCCGGTCAGTGGTAAACTATGCAGCGCCAGTGTGGACACCTCAAACGAGAGATACGCAGTGGAATAACATACAGACCTCTCAGAAGACTGCCCTTAGAACCGCAACAGGATGTCTCCGCAGTACACCCCTGCATCACCTTTATGCGGAGACCAAGATCATCCCAGTGCGTCGACACAACTACATGTGCGTTGCCATCGAAGTTGTCATCCGAATCACCATCTTGTAGATAGACAACCTCCATCCAGGAATGTAAGGGTTGACCTTCACCTTCTAGAGCCCGAGATCCAGCGTTACAAAAGAGAGCCTCTAGATCAGGCAGCATACCAGACAGGTCTGAACAGGATTCATGAGGATACTGTAGCTGAAGCGGTGAGAAGCTACAAGGTTAATCCTGTTCTCGTAGTCCGACCGCCGCCCATAGCAATGGAGGAGAGAGACCTCCCACGGCAGACAAGGGTAGTTTTAGTCCAACTAAGATCAGACAATTAATACTTTAATACTTATTAGTGATTGATAGCAGCATAGCTGACGTGTGTCCCATCTGTAATCAAGGGCCACATGACACTCGTCATCTTTTTGCTTGCCCAGCTAAGCCTACCCGTCTGAGTACCAGATCACTCTTGACACACCCCATCCTTGCCGCAGAGTTCCTTGATCTGGCTACCAGCTGAACTACATAAGCATAGAACAAGATGGATGAAACTACATTAAAAACTGTTACAACAACAACAACGTATCCGAATTAAAAATTGCTCATACTACTTACTCCTAAGTCCATTTATGTATGTTAAGTCCTGTTATATATGTGCGTGTACATAATAAAAAACTTCAAAAATAAAGGTAATTAAATAATTTTCGTAGGAATTTTAGAAAATAATATTTCGAAGCCATCATCGTTGATGCTTATTTTACTTATGGAAGGCGTTTCTGATAAAGTGGGCAAAAAAATCGACGACGTAAATCGAAGTTTGATAGAATAAAAAATTTGACGACGTAAATCGAAACAACGTAAAGCGAGACGACATAAAACGAAGGAATTACTGTATGTGCATTGTACACCATTTACATTTTTTTCGCTGAAGAGTGCACAGGCTCATTACAGTTTCGTTGTGAATAATAAATATAGTTTGTGTGTAAGTTACATTTATGTTCTTTTTATGCATACAGAATAAAATTTAGCTTTTTTCATCGTATTAGTATTTGCACAATTTATAGATTTCAGCTTGGTTAAATGGTCCAAATCGAAAGGTCATCAGATTGGCATATTTATTTAAACTTTTCTTGTTTGTACGTACGTCGTTGATCCATGTCGGAATTGCTTGCAAGCCCTCCAAAACATCTCCAAAACTGCTTTCCCAATAATAAAAGCATTTGCTTTGACGTCATACACAGCTGCCCAAAGCATCACTTGATATGGAAGATAAATTCGGAAGGCGTTCGTTTATATATTTGACATTATTTAATAAATATCCACATTTAGTGGATTTAATTTATAGAATAATTTTCCATTTTAAAAGTACGTTTAAAACTTACTTTAACATTTGTTTTGAATATGGGGTTTGATTTCTGTTAAATAACGTTTATAAAATAAAAAAATATAAATATCGATCCTGCCAGGAGTCGAACCTGGAATCTTCTGATCCGTAGTCAGACGCGTTATCCATTGCGCCACAGGACCATATAACAACTAACCATATAAATATATTATTCATATAGTGGTGAGTCATTTGTGTGGTATGAGATGATAAACAAAAGCACATATTGAACGCTTTGTGTTCTGGTGATCTAAAAATATTCCAGTCCAACAGATAATGATCACGTTCCAACCATCAATCTATGATTATACAAATAGATGGCCAACCACTTAAGGGCTAAAATTAATTATCTAAACCATTCATCTCTATGTCATCATTATCGCCATCAGTATCTTCTTCATTGTGGGCAACAACAAACAAAACCATGATGAATGATTCCATTGAGTGATTTTGTTAAATAGAAAACAACTTATCTATAATATATTTTGAAAAGAAATATTATTTATTGATACGTTACTATAATTCATTGGAGAAGTGCTCTCTAATATGCAATGTTTTACCTGATGAAGGGCTTAAAAAATTTGTCCTTGCCAGCTTTCGTCCCTATTTACTTGTTTTTAATTTCCCTTCATTCAGCATAATTATGTGTATTCCGTTTATAACTACGTTATAATAAAATTGCTGCAGATTTCTTTTAACAGCTGTTACTTTGTATATTTCAGCATATTATGACTGATTAACAATGACTGACTTATTGGGGTATACAAAGCTAAAAAGAAAACAAAGCAAAACAAAAGAAATTTACAAGAAATCAAGATGATAAAGAAGAAAAATGAAAGAATTGATGCTGTAATCTCTGATGTAACAGTTTTTGATGGTGATATTACTGTGAATTGAACATGCGTTCATAATCATTTTATGGCAAAGATAGCTACAGTTAATATAAAAAAGAAAATAACAGTAACTTTGTTTCAGTATTACGCGTATGTGCTTCTTGCAAATATTTATATGTAGAAGAAAATTATTAGTATGCGTGTTAAAGAAAACGACCTGGAAGTTTCATAGAGTGACCCATACCCGGGTACTTCCCCCGGGTATGGGTCACTTTGTTGGAATCAGCTCACCGAATGACACAACATATATTAATTTTAAGTAATTAGGTGAGGGGCCCATAAACTGCAGTTGCTCCCAAAATTGTTTCATTTCTCTTTTGGATGAAAATAACGGTACTTAAATTTTTTCTTTTTGACGCTGTTTAGGTGACTCTATGCTATGATTATCATTAGCGATTTTCTCGCTAGATACCAATTCGATGTACCGTTGAATGTAATATGTTCTGCAAGCTAGAAGTTCAATAGAAAATAGTTATACAGTAATCCCTCGATTTACGTCGTGATTGGTTCCGGAATTTGACAACGTTAATCGAAACGACGTAAAACGTAGAGTTAAACAGGGAATTCCCCCGGGGCGGTGTGATATCTCCGGCACTGTTTAACTTCTACCTGTCCTCGATTCCACCCCCTCCTGACGGCGTCGATATTGTGTCTTATGCGGACGATTACACAATCATGGCATCCGGGCCCATTGTTGATGACATTTGCGATCGATTGAATGTCTACCTCGGTGATCTTACCAGTTATTTCACTGCAAGAAATTTGAGGATATCTCCCACCAAATCCTCAGCCACACTATTCACTATATGGACGGCGGAAGTACGCAGGCAGTTGAATGTCAGAGTCGATGGCGAAACAATTCCGACAATAAATTACCCCAAGATTCTCGGGGTCACATTCGACAGCCTTTCTAAGTCGGTAGAAACAAGGTCCTCAAGTCGCTTGCCGGCAGTACTTGGGGTGCTGACAAAGGAACCTTGGTAACTACATATAAGGCAATTGGCCGGTCAGTGGTAAACTATGCAGCGCCAGTGTGGACACCTCAAACGAGAGATACGCAGTGGAATAACATACAGACCTCTCAGAAGACTGCCCTTAGAACCGCAACAGGATGTCTCCGCAGTACACCCCTGCATCACCTTTATGCGGAGACCAAGATCATCCCAGTGCGTCGACACAACTACATGTGCGTTGCCATCGAAGTTGTCATCCGAATCACCATCTTGTAGATAGACAACCTCCATCCAGGAATGTAAGGGTTGACCTTCACCTTCTAGAGCCCGAGATCCAGCGTTACAAAAGAGAGCCTCTAGATCAGGCAGCATACCAGACAGGTCTGAACAGGATTCATGAGGATACTGTAGCTGAAGCGGTGAGAAGCTACAAGGTTAATCCTGTTCTCGTAGTCCGACCGCCGCCCATAGCAATGGAGGAGAGAGACCTCCCACGGCAGACAAGGGTAGTTTTAGTCCAACTAAGATCAGACAATTAATACTTTAATACTTATTAGTGATTGATAGCAGCATAGCTGACGTGTGTCCCATCTGTAATCAAGGGCCACATGACACTCGTCATCTTTTTGCTTGCCCAGCTAAGCCTACCCGTCTGAGTACCAGATCACTCTTGACACACCCCATCCTTGCCGCAGAGTTCCTTGATCTGGCTACCAGCTGAACTACATAAGCATAGAACAAGATGGATGAAACTACATTAAAAACTGTTACAACAACAACAACGTATCCGAATTAAAAATTGCTCATACTACTTACTCCTAAGTCCATTTATGTATGTTAAGTCCTGTTATATATGTGCGTGTACATAATAAAAAACTTCAAAAATAAAGGTAATTAAATAATTTTCGTAGGAATTTTAGAAAATAATATTTCGAAGCCATCATCGTTGATGCTTATTTTACTTATGGAAGGCGTTTCTGATAAAGTGGGCAAAAAAATCGACGACGTAAATCGAAGTTTGATAGAATAAAAAATTTGACGACGTAAATCGAAACAACGTAAAGCGAGACGACATAAAACGAAGGAATTACTGTATGTGCATTGTACACCATTTACATTTTTTTCGCTGAAGAGTGCACAGGCTCATTACAGTTTCGTTGTGAATAATAAATATAGTTTGTGTGTAAGTTACATTTATGTTCTTTTTATGCATACAGAATAAAATTTAGTGCAAATTTTTAATCTTTAGTGAAAAATGCCTCGAGGATGTGACCTTTCGGAATGGACCTAGCTGGCAAAACAATTGGAGAAATTGCATCGGCGACAAATCGACACCGCGGTACGATTAGCAATTTTTTAAAAAATCCCACAAACTATGGTTGTGCTAAATGCAGTGGGCGCATTCCAACCGTTGACCAAAGGACAAAGCGACATATTCGCCAACTTGCTGCCAATGCAAATATGAGCTGCAGTGAAATAAAAGTAGAATTATCAAGAACGATATATGACTAAAATACGAAAATAAAATTCCTAAACCGCGGTTAATTCAACACCATAAAAAAGAGTTCGAAACGGTTATATTTAGCCACGAAAAAAAATTCAATTTGGATGGTCCTGATGGCCACCACAAATAGTGGCGAGATTCTCGGTATCCCCTTCAAACTTGCTATAAACGCACCCACGGGGGTGGATCTCTTATGGTGTGGCCAGCTTTTGGAGCACGAGGAAAATCTAAAATATGTTTTGTCCCCACTAAAATGAACGCAGAAATATATGTCGATTTATTGGAGAACAACTTAATAGATTTTGCAGATGAGTTATATGGTGAAGTTTGGACTTTCCATCAAGATAGTGCTCCCATCCATGTTGCACGACTCACAAAAAAAAACTTTTTTAAGTCTCGTGATATACCTTTACTGGAGTGGACAGCGCTAAGTCCCGATCTAAATCCTATAGAATATCTCTGGGGCATATTATCCAAGCAATATACAACACCCAAAGAACTGAAGTCTGCAATTACGGCAGAATGGGAAAAATAGATATGGCAACTCTGAAAAACTTGGTATGTTCTATGCCTCACCGATTACAGCAAGTTCTAATAAACAAGGGCAATACTAACTATATCGTATTATTTAATCAAACTATCTTAATTTTATTTTGACATATAGCTAAAATATAATTTTGCACATATACGTATTTTCTATGACTAAAAATTTAAGTATGTATTTTCTGTCAAAGCAAACGCTAAGTAAATATTTAGTTTATGTATTTTAGTAATGTACAAAAGTGTAAATAAAATAAGAAAAAATCTTTTCAATTAAAGTTCTTTATAAGACTAGAACATAAATTTACACGTTGCACATATAATTACTAACTTGCCGGATAATTTTTTTTGCTGGATAATTTTAGAAAAGTTCAGTAAACGCGTTTTTTCTTGGTCTTTAGTAAAGCAATAACATATGCTCATAATGCCGTATTGCACTACATATTGCCCAAATAAATCTTTTCCACTCCATTGCCTGAAAGGCTATATAAGATATTATTGGTCAGAAAAAGAGAGCAGTGCGGTGGACCGGTTTTTCGTTTTGCACAGATTGTCGGTTTTGTATAAAATCCCATTTTCGGTGGATCGGTAAAACCGGTGTTTTCGGTTTCTTATTTTCTATGTAAACTGAAATAAGAAAAAATCCCGAATGCATATTGTGTGCACTTCCAACTCGTTTCTGAACACTTCCAACATAGTATTCGTCCAAGATGTCAAATAAAATACGTTGATTTTCTAAAGAAATCCCAGAAATATTTCAATGAAATATAAGCAAATCGTGCTTGTTCAATTAGGAGCGTATATTTTGTCAACAAAATCTATGATATTCCTGACGTTATTATTATTGGTGTACCTTTCTGTAGAAAATGAGCTCTGTTTGTGAATATTTTGAAAAACAACAAAATGATTCTTCGAAAGCAAAATGCAGTATGTACAAGAAAAGTTTTAGTTCTCGAGACTCCTTTTTTTTTCACCGTCAACACCGTCTTTAATATAACATTTCAGAAATATTCACAAAAAGCAAATTAAAGCAAAAAATAAAAAAAAAAACATAATTTTAATGTTTATCTACGGTATTGTTACCGCAATTATTTTTTCATTAAAACATTGAAGTATTTTTCCTTAATTTATACTAAATTAAGCGTTTGAGAAAAAAAACCGGTTGGACCGGTTAGGTTAGGTTAACCCTGCTATTATGTTGGGGTCATTTGATGACCCAAATCGAATTTATTATTACCCCATTTCTTTGTGGTGGAATATAATTAAAAGATCTTACTACTCAGTGCATGAATTGGTGAAATGTACTTAATTCAATAGGGTTTGTTAAAATTTTATGTTCGTAGGGCTTTTTATTCTTGGTGTATACACATAACAGGTTGGGGTCATTTTATGACCCCATATATTACACAGGGGAACAAACACGAACTTTTTTGTGTTGATTTGAAATTTATAGCAAATTTTAGTAATTTGAGGTCGCTGAATCCAAATATACACTTGGTTTTTATCCATCAGTTTGACTTTTCGAGATATACCGTTATTTTCATAATTAAGGCACTTCACTACATATATTGGAAAAATTTGAAAACGGTTCACCATTTTAAATAAAAACAAACCGAAAATCCCAAAAAATATTATCTTTAAGCCGTCTTTACATTGCTTTTCAATTTTCTAAGTAGTTTTAGAGATATCGTTTAAGTTTTGAAAAAAAAAAATTGAATTTTTTAACAAAAAAAAAATTTGTTCTTTAAAAATTCCTACAAAATAAAAATGGGTCGAAAATCACAGTTTTGGTTCAGAAATAGTTAGTTTAATATATTTCGAATAAAATGAGCTTTATTTCATTACAATCGGTGCACGACTTTTAATATTGTTCACGATTTACTGAATTGATATAAATCGCGATTTCCGTATAAAAATTACATTTTCTAATGGTTGAATGTTCGTATGTAATAAGTTAGTTTTTTTTTATGGTTCTGTTGATGAAGAACTGAATATTGTTTTTTTTTTTGTTATTTGGGACGATGAATCCAAATCTGCACGTGGTTCCACATTTCGGTGAAACCACATAGAGAAGCTTTGAAACTCAGAAATGTCACCAGCAGAAGATATATTATTCCACCCGCTGAAAAAATACTTTGGTGTTTGGTCGAAACTGGGGTAGAACCCATGACCCTTTGTAAAACGGGCATGCTAACCATTGCGCCACGGTAGCTCCCATTACCACCTACATACAACTTTTTTACAACCAAAAGGCGCGAGTAAATTAAAAAAGTGTAAATTTTTTCATTAAAGAAAAACTTCCAATAAAAGCATAACTGGCAAAATAAACGGTATGTTCGTCTCAACGACAGAAAATTCCAGTAACAACAACCTATTCCGATGATCCCAAACTATAAAAAACCTTTTAATTAGATACACATTTCATTTTATTTTACAAAATTAAGTGTGGGTCATGATATGACCCCAACATAAAATCTGTAAGTTTTTTCTAACATAGTAGCAGGGTTAAAGTGGCAGCCCGATTAAGTTTCTGACTCACCTAAACTATTCAGTCCATTGTGATAAGGTTATGCCGGTTATTCAATTTTTTAAAACACAGTCCGCCGGTTTTAAAAAATGGTCCGGTTTTTAGAACCGAGAAAAACCGACTTAAAAAAAACGGTTTTTTGATCACTCTACAAGTATGACAGATTGGTGAACCACAGGGAACTACACTTTGCTGAAACCAATCTTTAGCAATCAATTTAAAATTCCAATGGAGTGCCCACCAGATTTATGCGGACTTAAGTTTCTAAAGAGGTGGTTTCAAAGTTGATGGGAATGTATGGCTTGATATCAACCCCAAAACCGTAAAACTCAACAACAGTGTTGCCAGTATTGGAGATTGTTCTTCATTTCTAAATCTCCATCAAAATTTCTAGGGATAATTTTTATGTATATAAAAAAACAGTTTAAACTACCATATATTTAAATTTTATCTTAACATATTATGAAAGATATTAACAATAAACCTATAGGCATACATATTTTTTGTTTTTGATACAAAATTTGTTTGTTATTGCTGTTGCTATTTTTATCAATGTCAATCATTTTATATCCCAATTAAGAACAGTTGTTCCTAATTTAATGATGCCTTGTAGGCTTTCATGTTATAATTAAACTTTAAAATTATACACATATATATGTATAAATGTCTTACATTTCCTGCTATCCCACATGTTATATGCCAACGAGAGAGAAAGAGAGAGAGAGAGAGGAGGCTTATTTTGTTCCTTTCCTGCAAACAAACGATAGATTTTTGTCAAATTTCAAATTGACATTGAACTTTTTGTCGTTGTCGTTGTCGTCGTCGCATCATCATTGATGCGTTGATTGCATTGTGTTCTTCTTCGTCGAAGGGAGTTTTGAACAGAACTGTCGTTCTTTGTCTTCTTAATATTATAATTTATTGTATTTTAATGCCGAACATCATGTAATGTGGCCCCATCTTCCCATTTGAACAATGGCAGAGACATTAACTTGAAAATCGACATTGCCACCGTTACTGTGCCGTGCCATAATTTTGGCTGATGCGGGGAAAACAACGTTCCAAAAAAAATTCCCAATAAAGGCATTAGTTGAGAAAGTGATAGGGTATTTTTATATGCGTTTTTGTAATTCTTGGGAAATATACGAAAATTTTCTGGGATTCTAGGATTCCCCAATTGATACCGTTATTTAGAAATAAGTCTTTATCCGAAGTTTTCCAGTATATGTGTCCGTGATACAAAATTTTCTTGACACGCGTGAATCATGTAAGTCGTGGACGACTTTAATACCCAGAGAAGGAATATGATCACTTGAAACATGTCTCAAGATCATAATGTCGCTTTATCACGGGGAACATTTAACATGTTTATCGTAACCATATTACTTTCTCGGAATTATGTGTCTAATGTCCATGCTCCATGTTCCTCGTGAAAAACTAACATTATGTTCTTGAAACATGATTGCAAATTTAACTGCACTGAAAAAGAATATTGACCTAATATGGAATATTATGAAACCTAAATTTGAGGACTCGAAATTTATGTCATGTTAAGGAAAAATTTCTTTAAAATAATTAAAAGACATTTATAATCTTTGTATCAAAAAAATTTTAAACTAAATTTAGGACACAACTTTTGGAAATTTTCGTCCCTCTGTTGAAGTCATAGGTCTTTGGTGCAAGGCAAAATTTCCTTTAAGTAAAAAAAAAATTTAACGATTTCTTTAATCGTCTTAAAATCAACTGATATATTGAATCTTTACATTTAAGAAAAAAACGCTTCAAATATAGGCTAAGACTTTATTTAAGAATTCGCATCTTTCGTTTAGTTTTTTTTTTGCAGTAAAAAAACTTTTTTACATTGAAGTATCTGTTGTAATTTGGATTTTGAAAATGGAATTTGTTTGAACATGAATTTTTTTGTTAATAAATCGCAAACAGAAATTAAAAATTCGATGAATGAGATATTTATCCTAATTTTAGTTATATTTATACTAAATTTAAATCCTCAAAAAATATATTTACTTTAAAGAAGCCGTATCTTTGGCTCGGGATCAATACAAAAATCCTTAAAGAAATATCAAAATCTTTTGATTCATGTAAACTTTTTTTTTGGGTGTAGAATTGTCATTCCCTGAATTTGCGTGAGCGTAATTATCGAACGTGAATCCCAATTAGTAAAAATGTTTCATAATGAGTGTTCATGAGAGAAATTTCAGTCGCGCGTTCAACTCTAATTTCACTGAAAAAAACCCCATTCCCGTTTACAAAGATTTTGTCTTTACTTTAAAAAATTTGGTATTGATTCCGAGCCAAAGAAGCGGAGAATACAAGTAAGGACACTTTTAAGACACAATTCTCTTTTAAATTTGGGTTTTGTGTGCTTGCTCCTAGGAAGCAAATTTTAATTTTTCTTTTTTCATCTTTTTTTCTTCATATGCTATCAAAGTCCTTTAAAAAGGAATTAACGACAACTTTATTTTCCAAATTTAGACTCAACTCCAGTAGAAATTAGACTATGTTTCATGTAAAAAACGTCGTTAAAATAAAGTGTTGAAAAACATGTAATATTTTTCAACGAGTTTTTAGTTTGTAGTCAAGATGCAAAAAAACAACAAATTTAAAGACAATTTCATTAATTTTAAAGAATTTTTCTGAATTTTTAAAGTCAAGTTAAGTTTACCCCAAAAAAGTTGTCTTTCATATTATGATACCCATTTTTAAGTCAAATCACTTAATCATAAGGACAATACAACTTCATCGAAAAGTTTATCGACTGTTGGATAAAGATAAAAACTTAATGTTGGAGAAATGCATCTTTTATGCTAAGCAAAATTTACATTCGTATTTTAAAGACATGAAATCTTTGACCTCACGACAATATTTTTTTCAGTGTTGGAACCGCTACGAGAAAGGTGAAAATCTTTGGATACAAGCAAACTTTTTTTGAGTGTTGAATTGTCATTCCCTGAATATGCGTAAGCGTAAATATTGAACGTGATTCCCAATCAGTAAAACTGTTTCATAGCGAGTGTTCATGAGAGAAATTTCAGTCGCGCGTTCAACTCTAATTTGGAACCGCTACGATGCATTTCAAACTGCATTATTCACGGAAATGATGGCATCAATCACTAATGCCATTTTAAAAAACAATTGATCCAACTGATTCCTGCTGACAAAAAAAAAATATTTTTTGTCTTCAATCACGAAATTAATTGACCAATTAATTTTTAATTGAAATGTCTTCAATCACAGAAATTATAGTATCAATCACCAAAGCCAATTAAAAAAGTAATTGTTCCAATTAAATAATTAATTGATATTATTAATTGTTGTAATTGATTTTTGATTCAATTAAAAATTTTGTTGAACCAATCAATTTTTTTAATTGAATATATTTTAAACATTAAAATTCCCTTACAATTAAAATTGTAATTGGAAATTTTTGATAATATTTTTTCTGCAAGCACACAAAAAAATAATTATTCGTTTCAATTAGAAATGTCTTCAGTCACAGAAATGATAGTAAAAAATAATTGATCCAATTAAAAAATTAATTGAAAATATTTTGGAGAATTTTTTCACTGTGTGATTGATGTTTGTTTTAATAATTTTTAATCAAAACAAAAATCAATTGAATCAAATAATTATAATAAAATTGAAATAAATTTATTTTTTTTATACCCTCCACCATAGGATGAGGGGGTATATTAACTTTGTCATTCCGTTTGTAACACATCGAAATAAGATCCCATAAAGTATATATATTCCGGGTCGTGGTGAAATTCTGAGTCGATCTAAGCATGTCCGTCCGTCCGTCCGTCTGTTGAAATCACGCTAACTTCCGAATGAAACAAGCTATCGACTTGAAACTTGGCACAAGTAGTTGTTATTGATGTAGGTCGGATGGTATTGCAAATGGGCCATATCGGACCACTTTTACGTATAGCCCCCATATAAACCGACGCTCAGATTTGGCTTGCGGAGCCTCTTGGAGGAGAAAAATGTATCCGATCCGGTTGAAATTTGGTACATGGTGTTAGTATATGGCATATAACAACCATGTAAAAATTAGTCCACATAGGTTCATAATTATATATAGCCCCCATATAATCCGATCCTCTGATTTGGCTTACGGAGCCTCTAAAAGAAGCAAATTTCATCCGATCCGGCTGAAATTTGGTACATGTTGTTAGTATATGGTCTCTAACAACCATACAAAAATTGGTCCACATCGGTCCATAATTATATATAGCCCCCATATAAACCGATCCCCATATTTGACCTCTGGAGCCTCATGGATGAGCAAAATTCATCCGATTCAGTTGAAGTTTGTTACTTGGTGTTAGTATATGGTACCTAACAATCGTGCAAAAATTGGTCCACATCGGTCCATAATTATATATAGCCCCCATATAAACCGATCCCCATATTTGACCTCAGGAGCCTCATGGATGAGCAAAATTCATCCGATTCAGTTGAAGTTTGGTACTTGGTGTTAGTATATGGTATCTAACATGTAGGAATTGGTCCATATCGGTCCATAATAATATGTAGCCCCCATATAAACCGATCCCCAGATTTGACCTCCGGAGCCCCTTGGAAGAGAAAAATTCACAAAATTTTGTCAAGATTTTATTTCTTTAGAAAATTTTATCAAAATTTTATTTCTAAAGAAAATTTTGTCAAAATTTTATTACTATACAAAATTTTTTCAAGTTTTTATTTCTATAGAAAATTTTGTCAAACTGAATTATATGCGTATTTAATCGCCCTTTTTTATACGTATGGACTAACTTACAATTGAGAAGACGGTGTTAAGAAGTTTTAAGATACCTTGCCATCGGCAAACCAAGTAATTCGATTGTGGATGACAGTCTTTCGTAGAAGTTTCTACACAATCCATGGTGAAGGGTACATAAGATTCGGCCTGGCCGAAATTACGGCCGTATATACTTGTTTTTTTTTTTTTTTTTTTAATTTAATAAAAATAAAACAAAAATTTTTATTGAAAAAATATTGGATTTTTTTTCTGTGTATGCCCCTTTTACAATTTGACTTGCATCCAAAGACCTTCTTTAAGCCTATTTGGCTTTAAATAAACCCATTTATATTACATGTTAGCCTGATACCGAAACAGGCAATTGACAAAAACAAATTATAATTAGATAAAACCCATTTATGTTTTTGTATCTAAAGTTACCTAAAGTTTTCATGAATTTCAAAAATTTTTTCTTCATAAGTTCATTTTAGGCTTTCTCCATTCGCTATAAATTTCAATAAAATTTTTAAAAATTTTGATGTAACAAAAATGAAAACTTAAACTGAATTAAAATAAGTTGTCATTTCTCCAAAATATTGTCCTTTTTGGTAGGCTAAATATTTACTGGACCACCGCCGTCTAGATAAATGTTACAAATCTCAAATACTACCCAAATGTGAAAAAATCTCAGGAATTTCCATCCCCGCATTATGGAGATGAAATCCCTAAACAGCATCCATGTCTCCGTCATAATCCAAAAAAAGTGTTTGTTTTTGGAAATTGTGCATGGAGTCATAATCTTCATAAATCTTTCGTTTAACTAGAGGAAAATTTTCTTTTGTCTGGCCTCCGCAGCATTTCCCTTTACGACCACCCTCACAAACCTTCATTTAACTCAAATGACTTTAGTTTTGTATATTTAGTCATTTATTATATTTGAAAATGGCCTTACGTTATTCTCGGATAATCACAATATATTATTTCAAGTTTGGCGTGTGTGTACATATATAGAGTAATTGGCACGAAGTGCTTCAAAGTGCCTTATTTTTTGTGAAAATATTTGTTATTATAATTGCCTTTCCGTTTCTTCAAATTGAAAAGTGAGCTTTTGACGTCGCGACTGTGTAATGATCCTCCTAAATTTTCACCTTCTAAATTTTGTGTAAATTGATGGAATATATTAAAAAATACATAATTTTCGTTTTCGCTGTACCCATCATTTGTAGAAAACGGAGCTTCAGAAGTTTGTAACGAAAACTATTTGTGTTTTCTATAAATGAAGTTTCTTTAAATTCACTTGTGTTTGCATTATACACTGGCTTATAAATAGATCTGCTTGGCTTTATGCGTTACATGAGTGCTTTCGTTCTGGCAAAAGGTAAAGAGAATGTTGTGAGAGCTAAATAGGTCATGTGGAAGTGAGAGAGATATGGTGAAAATTACACTGAAAAAAAAGCATACTCGGTTCCAAAGATTTTGTCTTTACTTTAAAAAATTTGGTATTGATTCCGAGCCAAAGAAGCGGAGAATACTTTTAAGACACAATTCTCTTTTAAATTTAGGTTTTGTGTACTTGCTTCTAGGAAGCAAATTTTAATTTTTCGCTTTCTCAGCTTTTTTTCTTCATATGCTATCAAAGTCCTTTAAAAACGAGTTAACGGCAACTTTATTTTCCAAATTAGGACTCGACTGGAATTTCATTAAATTTAAAGAATTTTTCTGAATTAATAAAGTCAAGTTGACCTTAGCCTATAAATTTTTTCTTTCATGTTAAGATACCCATTTTTAAGTCAAATCACTTAATTATAAGGACAATATAACTTCATTGAAAAATTTTTCGACTTTTGGACAAGCAAAATAACTTTATTTTAGAGAAATGCGTCTTCTATGCTAAGCAAAAATTGCATTCGTATTTTAAAGACATGAAATCTTTGACCTCACGACAATATTTTTTTCAGTGTAATAAAAAACAAATGAGCTAATATTTATTAATTTGTTTTTACATCCTGTAAAAGGCGTGAAAGTTTATCAAAAAAAAAAAAAGAATTATTCATCCAAATAAATCTTTTAACCAAAAAAATAAATTTCCAAACGATTTTGGATGGACCACAATTTTAAACTTTTTGTCCTTTTATTGTTCTCTATTAAGGTCTAAAGAGGATAGCCCATCTAATTGTGTAATACTTGTTTTTTGAAATTTCTTATAGCCCGAAAAGACATCAGTATAAGTAAATTGCTGTACCTTATTCTTGTTAATGAACTATTTCTAACTGCTTTCTGTTTAGGATTGTTTTTACTGAAACAAGTTAATTTTATTATTTTACACACAAATTTAACTTAATGGAAATAATTTTTTTCCTTTTGTTTCGAAGGCACTTTTTTCTGGGTGTATTATAACTAAGTAATTATAAGTTAATTCTCCGATATAAATAGAAAATAATTCTTTGCGAACATAATTTTCAATTATATTTGTATATAGTTTTTTTACTTTAATTAAAATTAAATTCAATCACGAAATTAATTGATACAATTATTTTTTAATTGAAATTTTTCAATTACGAAAATTATAGTATCAATCACAGAATTAATTAGTAATAAAAATTCTACTTGACTAAAAAAATAATTGATTTTTTCTAACGTTTCGATAATTTTTTAAATTGGTTTTGATTTTGGTCGAACTAATTGCCTTAATTAAAAAAAGTTTCTCTCCTGTTGTATATGCTATTTATAGTAACTTTTCTTCAAGATAAAATACTTTTTTCATTTTACACGACTTTATACTGTCTTATGAATTTTCCGACTGTAATTATACACAGAAAAAAAATTTCACGAAAATGTTTCCTTTATTTGGAGTTTTAAAAAATATTCCATTAAAAATTTAATTGATTCAACAATTTTTTTATTGAAGCAAAAATCAATCAGAACAATTAATAGTATCAATTAGTTTTTTGTTCGAATTTCAATTAATTTTTTAATTGATACTATCATTTTTGTGGTTGAAGAAATTTTAATTAAAAATTAATTGGATCAATTAATTTCATGATAGAAGATAAAACAAATTTTTTGTGTGTAATTAGGTTGTTTAGATTCAAAATTTTAATGAACCAATGAATAGTATGAAACTAAAATTTTTAATTATATTTTTAATTGGAAATATTTATTTATTTATTTATTAAAAATGTTTGTTGGGATAATTATATTATGTTAATTAAAAGAAAATAATAAAAAAATTATTTTTTTCAATTTGTTTAAAGTTGGGTATAGGGGATTGGCGACGGTGGCTGTTTGGAGAGAGAGCGAAGTGGACACGAATTCTTGGAGTAGTGTGTGGCTTAAGAGAATTGTGGAATATCAGTGGGTGGAATAATATCTCAGTGTATGAGAAATTATACCACCAAGTCGAGCAACAGGGAACACTAATAGAAAAAGTTTCGTTATATTAACGAAAGTCAGCCAATGAAACAAATTCGTTAATACAACGAATTTTTTCGTTAATATAACGAATTTTCTGCAAAACAACGTAACGTTTCGTACTATTAACGAATATTTTCATTGCATTAATGAAAATGTTTCGTTATATCAATGAACATTTTTCGTTGGATGACTTTTGATGAAATTTTCTTTGTGTTAAGATAAGAAAGTAAAGACGAGTATTACAATTTTGAAGTAGTGTGGATTTATTGAGGGGTATGCTCACCGTTTGAGTTATTAAAAGGAATAGAATGATTTGCAGTAATTTAACTATCCAAGAAACTTAAGATATAAAGTTACAATTCACAATAAAGCATTTCGATTAGTTGGCAATTTCGATGAATCTTAAAACTATTTCATAGATTTTTCTATAACAAAATTCACACTAGTTCAGTTTAGATACAAAAATATATTCCGTTGAATTCAAATAAAATCATTACAAAAAATAAGTCTAAACATTGATTTAGACACAATTCAATCGACTGTTTAATTGAAAATATTTTGGTATCCAATTTCATTGAACTTTTTAATTAGAAGTGTAATCTGTTATTCGTTTCGTTATTGTAGAAAGAAATTCCATGCATGCTTTAAGTTAAAACATTTGCCTTTGGAAATGTTTTCATTAAAATTGATTCTTTTTAAAAATTCAATAATATTATGTTGTTTCCATTTAGTATAATTAACTATAATAACTTGTTTATATTTAGTTAAATTTTGCTTAATTTTATAACATATAATTTTATTTTAATTATGAACCAAAATGGTCCAACAAAACGCTACAATTACCCAGCAAAAAAGCGTCGCCAAAAAAGTAAAGAAAATGATCTTTTTGGATACGGAAGTGGTGTAAAATTGACGCAGAAGCGATGAATTTAACATGGGCTTGTCATAGGACGGAAGTTCTCCATTTCAACAGCCGTTGCACTGAATTTGCATCACTTTTTTAGGTGTGATCCGAATTCAATGTTTTGGATGTAAATTAAAAAATTCTGTCATAATTTGGAAAATAAATAATTTGTATATCTTTTTATAATTTTGAATGGATTCTAACGCTTGTCGGATAGGTTTGACCTCAAATATTTTCAAAAAATCATAATTTTTTCGGATTGGATTTAGCATTTTTTTCAACAAAATTTAAATGATTTGTACCATTTTATAAATTCTTTCCCTGTTTTTAACCTATTTAAAACAAAAAAAAGTTAAAATTACCCATTAAAAGTAAGAAAAACCCAAGTTATAAAACATTGAATTAAAAGAACTTCCTGGGTAGTTAAAATAAAGAACATCATTGGGAGTGCATCTTCTGGAAGTGCTTTTAAAGTTGTGCCTTTGGAAGAACTTCCAATTTTTTTTTTGCTGGGTAATTCAACATATTTTTGTTAATGACAATTTTCTCGTCTGTGTGTTTGCACCATTTCTTTGAGAAGAAGGCGGATAAATGAAATTAATGTGTCACAGTATTTTCTAAACTGGGCTAATGTCCTAAAATACAGCAATGATAGATTCCAAATGGCTTTTTGTCTACCTTTTCTCATGCCAATGTTTTCATTTTATACACAATTGAAAAGGAATTTAATGACCAATGACCAAGAAATTTAATGACCATTTGAAATGGCTCTTATAAGATGATTGTTTTAATTGCCTTTATAAATAAATTGTCAGTGACGGTGGATGCATTAAGTCTTACCAGAAGACTACCACTTGGAAATGTATCTCATGGATCATGGATTTCATTTTCAACTTTTCAGAAAGCTTTTTTTTTCTAATCAAAAGTCATTCATCACACAAATAACTGAGTTAAGTGAAAACTTAAAACTTGGTCATCTTTAAGAGTAAAACTCTTCGGATGACTTAGATTCTTTTAAATACTATCTTCATGGTTGTATTTTCCCATTTAACAAAAGACACCATCATTTTCAATAAACTTGGAAATTCTTGGAAAAATAGTAGATCGTCTCTTATCAATAATTGAGGTGTATACGTGTGTGTGAATGGCTATAAAAAGTGGCCATAAGTATTTCAAATAAATTTCTTCTTTCTTTCTTTTTTTCTTTCGAATGTATCTCAAGCATTTCAGCATCATCGTTGCCATCAACACCATGGGTTTGTCAATCTTATCATTATGTCGATCATGTTGTCGAACAATATATTAAAGAGCCCCTCATCTATTCCCTCCATAGCAGCAGTTATTATTGAATAAAAAAAAAATCTTTTATTCGTTGTTTTCCAATCATTTCTATTACCCGCATCCATCAAATTTGATGAAGTGCATCGCTTGTTGTTTCCTTATTTTACAATGGGGTGAGGTGAAATCCATATGTGTGCCCCAAAAGCCATGCATTTCTCATTCCTAGCTTTGTTTATTCATTGATCGATGTGGCTGGCTCTACTTTGACCTTTATATATATTTTTTTGGAGATTTATTTTATCTTCTCAAGCCCTGGCGGTCACTTCCAATCTTGAAATATCTAAAAAGCTTTGGTCAATGACATGATTGATTGGTTTTTATTGAAGTAACGCACAACGGGATTTCTATGTCATGATTTTATTATCACATGTGGTGAGAATTAAACAGAAACACGAGAAGGAATGTTGGGAAGCAGATGTTAATATCTTTTTCATGGAGAAATTACTTTTGATTTTCTTTGGGGGAGAAAAGATTAATAGGTTAAAGGTGGAGGTGGAAGTAGCTATGATGGTAGAGATATTAGGTTAAAACCCGATTTGGTCATGATTCTTTACAAGAAATAATTGAGGACAGATTTTCCTATCAGGGAGCGATATCTTTAAATTAAATGAAATATTGAATCTTTGGATTTAAAATAAAAAAACTTCAAATATAGGTTAATGCTTAATCTTAAAAAATTTAAGATTTTTCATCTTTTCATTCTTTTTTTTCTTTAAATTAAGAAAGTGTTTCTTTTTACTATGAAGTTTTTTTTTTAATTTGAATTTTTAAACTGACGCTTATTTGTACATGTATGGCTTTGTAAATATATCGCAAGAAGAGCATATCACCAACAATTTCCTATTAAAAATATAATTGCAATTGACCACGTAATCAATTAAAAATTATCTGATACAATTATATTTTTCATAAAAATAAAAAAATAATTCCGTGAAGAAAATGGTTGTATTTAACAGGGTGGCTGATAAGTCCCTTCAAGAGCGATACAATGATTATAACGACCTTCCAATTTTTTGATACCATTTTGGTAGTACTCCTTCGGTTTTGCCTCAAAATAGGCCTCAGTTTCGGCGATCACCTCTTCATTGCAGCCAAATTTTTTCCCTGCGAGCATCCTTTTGAGGTCTGAGAACAAGAAAAAGTCGCTGGGGGCCAGATCTGCAGAATACGGTGAGTGGGGAAGCAATTCGAAGCCCAATTCATGAATTTTTGCCATCGTTCTCAATGACTTGTGGCACGGTGCGTTGTCTTGGTGGAACAACACTTTCTTCTTCTTCATATAGGGCCGTTTTGCCGCGATTTCGACCTTCAAACGCTCCAATAACGCCATATAATAGTCATTGTTGATGATTTTTCCCTTCTCAAGATAATCGATAAAAATTATTCCATGCGCATCCCAAAAAACAGAGGCCATTACTTTGCCAGCGGACTTTTGAGTCTTTCCACGCTTCGGAGACGGTTCACCGGTCGCTGTCCACTCAGCCGACTGTCGATTGGACTCAGGAGTGTAGTGATGGAGCCATGTTTCATCCATTGTCACATATCGATGGAAAAACTCGGGTGTATTACGAGTTAACAGCTGCAAACACCGCTCAGCATCATCAACACGTTGTTGTTTTTGGTCAAATGTGAGCTCGCGCGGCACTTATTTTGCACATTTCCGCATATCGAAATATTGATGAATGATATGACCAACACGTTCCTTTGATATCTTTAAGGCCTCTGCTATCTCGATCAACTTCATTTTACGGTCATTCAAAATCATTTTGTGGATTTTTTTTGATGTTTTCGTCGGTAACCACCTCTTTCGGGCGTCCGCTGCGTTCACCGTCCTCCGTGCTCATTTCACCACGCTTGAATTTTGCGTACCAATCAATTATTGTTTATTTCCCTGGGACAGAGTCTGGAAACTCATTATCAAGCCAAGTTTTTGCTTCCACCGTATTTTTTCCCATCAGAAAACAGTATTTTATCAAAACACGAAATTCCTTTTTTCATTTTTTCACAATAACAAAAGTTGCTTCACAAAAGACGCTCTATCTCACAAACTAATTGACTTACAGACGTTAAATTTTGACACGAATCATTTGAAGGTTGGTACTATATAAAAATAATATGCATTTAATACTAGCGACGCCATCTATGTGTCAGACCGGGGACTTATCAGCAAACATGTTAATTGTAATACTAATTGTCTCATTTAACATTTTAATTAGATAAAAAAAATTTTAAAATAAAAAAAAATAACTAATACAATTGCATTTTTAAACAAATTAAAACATTTTATCAGTGAAGAAAATGATTTTAGGTATTTAATTAAAATATTAATTGTCTCGTTTAACATTTTAATTAACTAAAAAGTATTTCAAATAAATAGAATTAATGGATACAATTGCATTTTTAATCAAATTAAAAAATTTTATCAGTGAAGAAAATGATTTTCTGCATTTAGTAAAAATATTAATAGTCTCATTTAACATTTTAATTAAATAAAAAATATTTAAAATTAAAAAAATAATTGATAATTTTGGTCGGAAATAATTAGTTTTATATATACTGAAAAAAAAAAATATCACCAAAATATTTCTAATTAAAAAGTTGATTAAAGTTGAAAAGGTAATCAATTAAAAAAATAATATTAAAATTATCTTTTTAATCCAATTAAAAAATGATATCAATCAAGCAAATTATTGAATTTTTTTATATTTTCAATTAAAATATTAATTATCCCAATTATTTTTTTAATTAAAACAAAAAATTCAATTAAAAACATAATTAAACATTTCATTCGGAAATAATTAGTTTCATACTATTCTCTGGTTCCTTAAATTTTTACTGAAATCTAAAGAAAAATTCAACTATAACTATAATCGGAAAATTCATAAGAAAGTATATAGTAAACTTATATAAAATTACAGGAAATTTGTTTCATCTAAAGGAAAAATAATTATAAATAAATAAAAAATAACACAATATATAAATGATTGTTGCAATTAAAAAATTAATAGAGTTTTTCGGCCAAAATCAATTAAATTGTAGACACTTTATTCATTAACCGAACCAATTTTTACTCAAATCCAAAGAGAAGTCCAATTATAATTGGAAAATATATACAAAAATCCTAAGTTCAACTTTTTAAAAAATTACAAAAACAAAAGTATTTCACCAAAAGATAAAAATACAATAAGAATTAAATTACAAAATGAAAATCATTAATTGAAAGTGCTTAAGAAATAAATTAATTTTTTGACACTGAAAAAAAAACTTTAGTTCAATCTCCAAATTAATTGACCCAGTTCATTTTTTGATTGAAATTTCTTCAATCACGAAAATAATATTATCAATCACATATTTGAATAGAAATAAAAAATTGTTTAAATGGTTGAATTAAAAATTTAATTAACTATGGATGAAAAAGCCAATTCAGTTTTTAATAGAGTACATCAATTATTTATTATAATTATTTTTATTTATTTATTTATAATTGTTTTTCATAAAATAACTTCTTGCAATTTTACAAGAGTTTATACTTTCTTACGAATTTTCCGTTTGCATTTTTTTATACTTTCTTATGAATTTTCCGTTTGCATTTTTCTTCTGATCTAACCTAATTTTTTTCGAATAAAGTTTTCAATTATTTTTTTAATTGGAAATATATTTTTGTATTTAATTTAAATGTTACTTGGGATAATTATTGTTTTAAATAAAAATGTAAAAATATAGCCTTTCAAACCTTTTTAAATGAAAAAACGGCATAATTTAAACTTGAAGGGGAGTTAGAATTTGGAATTGTAATTTGTGGTTAGCATGTTTATGCAGGACTTTAATATAACAATGCGACAACAAATAGAAAAATGAAGAGAATGAGTTTTGTGTCCCAATTGGGTTACCACGTTTATGTAGGACTTTAATATATCACAGCGAGAAAATATAGAAAAAATTAATAAATTATGATTTGTGTCTTAATATCAAGTAAATAAAAAGTGAATAGTGTAATTTTCTGCTTCTCGGAACAATTTAAAAAAGACCAAACCTTTTGTACTGGTTAAGCTTATTTTTCAGTGTAGAACATTCTAACATCCCCTATGTGGCTTTAATAAAAATATGGTGTCGATTTTTTAAATTAAACTATTTCTACCATTTTGTCGAATACAAACAAAAAACAGTGAACTCATCAGGAAGGACAATTTTGGTTTATTTTAGAAAATTTAGGTTAATTTTAGAAAATTCTACCTAAGCTGTATTACAAGCGCAGATATCACGCGAATTTATTTATTATAAATAATTATAAGTTTGAAGTAAAAAACTGGAGTTCAAAATTGCAAAAATGTTCTTAGTACACTCAAAAAAAGTTTACTTGGATCCAAAGATTTTGACCTTCCCGTAAGGATTTTGGTATTGATTCTGAGCCAAAGATGCGGCTTCTTTAAAATAAAGAAATTTTTTAGCGACCCATCTGGCTTTAAATCTAGGACCAATAAAATTAAAATTAGGATACAGATCTCATTTATAAAATTTTCATTCTCTTTTCGCGGTTTATTAATAAAGGTACTCACGTACAAACAAATGCCAGTTTAAAAAATCCAAATTATAGCCGATACTTCGAAGTCACAAATGTTTTCTTAATTTCAAAAAAAAACTTTAAATCAAAGATGCTAAATCCTCAAAATAAGTCTTAGCCTATATTTGAAGCGTTTTTATCTTAAATTTAAAGTTACAATATTTCAGTTAATTTAAGGACTACTTCTTTAAATCAAAAATGTGCTTCTTTACATTAAGGAAAATTAGCCTTAGTTCAAAGAAATGGACTTTAACGGAGGGACGCAAATTTACAAAATTTGTATCCTAAATTTAATGAAAAAAATATTTGAAGCAAACATTAAAAACTTTATTTTAATTAAAATTTCATTATTGTAAAGAAATTTGTCCTTAATATTTTGTAAATTTTGTTAGTACGAAGTACACATAGCGTACTCTAGGACATGTAATGCAGTGTTGCCGGGCGATACCAAATCTTAAGAAAAAACCCCTAAATTGGTCTAGGTTTTTTTCAAAAACCCCAAAAAATTTAAGAATGTAAAAAGTACACAAAGGATCCCAAATTTAGTGAAGATATACTGAAAGAAGAGTTTTCTTTTAAAAAAATTTAAAAAAAATCTTTTGAAGTAAATAAAAAATAAAATTTGCTCTTTAAAAAAATACTTTATAACAAAAGACAATTTCGTTTGTTTAAAATTTCGTCCCTGAAGAAATTATTTTTTCTTTGCATGTAATAATACAATATCAATTTGCTTGAGAATTGTTCCACTTTATAAGGTATAAGATATTTCTTTACCCCCAAAAATCCCCCTAAATAAATGTTACCCCTAAAAATCCCCCTAAACGTGAAAACCCCCTAAATTTGGGTGGAAACCCCTAACCTGGCAACACTGATGTAATGATATAATGGCTTATTTATTAGCCTATCATTACAAGTTTTTTATGGGGTTTGGAAAGTTTTAAAATGTCCAAAATGGTTGAGCTCTTTCGGAGTTCCACATCCTCATCAATTCCTTTTATTGAACGATGTACTAATTTCAATTATTAGACTAAATTCATAAAGCGAGAGAACAAGCTTTAAAAATCCAACATATCTAAACATAAAATTCTCATGAACTAAAATAGAGCCATTACTGGCTTTAGTTTAGGGTTCACTCTTTTGAGTGTAGTAAAAAGTCAACTTTCCATTTGGAGGACACGTTCGACAACTGTATTATCAATTCCAATTTAACAATTTTTAGTAAAAGAATTTGGCAACTCTGGCCAAAAGTCGTGTATTAATTAAAATTATAATTTGCGTTCTAACGATTAGAGATCAATTAAAAATATTAATACCAACAAATTATGCGATTAATGATAGCAATTTTGTCTATGTACTTATTCCTATATATCCCAAACACTTTAAGTTCTTAACCTTTAAAATAAAATAATAAATTTTCCCTAGTCCTCTTAAATATAAGTTTTCAACAACTCATTTTATATAAACTAATTGAACGTTCATTGATCTTTTTTTTTAATGGACATTAACAAATGCCATAAAATGGAAACACCACAGAGACCTTCTTCTATGGCCACTTTTACCGAATGGTAAGTGTGAAGAGGAGCGGGGGTAACACAAAAATACATTGTTGATGATTTGGCTCGTTGTAGTAGTGTCTGTCATTCCCCTCTTGACACATTCTGTGTCTAAGCAAACTCCTTGAAACAAATCAGAAGCTGCAGTAAGTAGCATTAGCTATCAATAGTTTCTCTCTTTTCTTCTTTTCGTATAATAAAAAATAGCTCCCTGAGAGTTGTAACAAAATGCATATCATCAAAATAAATACAAAAATAAATAAAAACGCTGAAGATCGAAAGAAAAATGATTTCTTTTTTAACACTGCCGGTAATTACTGTTTACATCGAATGAAATGGAAAAAGAGTAGTAGTTAGTGGTATATGATGGGGAGAAGCAGCAGTGGTGATGAGACAATCAGATAATATCAACACACAAACAGTCAATTTAAGCATGGGATGTGAGAGTGCGAGGGGCGGTTATGTTGCTGTGATTGTTAGTTGTGGTGACGAAGATGCTTGAGATGATGGTGTTTCGAATGTTGCAAAGCAACGAACCATTTGTAGAACTCTTTATGTGTGTATGTGTGTGTTTGTTTGCTTAAACGAAGGCATATACAGCATGAATTAATTAATGGTGTCTCATGCTCAGTTTCCATTGCGGAAAAAGCTGTGATGAGACCCCCCTGACATTTTGCAGGAATTTTCTCTCCTCTATTTAAACCCAACTAATGCAAAATTTTGGAAAAAAAGAATATAAATAAAAAGAGCATAGAGCATGTAATTGTCGCAAAAACCATATATTTTGTCTTTGTAAAAATAATTTTCGAGCGGAGAAAAATATATGTTGGCAATAAGCATTTAAATGGTTCTCAAATGCCGCAAACATGTTCTATTATTTAAATGATAGAATTTGAGACCAATATATGGTCGGGAAAATCATGTACCTGACCATTACATTTTTTTTTCTTTTTTGCAGAGAGAAAAGTATTTTTACAGGTTACGTATCGTTACATGTCTAGAACCACTACATGGCCATAAAGACCATGTACATTGGTTTCGTGACCATTTAATTTTTTTGCAGCGAAAAGAATTTTATAAAAACATTGAGCAGGTACACACGATTTTCAATTTGCGGGTCAGTCGTGTGTTGATTGTTTCTTGGAATGGACGGAGAATACGGAATTACTGTGTTTTGTGTTAATTTATTTACTCAGAAGTGACACGTGGTTTTATGTGAACACAAAAAAGGAAAGTGTAATTGAAAAAAAATGTACCTGTTTTTTGTTCTGCATTTTGATACATGGTATAATTTATTTTTATTTGCAGTTACATGATGACTGCTTTGGTACATTTGATGGGCACGAAGTAAATTTGGAATGATTACTTATTGTTGAAATTGAACCAAAATAGAATGTGTAGAAATATACAAAATACAAATAAAGCATGAATTAGTTTTTAAAAAAATAAAAACAAATAAATAAAATTAATTTTATGGCGTCCTTTTTTCGACGACGAAAAAGGTTTTTTTAACTGGAAGAAAAACATTTTTGACGAATACCATAACATTTTAATGGAAACAAAATTCTTTTTTTATCAATATAATAACATTTTAGATGAGGACAATTTTATTTTTCTTAGAACCATGGTCACTGAGCCAACATGGTTGCAGTTGAATTTGTTACATGGTTGCCGCAAAAATAGCTCCTATCATATTATTTTGCTCTTCGAATATGATTGTGACAATCATGTTTCTTCTCTGCGTGTGGTCACTTTATCATGTTGAAAAAAAATCCCCGGCTCCAGAGATTTTCGATCTTTAGACTGAGTATTTAGAGATTGATTCGGAAAAAATCCAACCCAAGTGTAAGATGCATTTTTTTTTTAGTTTTGCCTGCTTGAACACAAAATTGTACACATTAGTTTTATTTTTTCCTTTCTTTTTTAACATGTTATCCACAAATTCTTTTTTTGAACTTACACTGGACTTCAAGTTTAAATGATGACAAGTAAAAGGACTTTTTAAAATAAATTCATATCTAATTTTTGAACAAATTTTAGTTTTATAGTCAAGTCAAACTTGGAAATTTTATAGGACAATTTGACCTATATTCAAAAGAAATTTCTTTTATATAAAGATACTAACATTAAAATCGAATTACTAACTCCAAAGACTAAATGCCTTTACTAAAAAGTTTATCGACTTTTGGTCAAGTTAAAATCCTGTACCATATAAATAATTCTTTTGTCTAAGAAACAGGCGAATTCGTATTTTAAGAACATGAAATCTTTGTGGCAATATTTTTCACAGCTCATCTAAACTTAACTTACCAATTATTGATGGTTACTTTTGTAGGTCTGTGTCCTTTACAATCGAAGTGAAGATTTGTCGCACTATAATAAGGGATCAAAATAAATCAGCTGTATTGCGTGTGAAACTTATCATATGAATCAGTAACGCGTGTTAATTTAGATGAACCTCTACGCGAAATGGAAACAGCGTATAAAAACATTCAAGTCAGCTGTTTTGGTGATTTATTAGATAGCTGGGTCGAAAATTTTATATTTCCGCTGTGAATTTCAAAATCTTTGCATTTTCAATATATTAATAAGAAAAATACAATATTTCTTCTCTGCAATGAAAAAAATATTGTCGTAAGGCCAAAGATTTCATGTGCTTCAATATCAAATGCAAATTTTGCATAGCATAGATGTCGCATTCCTCTGATGTAAAGTTTTTTTCCTTGGTCAAAAGTCGATAATCTTTTCAATGAAGTCGCTTCCTTATAGTTATTTATTCGACTTAAAATTAGATGTCCGAACATGAAAGAAAATTCACTTTACTAAGGTCTACTTGGCTTTAATACTTCTCTAAAAATCTTCAAAATTAATTAAATTGTTAAATTTGTTGTCTTTTTTCGTTGTCTACAAAGCTAAAAAGCGCTTAAAAACAGGAGATGTTTTTTACACTTTATTTTAAAGACGTTCTTTACTTGAAACATTGCATAATTTATATATGAATATATATGAATATGAGAATATATATGAATATGAGAATTTAAGTTTAAGTTTTTAATTGACAAATCAATTGAAATTTGTTTTCTAGAATCAAGTACGCAAAACTCAAATTTAAAAGAGAATAGGGTGTTAAATGTGGCCTTAATTCAATTCGCCGCTTCTTTGGTACGAAATAAATACCAAAGTCACTAGTGTAAAAAGAATATCTTTGTAACAGGACAAGCATGAATATTTTCAGTGCGGATGTTGATTTTCAAATTATTTGAAATTCGTGTTATTTCTATATTTTATTCAACCCTTCAACCCTTACCGAATGTCTAAACTATCCTCGTCAATTACACACAAACTTAATTGGTGGCAAACTATATAAAATAAATGATTATTGTGAAGATGCATTTCTCTCGTAAATTGCTAGCAAATCACGACTTTTTTATAAAAAAAATACAACAAGAAGAAAGGAAGACATTCAGTTTGTTTGTACTTCAATTTCCAATTATATTTTCCCTTGAAATCTAAAATCAATGTTTTTACAAATTTATCAAAAAGCTCTTTTGTTAAATCAATGAATGTTAAATTTTTTGGAGAAAGAGAAATGTGAACATGAAAATTTGTGAGCACTGCATGATTTTTTTTAAAGTAATTTAATTTAAAAATCACCACTTATATTTATTCATTAAAATATAATTAGTGATTTGTAGTTGGACTATTTATAGATATTGAAAGGATCTTTATAATTTAGTGCTGCATAACCCAGCCGTGAGGGACTAAAAGAAAGCAGAGTGCTAATTTCTCCACAACATGTACCCAATGTTGCAAATTGGCATTAGCTGTTTAAGTACTAGTGCCATCATTTATAACACTTTACTACTTCTAATTTTATTTTATTGGCAAATTTGAAATAAGAAACGTCACTTTATCCAAATTCAACCTGGCACTACTAACTAATTTTTTCAATCACACACAAAACAATTTTTTTTTTGATTCAATCACGAAATTAATTGATCCAATTAATTTTTTAATTGAAATGTCTTCAATCACGAAAATGATAGTATCAATCACAGTTTTAATTGGGCATAGAAAAAATTCTTGATTAAAAAATTAATTGATTTCATTGCCAAATTTCAATTATTTTTTTAATTGTTTCAATTAAAAATTTAATCGATGTTGATTGCAAAACTCAATTAATTTATTAATTAAAAAAGGTAACTATTTTCAATTACATTCTGAATTGGCTTAGAATTTTTATTTGGATTAACAATTGATTGTTTGAAAAAAATTGTAATTAAAAATTAAAAAAAAAAATGTTCATCATCATCATAAACTGACTTAGTCTTCCGAATTTGATTAAAAGTTTATTGTATCAATTAACTTTTTAATTAAAAATTTTAAAATTTTCAATCATTGAATTAATTAACTTAATGTTTCTATCTTGATTAAAAAGTTAATTGTACCAATTAATTTATTAATTGAAAAAAATTTCAACTTCAATTAACTTTTTAATTGGAAATATTTTGGTGTTATTTTTTTCTGTGCACGCTTATGATTGGTAACCTCTATTATCCATCAACATATTTTTTTAAAATAAAATAGTAAACAAGTTTGAATTTCTAAAATATTTATTTATTTTTTTTTTATTTCAGTGTTCTAATGACAAGATATCAATATCGATTTCTATAATTGAGAGGGCTTGAATTGTATACAGGTAATTAAACTCCATGATCGTGTAAGCAACAAACCGTAAATCTTATAACTAAGAGTTTATTATATAAGTGTGATTCCCCCCCCCCCCCCCCCCCACCAAAAAAAAAAAGTGGAACTTGAGATCTTTTTCAAACATGGATAACTATCAAACAAGCATTCAAACGTGCGCCCATCCGTATAGTGGCTAGCCCCCTTACACTGTTATTTATGAGTTAGATATATTTTTGGTTTAGAGTATGGTTCATGCTCCAGATACAATTTCGAAATTAATCTTCAAAAGCATGACAAAAGAATTTTTGAGATACCGTATACCAGAGCATCTTAGTTTTGAAGAGCGTTTTTTTTTCAATGTATATACTTGCAAGTCATTAGCAGCATGTATATGAAATAGCCACAGTGGTCTTCATGCCTTAATTCAGTTGATGGTCTTCTAAATAATAGCATTTAATTATTTAATTTAAGAAAAGCCTGGAATATCTCATGATAAAAGTACATACAAATTTGTATTAATTGCTAAATTAGAATGAATAAATAGTTGGAATCTGTTAACAAAACTACTTTTTCATTAATTCCTAAGATACTTTATTCAATTTTTTTTCAGAATTCACGCTTTTTTTACTTTTGAACAAGTCCTATATTTCTTTAGAAAATTTCCCAAGATTTTATCAAAATTTTATTTCTATAGAAAATTTTTTCAAAAATTTTATTTTTTATTTGTTCAAACATTTCCTTCTATAGAAAATTTTCTCAAAAATTTTACTAAATTTCCTTCTTTAGAAAATTTTATCAAAATTTTATTTCTATAGAAAATTTGTTCAAAAATTTCCTTCTTTAGAAAATTGTATCAACATTTTATTTCTTTTTGTTTTTTGGTGTTTTATTCGATCTTTTTCTTTCAATAAATGTCAATAGTTTTATTAAGCTTGAGATCTTAGTATTTTCCTTTATTTTTCATCCATCATTCCTAATATTTCACACTTTTCACTGAATTGCTTCTTCAGAGGGGATTTGATATATAATATTATTGTAATTAATTAAATTAAGTTAACCAATTAATTAATTACAATAATATTATAGATCAAATCCCCTCTGAAGAAGCAATTCAGTGAAAATTGCGAAATATACGGAATGATGGATGAAAAATAAAGGAAAATACTAAGATCTCAAGCTTAATAAAACTATTGACAAAATTTATTTCTATAGAAAATTTTGTCAAAATTTTATTTCTATAAAAATTTATTCAACATTTTATTTCTATAGAAAATTTTGTCAACATTTTATTTCTGTAGAAAATTTTGTCAAAATTTTATTTCTATAGCAAATTTTGTCAAAATTTTATTTCTATAGAAAATTTTGTTAAAACTTTCTTTCTATACAAAATTTTGTTAAAATTTTATTTCTATACAAAAATTTTGTCAAAATTTTATTTCTATAGAAAATTTTATTTATATAGAAAATTTTCTCAAAAATTTTATTTCTATAGAAAATTTTATCAAAATTTTATTTCCATAGAAAATTTTGTAAATATTTTATTTCTATAGAAAATTTTGTCAAAATTTTATTTCTATAGAAAATTTTGTCAAAATTTTATTTCTATAGAAAATTTTATTTCTATAGAAAATGTTGTCAAAATTTTCTTTCTATAGAAAATTTTGTAAAAATTTTCTTTCTATACAAAAATTTTGTCAAAATTTTATTTCTATAAAAAATTTTGTCAAATTTTCTTTTCTATAGAAGATTTTCTCAAAAATTTTATTTCTATAGAAAATTTTGTCAAAATTTTATTTCCATAGAAAATTTTGTCAAAGTTTTATTTCTATAGAAAATTTTGTCAAAATTTTATTTCTATAGAAAATTTTATCAAAATTTTATTTTTATAGGAAATTTTGTCAAAATTTTATTTCTATAGAAAATTTTGTTAAAATTTTATTTCGATAGAAAATTTTGTCAAAATTTTATTTCTATAGAAAATTTTTTCAAAATTTTATTTCTATAGAAAATTTTGTCAAAATTTTATTTCTATAGAAAATTTTGTCAAATTTTATTTCTATAGAAAATTTTGTTAAAATTTTATTTCTATAAAAAATTTTGTTAAAATTTTATTTCTATAGAAAATTTTGTCAAAATTTTATTTCCATAGAAAATTTTGAAAAAATTTTATTTCTATAGAAAATTTTGTTAAAATTTTATTTCTATAGAAAATTTTATCAAAATTTTATTTCCATAGAAAATTTTGTCAAAATTTTATTTCTATATAAAATTTTGTCAAAATTTTATTTCTATAGAAAATTTTGTTAAAATTTTATTTCTATAGAACGTTTACTTAAAATTTTATTTCTATAAAAATTTTTCTCAAAATTGTATTTCTATAGGAGATATGTTCAAAAATTTCCTTCTATAGAAAATTTGGTCAACATTTTATTTCTATAGAAAATTTTGTCAAAATTTTATTTCTATAGAACATTTTATCATAACTTTATTTCTATAGAAAATGGTAACACTGGCTTCAAATATCTGATATCTTGTTTTTAAGACAAGTTTTAGTCATGGTATCACTTATATCTGACATATCTTAGAATACATGAAAATTTTATTTCTATAGAAAATTTTGTTAAAATTTTATTTCTATAGAACGTTTACTTAAAATTTTATTTCTATAAAAAATTTTCTCAAAATTGTATTTCTATAGGAGATATGTTCAAAAATTTCCTTCTATAGAAAATTTGGTCAACATTTTATTTCTATAGAAAATTTTGTCAAAATTTTATTTCTATAGAAAATTTTGTCAAAATTTTATTTCTATACAAAATTTTTGTTAAAATTTTTTTTCTATAGAAAATTTTATTTCTATAGAAAATTTTGTTAAAATTTTATTTCTATAGAACGTTTACTTAAAATTTTATTTCTATAAAAAAATTTTCTCAAAAATTTTATTTCTATAGAAATTTTTATCAAAATTTTATTTCTATAGAAAATTTTGTCAAAATTTTATTTCTATAGAAAATTTTGTCAAAATTTTATTTCTATAGAAAATTTTGTTAACATTTTATTTCTATACAAAAATGTTGTCAAAATTTTATTTTTATAGAAATTTTGTCAAAATGTCAAATTTTGTCAAATTTCTATAGAATTTTTTTTTTCAAAATCTTATTTCTATAGAAAATTTTATCAAAATTTTATTTCTATAGAAAATTTTGTCAAAATTTTATATCTATAGAAAATTTTGTTAACATTTTATTTCTATACAAAAATTTTGTCAAAATTTTATTTTTATAGAAAATTTTGTCAAAATTTTATTTCTATAGATAATTTTATTTCTAAAAATTTTATTTCTATAGAAAATTTTATCAAAACTTTATTTCTATAGAAAATAGTAACACTGGCTTCAAATATCTGATAGCTTGTTTTTAAGACAATTTTGTCAAAATTTTATTTCTATAGAAAATTTTGTCAAAATTTTATTTCTATAGAAAATTTTGTAAAAATTTTATTTCTATAGAAAATTTTGTAAAATTTTATTTCTATAGAAAATTTCTCAAAAATTTCCTTCTATCGAAAATTTTCTCTAAATTTTATTTCTATAGAAAATTTTGACAAAATTTCATTTCTATAGAAAATTTTGTCAAAATTTTATTTCTATAGAAAATTTTGTCAAAATTTTATTTCTATAGAAAATTTTGTCAAAATTTTATTTCTATAGAAAATTTTGACAAAATTTCATTTCTATAGAAAATTTTGTCAAAATTTTATTTCTATAGAAAATTTTGTCAAAATTTTATTTCTATAGAAAATTTTGTCAAAATTTTATTTCTATAGAAAATTTTATTTCCATAGAAAATTTTGTCAAAATTTTATTTCTATAGAAAATTTTGTCAAAATTTTATTTCTATAGAAAATTTTATCAAATTTTTGTTTTAGAAAATTTTATCAAATTTTTTTTAGAAAATTTTATCAAAATTTGATTTCTATTGAGAATTTTGTCAAAATTTTATTTCTATAGAAAATTTTGTCAAAATTTTATTTCTATAGAAAATTTTGTCTACATTTTATTTCTATAGAAAATTTTGTCAAAATTTTATTTCTATAGAAATTTTGTCAAAATTTTATTTCTATAGAAAATTTTGTCAAAATTTTATTTCTATAGAAAATTTTATTTCCATAGAAAATTTTGTCAAAATTTTATTTCTATAGAAAATTTTGTCAAAATTTTATTTCTATAGAAAATTTTATCAATTTTTTTTTTTAGAAAATTTTATCAAAATTTTATTTCTATTGAGAATTTTGTCAAAATTTTATTTCTATAGAAAATTTTATCAAAATTTCTCAAAAAGTTTATTTCTATAGAAAATTTTGTCAAAATTTAATTTTGTCAAAATGTCAAATTTCTATAGAAAATTTTGTAAAAATTTTGTTTTGATGGAAAAATTTCCCAAAAATTGTATTTCTATAGAAAATTTTATTTCTGTAGAAAATGTTGTCAAAATTTTATTTCTATAGAAAATGTTCTCAAAAATTTTATTTCTATAGAAAATTTTGTCAAAATTTTATTTCTATAGAAAATTTTGTTAACATTTTATTTATATACAAAAATGTTGTCAAAATTTAATTTCTATAGAAAATTTTATCAAAATTTTATTTCTATAGAACATTTTATCATAACTTTATTTCTATAGAAAATGGTAACACTGGCTTCAAATATCTGATATCTTGTTTTTAAGACAAGTTTTAGTCATAGTATCACTTATATCTGACATATCTTAGAATACATGATCACAAAATTGTGCCAAATAGTTTGACCCAAAAATAATCTACGCATCAATGACCCATATTCTATTAGAGATCATACATCGATATCGATAACATGAGTCAAATTTCAAACAGTTAACACTCTTATTTTTAACACAACGTCCAATTAACACAACATATCGGTTAGGTTATTTGCCATAGCCTATAGTGGACTAGAGTGTAAGTTGCTCCCATGGAGAGACAGACAAAATGTATTGGAATAATTTGATCAAATAATTTCGCAATTTCATTTGAGCCGGCGTGCACAATAACGATAGAAGTAATTCTCGAAAGTTAAGGAAAAGTATTACGATGCTGTTTTAACAACAACATCATCATTACCACGATCACCACCACCATCATTATTAACATTTGGCTATGGTAGTTGATGTTGTCTTTTTATGGTTAAGTGGGTCATAATGTCGTTGTTTCTGTTCTGTGTTTTTTTTTTTGGTTACAACTTTGGCTCTTTACGCGATATGTTGTTCTTTTTCAGTCAGTTTTAAGAAAAAGTTGTTATTATATTCACTAAGAAAAAGGAAAACGTATTGAGCTTTACCAGCATTTGGAATCTTGTTTTACCTACACAATCCAATGATGGCCAACTTTAATAGAATGGTCATAGACATAGACTGACTATGAAATTTTCTTGGACACAATTGAAAATGTACAACAACAAAAACCTGCGGGAAAGACAGACATAAGTCTTAGAATTTCAATGACCAAATGAGTCAAGTTTAAGATATAAGTTTCAGTTGCAGCCAGTCATCCTCTCTGCACTCCCTTTCCACCATCATCTTGATCGGTAAATAAATGATGGTTGTTGAGAAACAATCTTGGGAGACTTAAATAGACAACTGTTTTGCCGGTATATGGAGAAATGGGTCATTAGCTAGACTCTATTTTTCAGTGGGTTTTCAGTATGGGTGCTAGCTAGGCTAACATTAAAGGGTTAAATCCAAGAGTGACTGGCTGAGTTTTTGGTACAAAGATTAATGAAGTCATGGCTCAAACTACCGGTAATTTGGGTTGATTGCGTTTGCAATACAGCTGTCTGTTGTTTTGCTTTTTGTTTGAAAGGTTTTTGCTTTCTTTTGAGTAAATTTGTGGGCGATTTTTTCCTTATTCAACAGAAGCCAATTTAGTTGACCCCTCGTCCATATATAAGTCATAGATATGTGAAAACCTCTTTCATAATTTTAGCAGATATAATGTGGTTAAAATGAAAGTGGGTCAAAGGAATAACTTTAGAAAGGGTAGAAACATGTTAAAGGTGAATTTATTAGGAAAATAAAATTTTAAGATTTATTATAGACAGAATAACTAGCAACAATTAAAAAGTTGATTAAATAGAAGTTTTTCTATAGAAATCTTTTTTCAGCCTGGCTGAATAGAAGTTTTCCCATAGAAAACTTTATTCAGCCGGGCTGAATTGAAAATTTCCTATAGAAAACTTTATTAAGCAATGCTGAATAAAAGTTTTCCTATAGAAAGCACTATTCAGCCGAGCTGAATAGAAGAATACAAATTGTTTGATCTAAAGGATGGTACTACAGGGTGGCTGATATGTAATGCTGATAAGTAAGTAACTATAATTTTTAATTTTATTGTTCAAAAGCAAAATTGCCGGAAATAACATCAAATTCTAGAATCATTTTAGATTTGTTTGATTTGCCTTGCCTACCTTTGGCAAGAATTATGATCCTCAAACGGGCGACACACAGCTCATGTTGCACGAAAATGGTGCTATGACAGGGTGGATAAAGTTGATGGCCCGTGGCACGACCGCGAGCCATTTGGTACTTTTTCATCACAATTACTCTATATAGAGTTATTCAGCCTTAAATATGAACGTTTCTCAGATATCAACTAAACTCTAAAAATTATAAATAGCGGACATTGAAGAAATAAACATATTCCAAAATGAGAATATTTTGGGTTTATTACAGGATCTCAATATTTTTGAGAGGAATATTGTTTATACCACATTCGTCCACAAATGTATAAACGTGAAATGTGATTTTTTCCGCCACACTGAGGAACAGAGTATTATAAGATAGTTGGTACATATTTGAAACGCCCAGAAAGAGACGAAATACACACATGGTGTCTTTAGTAATAATGTTTAGTGCTGGCCCCTGAGCCGGTTGCCACAGTTGGTAGAATTCTACAAAAAAAAAACAATGGTAAATTTATTACTGTTGTATAGATTGGTAGAATTTTTGATTTTGGAGGATTTTGCACAGATATAGAGAAATTTGGACAAAATCTTCTATGGGACTAAAATTTTGACAAAATTTCCTATCGAATAAAATTTAGACAAAATTGACAAAATTTTCTATGGGAATACAATTTTGACAAAATTTCCTATAGAAGTAAATTGTTGACAAAATTTTCTTTAGAAATAAAATTTTTAAAAAATTTTCTATAGAAATATAATTTTGACAAAATTTTGTATAGAAATAAATTGTTGACAAAATTTTCCATAAGATAACATTTTTTCTATAGAAAAAAAAATTTTGAAAAAAAATTTTATAGAAATAAAATTTTGTCAAAACTTCCTATAGAAATAAAATTTTGACAAAATTTTCAATATAAATAAAATTTTCACAAAATATTCTTTAAAAATAAAATTTGGACAAAATTTACTATAGGCATAAAATTTGGACAAAATTTACTATAGGCATGAAATTTAAAAAAAATGTTCTATAGTAATAATATTTTAACAAAATTTTCTATAGAAATAAAAATTTGACAATTTTTTTTATAGAAAAAAAAAAATTTTGTCAAAATTTTTTATAGAAATAAAATTTTGATAAAAATTTCTGTAGAAATAAAATTTTGACAAACTTCCTCTAAGAAATAAAATTTTGACAAAATTTTCTATAGAAATAAAATATTTACAAAATTTTCCCTAGAAATAAAATTTGAGAAAATTTTCTATAGAAATAAAATTTTAACAAAATTTTCTATAAAAAATAAAATTTTAACAAAATTTTCTATAAAAAATAAAATTTTAACAAAATTTTCTATAAAAAAATAAAATTTTAACAAAATTTTCTATAAAAAATAAAATTTTGACAAAATTTTCTATAGAAATAAAATTTTGACAAAATTTTCTCTAGAAATAAAATTAAAAAAAAAATCTATAGAAATAAAATGTTGACAAAATTTTCTGTAGAAATAAAGTTTTGACAAAATTTTCTATAGAAATAACATTATGTAAAATAAGATTTGTTTTTAGAAAAATTTAAAACAAATGTCCAAATCGCTCTAGATTTAAATATACGTATACTTTTACAATAGTCCTTAAAGTTGATATTATGTAAAGGGTGGTTACAATTTCAAGGGCCGATGTTGATTTTGAATAAAACACAAACTATTTAGGAAATTATTGTAATTTTACTTTATTATGATATATTGGTATTACTCAATTATGTATGGAACAAAATATCGGCCAAATGGGCGCCGCGATCTCAGTGGCACACCTTCATCCGATGGTCCAAATTTTCGATGACGCTGAGGCATAATGGAGATTCTATGCCGTTAATGTGCCGAAATATCTCATCCTTTAGCTCTTGAATTGTTGCTGGCTTATCGACGTACACCTTTTCTTTCAAATAACCCCAAAGAAAAAAAGTCCAACGGTGTCAAATCACATGATCTTGGCGGCCAATTGATATCGCCATTACTTGAGATAACACGGCCATTGAATTTTTTGCGCAAAAGAGCCATTGTTTCGTTAGCTGTGTGGCAAGTGGCACCGTCCTGCTGAAACCACATATCGTCCATATCCATATCTTCCAATTCGGGCCATAAGAAGTTCGTTATAATCTCACGATAGCGAACACCATTCACAGTAACTGCCTGACCGGCCTCATTTTGGAAAAAATACGGCCCGATGATGCCGCCAGCCCATAAACCGCACCAAACAGTCACTCTTTGTGGGTGCATTGGTTTTTCGACAATCACTCTTGGATTCTCATTCGCCCAAATGCGGCAATTCTGTTTATTGACGAATCCACTGAGGTGAAAATGTGCCTCATCACTGAAGATGATTTTCTTCGAAAATTGATCATCCACTGTTGCCATTTCTTGGAACCATTTAACACGTTGTTGGATTGTGTATCTCTCCATGGTTCAAATTGAGTAAGTCTGAAATAGAGAAATGTCAAATAAAATTCGGAAAAAAAACTTGGCGTTTAGGTGTGGTTCACATTCAACATCGGCCCTTACAATTTAACCACCCTTTAGTTTTAGCGCTGTTTGGCTTCGAAAACTACTTTTTTAAAACATTTTTAGTACTTTTTCGTCAACATCATTTATCATCACTTGGCTGTGGTGTTTTGGCCTATGCCCGGCGAATTGCCGTGTTGAGATGATCGATAATTGGCCGCTAGGGTTGTTCATAACATTAACATCGGCGGCGCTTGAGTCCTGGTGGCCAATCGATGCTGTAAATTTGCAGCTGACCTCTTTGATAAACTTTTCAATTTGGAAAATGCAATCAAAAAAATGACAAGAATCAATTAAATTTTAATTGGATCAATAATTTTTTTAATTGGCGGCGCTGTTTGATTTTATCAATTTCGTTATTGAAGCAATTTCAACTAAAAATTAATTGGATATATTAATTTCGTGATTGAAAACAAAAAAAAAATATTGTGGTATTGAACCAATGCCAAAATCCTTAAGGGAAGGTTAATATCCTTGGATCTTGTTAACGTTTTCTTTTCGTTTAGTAGTAAAAAGCTTTTTAGGAAGATCTTCCAGATGAAATTCGTGCTTTAAAGAAATTGGCGACTATTGTCCCATTGGCATGGAAGAATAATAATCAAATTATTGGCTTTTAATAATATTTAAGAAAAAATTGTTTTCAGGAATGCGTTCTACAAGTTAAATTCGTCATTCAATTTTGATTTTTGCTTAGGCGAGACGATTTTTTGGATTAGTCGTACAAAAAGTGGCATACCTTTGCATACAGAAAGATTTGATTTATATTAATTTGCCACTTTTATTTGTTAAAGCAATGATCACATACTTAAGACAATCGGAATTGAAATTTACAAAAAAATATAACAATAATTAATTTATTACCAAAACAATTAAAATTGGTTCGATATGACAAAAAAGTGGCACAAAAGTTTAAAAAGTGTGGCATATAAAGTAGAGATTGTAATTAAAATCAAAAAGTCGACACTTCGAGTTTTGTTAAAGTCGACATTTAGAATTCCGTTTTTTTGTCAAATATGTAAAGGTCTATTGTTTGATTTGTTTAAAAAATGTAACAGGTCGATTTTTGAAAAAATGCCAATTTTGCCACTTAAGCGACACAATGGTATTACTGGTTCTTTGCTACTACTTTTTTTTTAAAGATTTAATGTAAACTATCTTTAGGAAAATATTTTTGTTTTCTGTTTATAATTTTTTCGTAATTAAAATGCATAAATAAGGAACATGACATCCAGCCCGGACAGACATACCCTGGTGGGTCAGCTGCAATTCAGCCAGACAATATGACAACAAGACAGACAGACAACTTAAAGTCTTAAGGCCTCCAGAATAATTTTATTTGGTTTTTTTTAGTTTTACATTTTCCAACACCCTTTAGTCTACTGCTGCCATTGGTAGTTTGTGAGTTGTCGTTGACGCTGTCGTGGTCCTTAGTCTTGCTTTACACAAAAAAAAAACTTCGTTTGAGAGCTATGGAATAAATTTAAATTCTACAACTCTTCACTGACACTGCTCTGTAATGTTCCAATGCCCATCGTGCTTTTGCCATCGTTGCTCATATTAAGCTGATGTTCTGGCTTCTGTGTAAATATAAATAAACGCGCGTGTCCCCACACCCTGACTAGAAGAACTCTAAATCATGCATCACGCATTCATGTCTGCTGCATTGGTTTCATATGGCGGTAGTTGTTTGTCTTTTTGAAGCAAAAAGTAGCACCACCACCATGCCACTACCACCATCATCATCATCATCACCAGCTATTATTTGACAGCTTTTTTACCTTATTGTGTCAGGCATTTATTTAGTATTCTTACCATAAACATCATCGACATTTACACCAATCGTGCATTTGAATATAAACACTCTCAAGAACACATCAACTTTTTAACTTCTAGCATAGCTACCTCATCACTTTATATGGAAGTATTGGCAAAAAGAAGTATTGAGAAATCTGGGCAATGACAGTTTAGTAGAACATCTAATGAAAGTGTTGCCACTGTTTATTAAATTACAATCAATGAAGAATGAAATATAAGTTTTCTTCTCGAAAACTTTATTCAGCCTGGCTGAATTGAAATTTTCCCATAGAAATCTTTACTCAGCCTTGCTGAATAGTTTTCCTATAGAAAACTGTATTTAAGCGTGGCTGAATATAAGTTTTCCTATAGAAAACCTTGTTCAGACTGGCTGAATAAAAGTTTTTCTGTAGAAACCCTTATTCAGCCTAGCAGAATAGCAGTTTTCCTATAAAAATCATTATTCAGCCTGGCATAAAAGTTTTCGCATAGAAAACCTTATACAGAAGTTTTCCTATAGAAAACCTTATTCTGAATGGCTGAAAATTTTATTCAGCCTGGCTGTATAGAAGTTTTCGCATAGAAAACCTTATTCAGCTTGGCTGAATAGAAGTTTTCCTATAAAGAATATTTTTCAGCCAGGCTGAATAGAAGTTTTCGTATAGAAATCATTATTCAGCCAGGTTGAATAGAAGTTTTTGCATAGAAAATTTCATTCAGCCTCGTTGAATAGAAGTTTTTTCTATAGAAAACCTTCTTCAGCCTGGCTGAATAGAAGTTTACCTATAGAAAACCTTCTTCAGCCTGGCTGAATAGAAGTTTACCTATAGAAAACTTTATTCAGCCATCCTGAATAGAAGTTTTTATTTAGAAAATCTTATTCAGCCTGGCTGAATAGAAGTTTTCCTATAGAAAACCTTATTCAGCCTGGCTGAATAGAAGTTTTCCTATAGAAACCCATATTCAGCCTGGCTGAATAGAAGTTTGGCTGAATAGAAGTTTTCCTATAAAGAATATTTTTCAGCCAGGCTGAATAGAAGTTTTCGTATAGAAATCATTATTCAGTCAGGTTGAATAGAAGTTTTTGCATAGAAAATTTCATTCAGCCTCGTTGAATAGAAGTTTACCTATAGAAAACCTTCTTCAGCCTGGCTGAATAGAAGTTTACCTATAGAAAACTTTATTCAGCCATCCTGAATAGAAGTTTTTATTTAGAAAACCTTATTCAGCCAGGCTTAATAGAAGTTTTCCTATAGAAAACCTTATTCAGCCTGGCTGAATAGAAGTTTTCCTATAGAAACCCATATTCAGCCTGGCTGAATAGAAGTTTTCCTATAGGAAATCTTATTCAGCCTGGCTGAATAGAAGTTTTCCTATAGAAAGCCTTATTCAGCCTGGCTGTATAGAAGTTTTCGCATAGAAAACTTTATTCAGCTTGGCTGAATAGAAGTTTTCCTATAGAAAACATTATTCATCCAGGCTAAATAGAAGTTTTCCTATAGAAGACCTTATTCAGCCTGGCTGAATAGAAGTTTTCCTATAGAAAACCTTATTCAGCCTGGCTGAATAGAAGTTTTCCTATAGAAAACCTTATTCAGCCTGGCTGAATAGAAGTTTTCCTATAGAAAACCTTATTCAGCCTGGCTGAATAGAAGTTGTCCTATAGAAAACCTTATTCAGCCTGGCTGAATAGAAGTTTTCCTATAGAAAACCTTATTCAGCATGGCTGAATAGAAGTTTTCCTATAGAAAACCTTATTCAGCCTGGCTGAATAGAAGTTTTCCTATAGAAAACCTTATTCAGCCTGGCTGAATAGAAGTTTTCCTATAGAAAACCTTATTCAGCCTGGCTGAATAGAATTTATCCTATAGAAAACCTTATTCAGCCTGGCTGAATAGATGTTTTCCTATAGAAAACTTTATTCAGTCTATCTGAATATAAGTTTTCCTATAAAAGACCTTATTCAGCCTGGCTGAATTGAAGTTTTTATTTAGAAAACCTTATTCAGTCTACCTGAATATAAGTTTTCCTATGAATAGAAGTTTTCCTATAGAAAATCTTATTCTGAGTGGCTGAATAGACGTTTTCCTATGAAAATTTTATTATGCAAGGCTCAATAAAAGTTTTTCTCTGGGCTACAAGCAATGGATTATTATCGACATTTTTTTATGTGATTCTTTTAAACTCAGTTCTAGTCCCCCTCCGATATTGTAGTTAATTCCTGTATAGTAAAAAAGGGAATGCAATGTTATTAATATATGCCACAATGGGTTTCCATTTATATCCCAATGAAATTGCGGCAATGCATCGTTGTCTAGGTTAAATGCAAGACAATGGCTTTTTTGAATTGTGGCCAAGTCACCATCAGCCAGGTCCTCATGAGGCAGCCAGACAGGCAGTTCGATAACAAAGAAATGCTTATAAATTATTAAGTTGTAGCATAGCAAAATGATGATGCCTTCAGCATTATTGTACAAGGAGTAATGGAAAAAATAAATTAAATTGTTGAGGCCTATTTACCAAAAAGGGAAGTAAACTTTAAGCGTATGTATGTAACAAAAGAAAGTAGGTCTTTCAATAATGTATCATTATAGGGTGAGAGTAATTACCTAAACATTAGTGGTAATAGGGCCTTTCATAAATGTGGTTGCTGAATTTTATTGTGAACAATTACTTCCACACATATTTATAGGCCAAGGGTAAGGACCTTTTCATTACTGGTAATAGGCTTCTGTATTCTAATTTCTTTAAATTTAAAACAATTCAGGCCTATCTTTCCTTCAAGAGAACGGTAAATGCCACACAAATTTCTCCTTCCAGGTCTGCTACTTCCATAATTTCTACTCAAACACATGTTCTAGTGATTATCTAAAATTACAATTTTCACAAATTTTACTACAAAAAACTGCTTCCAAAACACACATGAAAATAAATTAAAGGTAAAGCCTATTGCTTAACTATACCATATGATGTTAGTTATGAGGCCATATACCTTTTAGCTATGGAACAAACATCCCCTGGCCATAAATAATGCATGGTAGTAAATACACATGCGACCGGAAAAATATGGTGGCACAACCCCTTTTCCCTTGACGACGGGGATGACTTCCGTCAAAGGAGAAAATCACAAGAAAATTTCCATATGACACAACTTGCTATGGAAAGACAATAGCATGGAGGAAAAAGATGAGAACGGCAGCGACAGTATCATAATGCAAAACAAACCAAAAGCCGGCACACGTGCATTAGCTATTCAGTTATCCTTTTAACCGTTTTGGTTTAAACTTGCGCAAATAAACATTGCTTCAGAGAAGCACTGTAGTACAATTAGAGAAAAAACATACCCAAGGTGACCATAATCACTAATGATGAAAAATATCACCAGGAAGATAATTCAGAAAGGAAACCAGATGGTATTAAAGGGTAATAATTCTTACACAGAAAAAAATATCACCAAAATACTTCCAATTAATAAAAATACTATGAAATTAAAAAATAGAGTCTATTAAGAAAATGTTCAAGTGTAATAGAAATTTTCCTATAAAAAAACCTTATTCACCCAGGCTGAATAGCAGATTTCCTAGAGAAAACCTTATTAAGCCTGGCTGAATTGGGTTTCCTATAGGAAACTTTCTGAATAGAAGTTTTCCTAAACAAAACCTTATTCAGACAGGCTGAATAGAAGTTCCCCTATAGAAAACCTTATTCAGCCACAATGAATAGTCCTTTTCCTATAGAAAACCTTATTCAGCCAGGCTGAATAAAAGTTTTCCTATAGAAAACCTTATTCAGCCAGGCTGAATAAAAGTTTTCCTATAGAAAACCTTATTCAGCCAGGCTGAATAAAAGTTTTCCTATAGAAAACCTTATTCAGCCAGGCTGAATAGAAGTTTTCATATATAAAACTTTATTCAGCCTGGTTGAATAGAAGTTTTCCTACAGAAAACCTTATTCAGCCAGGATGAATAGCAGGTTTCCTATAGAAAACCTTATTCACCCAGGATGAATAGAAGTTTTCCTCAGCCACGGTGTATAGAAAGTTTCCTGTAGAAACCCTTTTTTAGCCTGACTGAATCGAAGCTTTCCTATAGAAAACCGTATTCAGCTGAGATGAATAGAAGTTTTCCTATAGAAAATGTTATTGAATCAGGCTGAATATAAATTTTTCTATAGAAAACCTTATTCAGCCAAGGTGCACAGAGAGTTTCCTGTAGAAACCTTTTTTTAGCCTGACTGAATCGAAGTGTTCCTATAGAAAACCTTATTCAGCTAGGCTGAATCGAAATTTTCCTATAGAAAACCTTATTAAGCCACAATGAATAGTCCTTTTCCTATAGAAACCCTTATTCAACCACGGTGAATATTACGTTTACTACACAAAACCGTATTCAGCCAGGCGGAATAGAAGTTTTCCTATAGAAAACCTTATTCAGCCAGGCGGAATAGAAGTTTTCCTATAGAAAACCTTATTCAGCCAGGCTGAATAGAAGTTTTCCTATAGAAAACCTTATTCAGCCAGGCTGAATAGAAGTTTTCCTATAGAAAACTTTATTCAGCCTGGCTGAATAGAAGTTTTCCTATTGAAAATCTTATTCAGCCAGGCTGCATAGATGTTTTCCTATAGAAAACATTATTGAGCCAAACTAAATAGAAGTTTTCCTATACAAGACCATATTCAGCCATGCTAGATAGAAGTTTTTTTTTTATAGAAACTTATTCGACTAGGCTGAATAAAATGTTTCCTATAGAAAACCTTATTCTACCAGGGTGAATAAAATGTTTCCTACAGAAAACCTTATGTAGCCAGGCTGAATAGAAGGTTTCCTATAGAAAACCTTATTCAGCCAGGATGAATAGAGGTTTTCCTATAAAAAATCTTTTTCAGCATGGCTGAATAGAAGTTTTCCTATAGAAAACCTTATTCAGCCACGGTGCATAAAAAGTTTCCTGTAGAAAACATTTTTTAGCCTGACTGAATCGAAGTTTTCCTATAAAAAACCTTATTCAGCCACGCTGAATCGACGTTTTCCCATAGAAAACCTTATTCAGCCAGGCTGAATCGACGTTTTCCTATGGAAAACCTTATTCAGCCAGGCTGAATAGAAGTTTTCCTATTGAAAACCTAATTCAGCCAGGATGAATAGAAGTTTTCCTATAGAAAACCTTATTCAGCCAGGCTGAATAGAAGTTTTCCTATAGAAAACCTTATTCAGCCATGCTGAATAGAAATTTTCCTATAGAAAACCTTATTCAGCCAGGCTGAATAGAAGTTTTCCTATAGAAAACCTTATTCAGCCTGGCTGAATAGAAGTTTTCCTATAGAAAACCTTATTCAGCCTGGCTGAATAGAAGTTTTCCTATAGAAAACCTTATTCAGCCTGGCTGAATAGAAGTTTTCCTATAGAAAACCTTATTCAGCCTGGCTGAATAGAAGTTTTCCTATAGAAAACCTTATTCAGCCTGGCTGAATAGAAGTTTTCCTATAGAAAACCTTATTCAGCCAGGCTGAATAGAAATTTTGTTACAGAAAACATTTTCCGACAAAAAATGTTCCATGTCCCCCTCCAGAAATGTTTGTGTGAGGTGCTCATATTCCTCCTCTGCATGTAGACATAACTTTTTTTGAGATAATAATATTTTTAATAAAATTATTTTTAGTGCAATTAAAATGTTTTATGCGATCACGGTTTTATAGAAAAATAAAATGTATTCTTAGTAACCATTTATTTATGGTGAACATATTATTATTATTCATTCGCCATTTTATAGTTCTTAGAATATGTTCACCTATGTAGGTTTTATTTGTTTTTACTTCCAATATTATTTTTCAAAATACAACACCACTGTGCCACATGCCATACCACAGTGCGTGTAATGTTTTTATGCCTCTGTGGGTATTTAAGGCTTAACATTCATTCATTTTGTGTCAAATGATGAGACGACGCCTATTTGGGGGGTACTATCTGGGGTTGTTTATTACCATTCTGCTTCTTCTAGTTGGATTATAGTAGAACTACACCACACTAACACCAACGCACATCATTCAGCCAGTCAGCCACCCTCTCTAGTATTCTCTCACATTGCTGAAATATCTCTGCTACATTCAAAAATGTTAAAGAACTCAGTGAAAACAAAAGACAACATATTTAATACAAAAACAAAAAAGAACTAAAAATTGACAACAAACGGCTGTCAACGGCAAAGTCAAAATATGGAACTATGTTGTTGTTGTTGCTGCTGTCATTGTACCCCAAAGACACAATTTTTATGGTTGCACAAATGCTGATGACGACACACAAGAAGAAGAGCTGCTAAGCGAATATAAAATGTGAAATGACAACGCCTTACTGGGATGGTTGTTGTCGTTATTATTTCATTCGAAAAAGCTCTCACATTCAGCCAGTGAGACAGTCACTTAGCCAAAAATATTGTTCGCCTTCGTCTTTGTGTATGTCACTCGTTTAATTTGTCCTCCTTCAATTGAATTCATAATAATGCAACCATTCACTTGCTCTTCGCTCTCACTCAGTCGTGTAGTCTGTCAATGATTTTATTGTTGTACATGGTTGATTATTTACGCACACATTCAAATATGTTGAGTACTTTCAAAATCATCTCTGTAATATTATGAAGTGTTATTATGCTGTACCACATTGAGTTTGACCAACATTGTTTTTGCAATTGTTATACTTATAAGAGAGAATTTTGGCATCAGTGATGCCAAATGAAAAGTTCTTTTTTGACACAGATACTACATAGTAAAAAGAAGAATGAAATATAGGAGAATATAATCAAACATATTGATTCCAAGTCCGATAAACTTAAAATGAATGAATGAATAAACAAATATAAAAGGAAATATATTAGTTGTAATTTTAAGCACATATCCATAAAAGTTTACTGTATATAAAATTAACTCTAAGAAATATATTTTTTGTTTGGTAATGAAACGAGAGGATAGCAAAAGTATGTTTTAAAACAAAAAAATATAAAAACATCGAATATTATAATTACGTTTTTTCAAATGATAGAAAACTTTCTACATACCTCGTTTTCGAAGAAAAAATATGGAAATATTACTTATTAATGGCTTAAAAGCCTTTATTTGTCAGGCTATGACCTTTTCAACATCACTGAATTTGAAAACGTCATAAACATCCTTCGTTAACCCTGGACAGTCATCCTTCGTCAAAATGACGACGCGTAATTTCATTTTCGATTTAAAATGCATTTTAGTCGATTAGGAAATGATAAATTTAAGTAATACTAATTCAACAATTTTATGAGTTTTTGTTTTATACTAATTAAAAACAAATTGAATAAGAAAATAAACTCAATTTTGGTTGTCATTTTTGCTTACGATGTAAATTATAGCGTCTTGAAATAAGCCGTAGTCAAAATGACGAAGGATGACGTTTGTGTACCAAAAATAAGGATGACTTTCCAGGGTTAAGTATATATTACATTTTTTGATGATAGTATTATTAAATGATTTTTTTCCCCGAAAACAAGGCAAGTATTCTTATAAATCGTAAAATAAAGAAGGATTCTGTTTTTGGTCGAAATTAAAAAAAAAAAAAAAAAAAAAAAAAAAAAAAAACAATTGAAATTTTATTGGACTGCAACATTTTTGAATCAACGAGAGTCACACAAACTCATTTACATAGTACTGCAACAAAAATATTAACATCCCAGCAAAAAATTGAAAGTTGTTCTAAAGATGTTCTTTATTTTAACTACACTTTAAGTTGCATTAATTAAATTTTTTATAACGCGCCTACTTCATATTTTTAATGCGTAACTTTAACTTTTTTCAAATGGGTTAAAAACAAAATAAGAGTTAATAAAAATGGTACAACATCTTTACATTTTGTCGGAAAAAATTCTAAACTCTTCAAGGAATTTTTGAAAATATTTCGCGAATTTTTGAAAATATTTCGCCCTACAGTAAAACATGGATCAGGAAGTGTGATGGCTTGGTGCTACATATCAGCAGCAGGACCGGACCCGCAAGTTTTTATCATTGGTATAATATTCATATATTTCCATTTTGAAGGGGAACTTTTCACCTTGTATGGAAACACTACAGCATTACGGACAGATTCAAATTTTAACAGAATAATCAGGCGTACAATACAAACATGCGGTTATTATACAACTGCTCTCAATTTATGGAATCGCCATCACAATCCCCTGATATAAACGTTGTAGAGAATTTGAGATCTTATTTGAAGAATTAGTAGAAGACTAGGCAAATGTCCAACATATTGTCTAAAGGAGAATGGGAAAAATTGGTCTTGCTTACTGCAGCAAACTGTAGAATCAGTTCCAAATTAATCGCCGTTCGTAAAAGCAAAGGAATGCCAACAAAATATTAAAAGAAAAACAAAAATGGGAATTTTCTGATGAATCCTAAGGAAAAGCGCCTCAGTAAATAGCTTGGTATGTACAACAGCTTTCTAAAGGGAGGTATATCCCCACAAACCATGGTAGGAACAAATATTAGTTCTTATTAGCAAAGTGAAAGAGGACCTAACATCTCCATTGTCGTAGAGACCCTTGTGTATGCTGGAACCAGCTGGGAAACTAATTGAGCGGCTAATAAAACCTAGACTTGCTGAAGCCAAAAGGAGCTCTAAAGTTAGTAGTAGAAAAAACGTTCAATCAGCAGGACATATCATCCTACTGCGACCCTGGACATTAAAAACGCATTGAACACCCTAAGATGGACAGATGTAATATACACTCTTGAGAGTATTTTCCGTATACCGGAATACCTAATGATGACCCTTATAAATTACCTAAGATACCACTCACTGATATACGAGACATCATAAGGTTCAAGAAAAAAGGAAATCATCTCATGTTCGGCACAGGGATTAATGCTAGGGCTAGACCTGTGGAATGCAACGTACGATGAGATCTAAAAGATAGACATGTCAGACGACAAAATTGTAGTGGGATACGCAGACGATATAGCTGCGGTTATAAACGCTAGAAACACGGAAGGGGCTCAACACAAACTGTGTCAAACTGTGATAAGAGCGATAACCTGACTGGACTCGCATAGTCTATACTTTGCCATGCAAAATACGGAATTGTTACAATTGACAACAGCGACATTTATCTCTAGAAATAGACTTATGGAAAATATTGGAGGACCGTTCCCAGGTAAAGGGAGAGTACTCATGGAGACTATAAACAGCATACTCCTATATGAATCTGAAATCTGGACACCGACGTTATAACGACAGACCCGAGTTTATAAAGTACTCTCCGTGCAGAGAAAAGGTGCCCTGAGAGCCATATCAGCACATTATATGGCGAATACCTATCCCCTACTAACAGGTTGGCTGATAAGTCTCCCGGTCTAACAAAGAAAAATACATTTTTTTGTCAAAATTAGTTTTTATTATTCAACATAGTTCCCAAGTTCAAGAGGGATACAACGATTATAACGACCTTCCAATTTTTTGATACCATTTTGGCAGTACTCCTTCGGTTTTACCTCAAAATAGGCCTCAGTTTCGGCGATCACCTCTTCATTGCAGCCAAATTTTTTCCCTGCGAGCATCCTTTTGAGGTCTGAGAACAAGAAAAAGTCGCTGGGGGGCAGATCTGGAGAATACGGTGGGTGAGGAAGCAATTCGAAGCCCAATTCATGAATTTTTGCCATAGTTCTCAATGACTTGTGGCACGGTGCGTTGTCTTGGTGGAACAACACTTTTTTCTTCTTCATATATGGCCGTTTTGCCGCGATTTCGACCTTCAAACGCTCCAATAACGCCATATAATAGTCACTGTTGATGGTTTTTCCCTTCTCAAGATAAAAATTATTCCATGCGCATCCCAAAAAACAGAGGCCATTACTTTGCCAGCAGACTTTTGAGCCTTTCCACGCTTCGGAGACGGTTCACCGGTCGCTGTCCACTCAGCCGACTGTTGCTTGGACTCAGGAGTGTAGTGATGGAACCATGTTTCATCCATTGTCACATATCGACGGAAAAACTCGGGTGTATTACGAGTTAACAGCTGCAAACACCGCTCAGAATAATCAACACGTTGTTGTTTTTGGTCAAATGTGAGCTCGCGCGGCACCCATTTTGCACAGAGCTTCCGGATATCTAAATATTGATGAATGATATGACCAACACGTTCCTTTGATATCTTTAAGGCCTCTGCTATCTCGATCAACTTCATTTTACGGTCATTCAAAATCATTTTGTGGATGTTTTTGATGTTTTCGTCGGTAACCACCTCTTTCGGGCGTCCACTGCGTTCACCGGCCTCCGTGCTCATTTCACCACGCTTGAATTTTGCATACCAATCAATTATTGGGGCAGAGTCCGGAAACTCATTATCAAGCCAAGTTTTTGCTTCCACCGTATTTTTTCCCTTAAGAAAACAGTATTTTATCAAAACACGAAATTCCTATTTTTTCATTTTTTTTACAATAACAAAAGTTGCTTCACAAAAGCCGCTCTATCTCACAAACTAATTGACTTACAGACATCAAATTTTGACACGAATCATTTGAAGGTTGGTATTATATAAAAATAATATGCATTTAATACTAGCGACGCCATCTATGTGTCAGACCGGGGACTTATCAGCCAACCTGTTAGTGATATTGGGAATGGTTCCAATAGACCTTCAGTTAACTGAGAAGAGCAAGATTTTTAGTGCCAATCAGTCAGTGAGACAATAGAGAAATGGTATGAATGCTGGAGAAACGAGAGAAGTGGCTGGTGGACTTTGTACTATAGGTAGAAATGAAGTCCGAATAAATGAGATCGGTCGTATCTTCCCACCAATGTAGACAGCAAGATGGTACTGAATGAGAGGTAGTGGGAAGCTGTTCGCAGATATGTTGAATATGTTCTTCGCAACAAGAAGACCGACATGGATTTTGCGATGTGATGAATAAGATGAGATGGACATGAGACATGACGGGGTTTATCTCCAAATTATGCAAAAGTGATTCCGATGTTGAAAATATGCCCAGGGGTAGGGTAGGATGAGGTTTTGGCCAGTGGATGCATAAAGCATATATACAGTATGAGTCCCCCGAAATATAGACAGAGAAATGGCAAGAATGCTGGAGAAACGAGAGAAGAGTCAGATGGACTTTGTACTATAGATGGAAATTAAGTACGAATACGTGCATATACGAGGAATGGGATATTGTTGATGATCCTGAGCATACCTTTTTCAAATGTAGCCGATGGACAGAAACAACATAGAGAAATGGAGAATGAGATCCGTAGTATCTTCCCACGAAATGTAGACAGCAAGATGGTACTGAATGAGAGGTACTGGGAGGTCGTTCGCAGATATGTTGAATACGTTCTTCGCAACGAGAAGACCGACATGGATTTGGCAAATAATGCAAAAATTGGTTTCAATGTGAAAACTGTATCCCGGGGTGAGGGAAGATGGTTTTTATTTCCATCGTCGAAAAAACATGTAAACAAATAAACAGTATGAGTCCCCCGAAATATAGACACAGAAATGGCAAGAACGCCGGAGAGACGGGAGAAGAGTGGGCTGGGCTATGTACTATAGTGGGAAATGAAGTACGAATACGTGTATTTACGAGGAAGAAGAAATCGTTGATGATGCGATGGAAAAAACGACGCAGAGAACTGGAGAATGATATCGGTCGTATCTTCCCCCAAAATATAGACAGTAAGATGGTACTGAATGAGAGGCATTGGGAGGCTATACGCCGACATGGATTTAGCGATGTGATGAATAAAAGCGGGAGTCTGGATGCAGACTAAGAAGAGATGGACATGAGACAGGATGAGATCTACCTCAAAATAAAGCAAAAGTGGTTCCGATGTGAAAAGTATACCCCGGGGGGTAGACAAGTTGAGTTTTGAGCCGATATCGTCGACTGTGATGGAGTCCGACACACGGCATGTGGACGCATAAAGCATTATCACATCCTCAACTGCAAAAAATATCGTGACATATATAAAGTTTGAGTCTTATTATATTCATAAATTTTCTTCAGTGTTGACTTTGCATTGTAGTGAGCTATCGAGGAGAAATCTAAGCAAATGATGAAGACGCTGCATATTTTTTCGACATGGAAAAATGTCCTTATAATGACATACTTTCGTTGGACACAACAATCATCCATTCACATGCAAGGAACAACACGATGTATTGCCATCAATTGTGGCACTCGAAACCTATTCTTCCTCTCTTTCTTCATTTTCTTCTTTGCCACATTATTGTCAGGCAAAAACTATGTTAAAAATGTAATTAAGGCAAAACCACCATTCCGTAGTAGGAATACTGTATACATGATGATGGTAGAGAGGAGTGAGGGCGTCAAGGGTCTATGAACTTAGAGGCAAAAATAGCTCCACAGATAATTTCTTTATGATTGTCGGTTGGCCTTTACCATCTGTTCGGTTATGTTTTGAGCAGAAACGTCCATTTATTCTTCATTCCTGTACATGAGTGCTTCACAGAAGGGCAAGACATGGTTCTAGTTTTATGTCATAAACATCTAATGCAGATCTCATTCGAAAGTGGAATATTTAAAAATTTTATAGCATTTTAAATTTAACAGGAATTTGTCCACAAGAAAAAATTTCTATGCATTAATTAGATAATGCCATTAAGTTGGAAGTAGTAGTCATAAAGGAAAACTATTCTACATAATTTAAAATTTAATGGTTATTCTAAATTGGCATAAAATGTTGTGCAATTGATTGGTTTTAAGATTAGAGACGAGTAATAAAAACAAAATATACGATTTATTTACAAACATTAGTGCAAACACATTTCTTTGGTTTAATGAATTTTTAATTTAGACAAAGAATTTTCTATGAGATCTAGGGAAATTTTTATAAATTATAGAGGCATACATTGTCCCTAGTGTGTGATAATAAACACATGTTGGAAAGTTATTGGAATTCAAACCCTTAAGATTGTGAATGTTTTGTATCCAAGTCTTACACTAAGGTTTGTGTTAATTATGCATGGTTTCACTAAAGCCATAGAATAATTTCACGACATTCATGAATAATTAAGGCTTTATGCCAACCAATTAATTACTATTTGACTAAATATTGTATCGAAATAAAATTTTGACAAAATTTTCTATAGAAATAAAATTTTGACAAAATTTTCTATAGAAATAAAATTATGACAAAATTTTCTATAGAAATAAAATTTTGACAAAATTTTCTATAGAAATAAAATTTTGACAAAATTTTCTATAGAAATAAAATTTTGGTAAAATTTTCTATAGAATTAAAATTTTGACAAAATTTTCTATAGAAATAAAATTTTGGTAAAATTTTCTATAGAAATAAAATTATGACAAAATTTTCTATAAAAATAAAATTTTGACAAAATCTTCTATAGAAATAAAATTTTGACAAAGTTTACTATAGAAATAAAGTTTTGACAAAATTTTCTATAGAAATAAAATGTTGACAAAAAAGAAAGTCAGAATTTTTTGTTCCAAGTAAACTTTTTTTTGAGTGCAGGACTAATATTTGTGGCAGGGGACGCTGCCATTTTCCCCATATTCTGTAGTTTTCATATTTTTAAAAAGTATAAATTTCTATAGTTCAATAAGTATTTTCTGATACTAATGCTATATGTTTTTCCATTTTTCAGGTATGTCTTGACTAAGAAAATAACATTTGTCATAAATATGGTAAGATATATTTTTTTATATATAGAACTTGATTAGGTTAGATGATATTTACATTTTGTCATACTGTGGTCTTATTAATTATAGTAGGTTTGTGTGTCTTTTGTATTTCTTTATATTCTTATCTCGGTTCTTGAGACTAATTGAGATCATTAGCTATCGTGATTGAATAAAAAAAACCACAATGCTTATTCATCCATTGTCATGGCATTTTTGTTATTTATCCCTTCTAGTGGAAATCTTTAGCACAAAGACCTTTTGCATTTGATTGAAATTAAATTAATGATCATTAAATTTATTTATAAAATTAATTTTACACCAGCAAAATCATTGACATTAGTCACTCGTCATGCACTATAAAGTTTTTGCTCTCTTCCTCTATAAATAATTTGTAGATCAACGTCTATCTTTTCTTCATTCAAAATCCAATCGAATGTGATTGCCGATGATAATTCAATATGAAAGTTCAATGGCCATGTGGAATATCAGCATGGCAGAGGGAAAATGCATCACCATCAATGTCCATTTATTTGTTGAAAGTGGAACGTTAATCAACGTTTGGTGTTATTTAACATCTTTCTCTTGTTTAATAATTTTTTCCTTTGTTCACGATAATAAAAGCTTTGGTTTTTTAGTAATTCTACGTGAAAAAAATTTATTATACTTGGAAAGTTTTTGCTAAGACAAACAGACTTCTAGAGTTTGAATATTCATCGACAAATACTGATTCGGCGGAGTTGATTTTTTGTTTCATCCCCCATATAACTCATCTTATAAAAGCCGTAAATCAAGCCTTGGCTTCCTAAGTTTACACCATAGAAACAAAATGCATGTCAGTCACACGCTTAATTGATTTCAATTGAATTTAATTACATTTAACAAAATGTATAGGGATAGTTGGATGGATACATGGATGGATGGATGGATGGATGTGTGGATATAAGAATTTGAGACGAATTATGGGGCAAATACTGAGTCAACAATTCAATGGATATTAAATATCAAAGAACTAAAGCGGCCACAATAACTATCGCATAATGACTTCCATGGAATTTTGATAAAATAATGAATATGAAAACTGTTTTACACAAATTCCAATACAATATTTTTTAGTAGTAGTTTCTTTATGTTTTTACTTTGATTTAACATATAATGAGACGTCATGTTGTACAATTTTGATCCCATGACGTCAACATCATTAATTGGTGCCACAAGAATTTCCCACGACATTTCCGATAATTAATTCGAAAGTATTCCGCTTGGTTTCTTGTCTTCATTCATATCAAACGACATGAACTTCCTTTTATTTCTTCGCTGAAACAGAATTGTAAAGCCCACTGCTATGCTCCAGAAAACCACAAACGGCGGGAATAAAGTGTAAAAAAAAAAACAAGAACACTACCAAAAGGTTTTTGTTCCGAGGAACTTCCTTGGTTCAATCAATGTGGGTATGGTGCAAAATTATGCCATTAAATCTTGAGAGAAAAAAAAAAGAACACAAACATGAAATATTTTCAAAAAACGGAAATAGCTCGAAGCCGCAGTTGCTACAGGTTCAACTCTTCTCTCTTCAGTTTCTATTCAAAATTACAACGAAACTTGTGTTTCACCAGAAATTACCCCATACGCAATGAAGAGACTTTCTGCGTTTTCGTAATTTTGCTTGGATTCTGAGGGGTTTGAAAAAAAAGAAAGATTGCCCGAAGTTATCAACTTGTCCCTTTGTTGTGTAGGGGCATTTTAATGGTGCTACTTTGCTGCTAATTTATGTATCTTTTCAGTTTAGAATTTCCCATGAAATATTCCTGGGACTTTTAAAAATAATATTTTCCCCAGGGAAGTTCTTCGCATGCATGTGGGAAGCATTGCAAAGAGTGGGAAAAATTCCACCAATAATGAATTTTATTTCGAATAGGATTCTCATTAACTTGTTGGCGCGTTCTTTTTGCTGAAATGGGGAAAATTTTATAAATAAGAAGCCACATGTTTGTTGGTGATCATACTGCAAATATTGATATGAAATATTATCAGAAGACATACCATTTTTATTGCAACAATATATGGGAACTCAGAAAAAAAATTTCACTAACATTTTTTCAATTAAAATTGTAATTGAATTAAAAAAAATAATAAATATTTAAAAATAAAAATTAATTGATTCAACAAAGTTCTTAGTTAAAACAAACATCGATTCCAAAAACTAATGGCATCAACTAATTGGATTACTTTATTGGATTACTACAATTTTTAATTGGATCAATTAATTTTTTAATTGGTCTAATTATTGTTTTAATTGGGCCAATTATTTTTTTAATTGACGTTGGTGATTGACACTATCATTTCTGTGACTGACGAAATTTCAATTAAAAATTAATTGGTTTAATTAAATTAGTAATAAAAAGGAAAAAATAATATGTATGTGTCGTTACTAAATTTGTAAATATGCATGTGAAAACATTTCCATTACCGCATAGCTTTTTTTCGAGGTGAGGATCAGTTTGCCACACTTGGTAGAATTCGACCCAAAATTGTAGGTTTTTTATAGAAATAAAATTTGGACAAAATATTCTAGAGCAATAAGAAGTTGACAAAATTTTCTATAGAAATAAAATTTGAACAAAATTTTCTAAAGAATAAAAATTTTGAAAAAAAAATTATAAAAATAAAATCTTGAGAAATTTTTCTATAGAAATAAAATTTTGACAAATTTTAAATATAAATAAAATTTTGACAAAATTTTTAAAGAAATAAAATTTTGACAAAATTTTCAATAGAATTAAAATGTTGTCAAAATTTTCTGTAGAAATAAAATTTGGGCAAAATTTTCTATAGAAATTAAATTTCGAGAAAATTTTCTATTGAAATAAAGTTTTAAGAAAATTTTCTGTAGAATTGAAGTTTTGAGAAGATTTTCTATAGAAATAAGATCTTGACAAAATTTTCTATAAAAATAAAATTTTGACAAAATTTTCTATAGAAATTAAATTTCGAGATAATTTTCTGTTGAAATAAAGTTTTAAGAACATTTTATGTAGAATTGAAGTTTTGAGAAAATTTTCTATAGATACAAAATTTTGACAAAATTTTCTGTAAAAATAAAATCTTGAAAAAATTTTCTGAAGAAATAAAATATTGACAAAATTTTCTATAGAAATGAAATTTTGACAAAATTTTCTGTAGAAATAAAATTTGGCAAAATTTGCTATAGAAATTAAATTTCGAGAAAATTTTCTATTGAAATAAAGTTTTAAGACAATTTTCTGTTGACAAAATTTTCTGTAAAAATAAAATTTTGAAAAAAGATATAAAATGTTGACAAAATTTTCTATAGATATGAAATTTTCACAAAATTTTCTATAGATATAAAATTTTCACAAAATTTTCTATAGAAATAAAATTTTGATAAAATTTTCTATCGAAATAAAATTTTGACAAAATTTTCTATAGAAATGAAATTTTGAGAAAATTTTCTATAGAAATGAAATTTTGAGAAAAATTTCTATAGAAATGAAATTTTGAGAAAATTTTCTATAGAAATGAAATTTGAGAAAAATTTCTATAGAAATAAAATTTTGACAAAATTTTCAATAGAATTGAAATTTGGACAAAATTTTCAATAGAAATAAAATTTGGACATAATTTTCTATAGAAATGAAATTTCGACAAAATTTTCTATAGAAATAACATTTTGAGAAAATTTTCTATAGAAATAAAATTTTGAGAAAATTTTCTATATAAATAAAATGTTGAAAATTTTTTCTATGGGAATAAAACATTTCTTTCGAAGAAATATACTTTTTTTCAATATTAACCACAAAAATTTGATAAAAATCTTCAAAATATTTTTTTGTTTAATTTGGTAGATTGTTGGATAAATTTTCTTCAAAATTTGGTAGATTATGTTTGGCATGAGTGGTGGGACAGGGCGTTCACATGCCGTATGCCGGACTCCGTCCCTTTCGGTGATAGTGGCTAAAAATCCATTCTTTGTAAAACCGAACTATACTCTCACACCACCGTGCCACTTTCGCATTATTTTCAGTGGGACCACTTCGTGACTCATGTCCACCTCTGTTTGCGTCCCGACTTCATTTTTCACATTCCCAAAATAATTTGCGGCCGTCTTGTTGCGAAGAACACATATCTGCTTAGAGCTTCCCAGTGCCTCTCATTTTTTTTCTCTCGAGTTCTCTGCGTCGTTTTGCCCATAGGCTACATTTGAAAATTGTATGCTCAGCATCATCAACGATTTCTTCTCCTTCGTATATGCATGTATTTGCTCTCCATTTTCTCCCTAACATTCTCGTGTAAGTGCATTAAAAATTGGCGAGGATAATGTGTCCACTCCTCGTTGGGCGCCAATATTACAATATTATGAATTCCAATTAACATGTCAACAAAACAAGTCTTCAATAAAAAAATGGTTAATTTTATTATTACTTCCTTAAAAGGTGTGTGCATTTGTACTAATTAAAACAATTTGTTCATTCATAAATACATATATAAATATTGCTAAATGCTAATATTTTACGCGATAACAACAAAATCGTCGGTAGTCAAATGTAATTATTATTAACAATGAATGTAATGTGTCTAAAACCTGACACTCAAATATATCAGGGTGCATATTGGCTCGTTTTCATTTGAATGACTGACGAGGTGCTGGTATTAGGAGTAGAGCAAACTAGAGTAACAGCAGAGCGCAAATAAAAAAAAAAAAAAAAAAAACAGCACCTGCCTTTGAAATCGAGTAGTTTTACATTCAGCCGCACTGGATAAAATATTGAGTGGCAGTATAGTTGCCACAATAATACCACCAGGGCCATCGTCATTGCTGATTTTTTGTTTGTTGATGTTGGAAGCCAAGCGTATTGTTTTTGCTGTTATGGAAGTTGATATTTGAAACTTGGAAGCGACCGATCGGCTGCCAGACCACAAAGTAACTTTGTAATTCAATTGGAGAGGGGAAAGTGTATAGTTTTTTTTTGTTGATATTTTTTTTTAAATTGTGCTACTTTTCGATTTCCTTTCCTAGAAGGCATTTGAAATATTTATTACTTTTCGATAGCAATTAAAAACAATTATTAAAACAATAATTTAGGGTTTATTGACAGCTAAAATAATTCGAAAATATCAATGGCGCAAAGTATTGTAGGCACTTCAATAAATTACTTCATACATTGTTCGCTGGGATTAACGTCCTTCTATATTCTGTAGATATTTGAAGAAATCACGAGATAGATAGCAGATTTTACTAACTTTTTAATAACTAATTGAATATACATTTTTAATTTTATTTTTAATTAATTTTATTTTAATTTCAATTTCAATTTCAATTTTCATTCTATTTTTTTATATTTTTAACTTTAATTTAATTTTTAATTTTTTTTTTAATTTCATTTTTTATTTTATTTTTAGCTTTAATTTTATTTTAATTTTTAGTTTGAATTCTATCATTCATCTTCCAAGATTTTATTTGATTTTATTTGTTTCAGGACTTCTGTCAATTTCAATTTTAATTTTATTATACCCTAAACCACATATTGGTCAGGGTATAATAAATATATATTTAAATATTGATTTTAGACCCCATAAAATATATAACGATCGACTCAGAATCACCTCTTTTGTCGATCCAGCCCTTGGTGTCCGTTCGTCCGTCTGTCCATGTATTTGTTGTTCGCAGGATTCCGGTCCCAATTATTAACCGATTTTGATGAAATTTGGTATAGGGTGTTTTTTTTAGACACAAGGACGAATGCTATTGAATTGTTAGGAGAAATCGGATCAAATTTAGATATAACTCCCATATATATATATCGGCCGATCATGACAAATGGAGTCACGTTGCGCTTACAAGCCGATCGTCATCAAATTTGGAAGAAAAGAATCTTTTTCATCACGCTTCACGTCTGCAAAATTTCATCGAAATCGGTTTTAGATATAGCTCTCATATATATATGTATCGCCCGATTTTTCCAAAATTTGGCCATAAATCCTTTATTTACCGACCGATCTTACTCAAAGTTGGCCAAATCTAATTTTCTATAGTACTAACTATATGTGCAAAAAAATCATTGAAATCGGTTCAGATTTAGCTATAGCTCCCATCTATAGATGGTATAGCCCAATTTTCCCAAATTTGGCCATAAAACTCTTATTTATCAGTCGATCTTACTCAAAGTTGGGTTATTCTAATCTTCTATAGTGCTAACTATATGTGCCAAAAATCATGGAAATCGGTTCAGATTTAGATATAACTTCCATATAAAGGGTGGTTAAATTGTAAGTCCGATGTTGAATGTGAACCACACCTAAACGCAATGTTTTTTCCGAATTTGATTTGACATTTCTCTATTTCAGACTTACTCAATTTGAACCATGGAGAGATACATATTCCAACAACGTGTTAAATGGTTCCAAAAAATGGCAAGAGTGGAAGATCAATTTTCGAAGAAAATCATCTTCAGTGATGAGGCACATTTTCACCTCAGTGGATTCGTCAATAAACAGAAGTGCCGCATTTGGGCGAATGAGAATCCAAGTGTGATTGTCGAAAAACCAATGCACCCACAAAGAGTGACTGTTTGGTGCGGTTTATGGCCTGGTGGCATCATCGGGCCGTATTTTTTCCAAAATGAGGCCAGTCAGGCAGTTACTGTGAATGGTGTTCGCTATCGTGAGATGATAACGAACTTTTTATGGCCCGAATTGGAAGATATGGATGTGGACGATATGTAGTTTTAGCAGGACGTTGCCACTTGCCACACAGCTAACGAAACAATGGCTCTTTTGCGCAACTAATTCAATGGCCGTGTTATCTCACGTAATGGCGATGTCAATTGGCCGCCAAGATCATGTGATTTGACACCATTGCACTTTTTTCTTTGGGGTTATTTGAAAGAAAAGGTGTACGTCGATAAGCCAGCAATAATTCAAGAGGTAAAGGATGAGATAATTCGGCACATTAACGGCATGGAACCTCCATTATGCCTCAGCGTCATCGAAAATTTGGACCATCGGATGAAGGTGTGCCACCCTAGATGATGTGCACCCGAGTAATATTTTACTCACGCTCACGCATACTCATGACGGAGAAATCTTATTCACGCACGATATTTTTTTGTCGGACTCACGCTGCCGCACGAAAATCTCACGAAAATCTTTTAAATGTACTCACTCACGAAAATCTTTTAAATGTCGTGACTCACGAAAGATATCCTGACTCACTTGAAACCTCGTGACTCACGAATAATTTTTTATAGAACCTGGCTGAACACATGAATTCAACTCGTAAGCATTTTATTTTCCTAAGCGGTATTATTTTCGTGAGCGTGTTTTTCCGAAATTCGTTACTCACGCATACTCACGAATATAATATTTTCGTGACTCACGCTCACGAACAACATTTGGTTGGTTAATCACGCTCACACACACACTTACGCCGATGCCATCAGCGTTACTCACGCGTGAGTCACGTGTACACCTCTAACAGGTTGGCTGATAAGTCCCCGGTCTAACAAAGAAAAACACATTTTTTTGTCAAAATTTGTTTTTATTATTCAACATAGATCCCTTCATGAGCGATACAACGATTATAACGACCTTCCAATTTTTTGATACCATTTTGGTAGTACTCCTTCGGTTTTGCCTCAAAATATCAAAATAGGCCCCAGTTTCGGCGATCATCTCTTCATTGCAGCCAAATTTTTTCCCTGCGAGCATCCTTTTGAGGTCTGAGAACAAGAAAATGTCGCTGGGGCCAGATCTGGAGAATACGGTGGGTGGGAAAGCAATTCGAGGCCCAATTCATGAATTTGTGCCATCGTTCTCAATGACTTGTGGCACGGTGCGTTGTCTTGGTGGAACAATACTTTTTTCTTCTTCATATGGGGCCGTTTTACCGCGATTTCGACCTTCAAACGCTCCAATAACGCCATATAATAGTCACTGTTGATGATTTTTTCCCTTCTCAAGATAATCGATAAAAATTATTCCATGCGCATCCCAAAAAACAGAGGCCATTACTTTGCCAGCGGACTTTTGAGTCTTTCCACGCTTCGGAGACGGTTCACCGGTCGCTGTCCACTCAGCCGACTGTCGATTGGACTCAGGAGTGTAGTGATGAAGCCATGTTTCATCCATTGTCACATATCGACGGAAAAACTCGGGTGTATTACGAGTTAACCGGTGCAAGCACCGCTCAGAATCATCAACACGTTGTTGTTTTTGGTCAAATGTGAGCTCGCGCGGCACCCATTTTGCACAGAGCTTCCGCATATCCAAATATTGATGAATGATATGACCAACACGTTCCTTTGATATCTTTAAGGCCTCTGCTATCTCGATCAACTTCATTTTATGGTCATTCAAAATCATTTTGTGGATTTTTTTGATGTTTTCGCCACCTCTTTCGGGCGTTCTCTGCGTTCACCGTCCTCCGTGCTCATTTCACCACGCTTGAATTTTGCATACCAATCAATTATTGTTGATTTCCCTGGGGCAGAGTCCGGAAACTCATTATCAAGCCAAGTTTTTGCTTCCACCGTATTTTTTCCCTTCAGAAAACAGTATTTTATCAAAACACGAAATTCCGTTTTTTTCCATTTTTTCACAATTACAAAAGTTGCTTCACAAAAGACGCTCTATCTCAGAAACTAATTGACTTACAGACGTCAAATGTTGACACGAATCATTTGAAGGTTGGTACTATATAAAAATAATATGCATTTAATGCCAGCCACGCCATCTATGTATTCTATGTGATCGGGGACTTATCAGCCAACTTGTTATATGTAACACCCGATTTTGAAAATTTTCCCCTAATAACCTTATTTTTGACCATAGTGGCCTCATTTATTAACCGATTATACACAAATTTAGCACTATATAATCTTCTGTAATATCAACCAAACCTCCAAAATATAATCCGAATCGGTTTAGATTTAGATATAGCTCCCATATATATGTACCGCTCAATTTTCAAAAATTTCTCCTAATAACCCTATTTTTTTACCATAATAGCCTTACTTATTAAACGATCTTACTCAAATTTAGCACAACGTAACCTTCTCTGGTATCAATCTAACCTGCAAAATATTATCCAAATTGGGTCAAATTTAGATATAGCTCCCATATATATGCATCGCTCGATTTTCTCAAATTTGGTCATAATACTCTTATTTGCCCTATTTTCACAAATCTGGATTTATTATCCACTCTTAATCGAGCGATTTCCTTTTTTTAATAATAGACTCAATATTAGTGGCATACTAACTCTGTAGGTTCAGAATCAACTATAGATCCTAATATCAGACATTTCTGTTCAGATTGTGATAGAGCTCCCATAAACATGTACCCCTTAATGTTCTTAAATATGGAAATGCGGCTTATCTCCCAAACCTATACCAATGATAACCCACAAATGCTTATGTTTACTAATTCAGTAGGGGTGGTTTGGGGTATGAAATAGTCGGATCCGCCCGACTTTCTACTTTACTTATTTTTTTAATTTTAATTTTAATTTTAATTTTAATTTTAATTTTAATTTTAATATTAATTTTAATTTTAATTTTAATTTTAATTTTAATTTTAATTTTAATTTTAATTTTAATTTTAATTTTAATTTTAATTTTAATTTTAATTTTAATTTTAATTTTAATTTCAATTTTAATTTTAATTTTAATTTTAATTTTAATTTTAATTTTAATTTTAATTTTAATTTAATTTTAGTTTTAATTTTTATTTTAATTTTTATTTTAATTTTAATTTTAATTTTAATTTTAATTTTAATTTAATTTTAGTTTTAATTTTTATTTTAATTTTTATTTTAATTTTAATTTTAATTTTAATTTTAATTTTAATTTTAATTTTAATTTTAATTTTAATTTTAATTTTAATTTTAATTTTAATTTTAATTTTAATTTTAATTTTAATTTTAATTTTAATTTTAATTTTAATTTTAATTTTAATTTTAATTTTAATTTTAATTTTAATTTTAATTTTAATTTTAATTTTAATTTTAATTTTAATTTTAATTTTAATTTTAATTTTAATTTTAATTTTAATTTTAATTTTAATTTTAATTTTAATTTTAATTTTAATTTTAATTTTAATTTTAATTTTAATTTTAATTTTAATTTTAATTTTAATTTTAATATTAATTTTAATTTTAATTTTAATTTAAATTTTAATTTTAATTTTAATTTTAATTTCAATTTTAATTTTAATTTTAATTTTAATTTTAATTTAATTTTAGTTTTAATTTTTATTTTAATTTTAATTTTTATTTTTATTTTAATTTTAATTTTAATTTTAATTTTAATTTTAATTTTAATTTTAATTTTAATTTTAATTTTAATTTTAATTTTAATTTTAATTTTAATTTTAATTTTAATTTTAATATTAATTTTAATTTTAATTTTAATTTTAATTTTAATTTTAATTTTAATTTTAATTTTAATTTTAATTTTAATTTTAATTTTAATTTTAATTTTAATTTTAATTTTAATTTTAATTTTAATTTTAATTTTAATTTTAATTTTAATTTTAATTTTAATTTTAATTTTAATTTTAATTTTAATTTTAATTTTAATTTTAATTTTAATTTTAATTTTAATTTTAATTTTAATTTTAATTTTAATTTTAATTTTAATTTTAATTTTAATTTTAATTTTAATTTTAATTTTAATTTTAATTTTAATTTTAATTTTAATTTTAATTTTAATTTTAATTTTAATTTTAATTTTAATTTTAATTTTAATTTTAATTTTAATTTTAACTTTAATTTGAATATCAATTTTAAATCTATCATTCATCTCCCAAGATTTTATTTGAAACACTGTTTTAGCACTTCGTTATTTCTTTCTTATATTCCTTGTATAAGGCCAACATTTAGCTTTCTGTCTGATATCATTATCACTATATTCGATTATTTTTGGAGTAACAAATGCTCACTCACATTTGTGGGTCTCCTGTTCAAAAACATATCAAATTACCTTGGTTCCCTTTTGTATTCTTTGGACCCTTCACTCATAACTTCATATTTGCTTTCCTCTATTGGCCTTTGAAGTCAACTAATTGCCAAACAGCGTGAAATCAGGGGTGTTTATTTTAAAGAAACGTGCTTTGTTTTTAATACCCTTTCGAAATGTGATTACTTTCTTGGTTTTCTTTCTCAGGAAAATAAAATACAAAACAAATTTCAAAGCAAATCCATAAACAAAAAAAAAAAATATGTCTTAAAAAAACAAGCAAACAAGATCCGTGTGGTCTTTTTTTTTGTTTAACCATGAAAGAATAGTGTTTGTACTCATGGGGTACAATGATCCTTTCCATTGACTTTCGCTTTCGAAAATCGTCCTACTGTTTGTTCGTCCGTCACTGCAGACATATGTATACACAGAAAATAATATATTATTATATTTTAAAACTCACTTTTATTTTTGCTGTAATAAAGTATTAATTATGTTGAATTTTATAATTGAATAAATATTAATAATAAAGAAAATACATATCAAATACCAAAATTTTATAAAATCAAAAAGATTACATTTAAGTTATTATTTAAATAAAATTAAATATTTCAATTTCTATAAATAACTATTCTTTCTATTTTACTATTTCAGATCAATGCTCTATGTTAGGTAAGTAAAACAGAGGGCCTAAAAAGTTTATTTGAGTTGAAAACATAATCATATGAATAGTAAAATATTACAATAAACTTTTCCAAACAAAGATCGGGCAAGAAAATAATTGAAAATTTTTATTTAAAATATTATTTATCCCAATTAACATTTTAATTAAATAAAAAAATATTTCCTATTAAAAATTTAATTGAACATTTTGGACGGAAATACCAAAAAAATATATTTCATTTCAATCAAGAAATTAATTGATACAATGAATTTTTAATCAAAAAAAATAGTATCAATTAACAACGTCAATTAAAAATTTAATTGAACCAATTAAACAAATTTTTGGTCCAATTAATTTATATTTTTAGTTTGATATTTAATCAATTAATTGAATCAATTAACATGTTAATTTAATATTTTTTATATTATTCTGGGTTAGCTGGGAAAAGAAATCAATTTACTTGAAATTTTCAGAGAACCTGAGGGGGATGATCATGAGGTGATAATAGGGCATGTGTTTTTTTATTTGATCGGTGAAAAGGACTTCCAACTTGCCTGGCTTTTTGAAAATTGAGCATAAGTTACCCGATAGGTTTCAATATTTCAGGGAAGATTGGGTTTGACCACTAGACATAGACCCAATACTTTAGTATGGAAATTTGTTCCCCTTTGCCCGACTTTTTTGTATGCAATTTGATTTACTTGAAATTTCCATAGTAATTTTTTAACTAAATTGAAATGCTTAGGTTAGGTTAGGTGGCAGCCCGATGTATCAGGCTCACTTAGACTATTCAGTCCATTGTGATACCACATTGGTGAACTTCTCTCTTATCACTGAGTGCTGCCCGATTCCATGTTAAGCTCAATGACAAGGGACCTCCTTTTTATAGCCGAGTCCGAACGGCGTTCCACATTGCAGTGAAACCACTTAAAGAAGCTTTGAAACCCCCAGAAATGTCACCAGCATTACTGAGGTGGGATAATCCACCGCTGAAAATTTTTTGGTGTTCGGTCGAAGCAGGAATCGAACCCACGACCTAGTGTATGCAAGGCGGGCATGCTAACCATTGCACCACGGTGGCTCCCATTGAAATGTTTTGATTTACTTCAAATTTATCGAGGATATTATGGGGATATTATACAAATAATATGGAGTACCTAATTTTTTGATATTTGGTCGGGAAGGAGGGCCTCTCCACGCCCCACTTTTTGGAAATTGGGCTTCAGTTCTTTGAAATTTTCACGGATGATTGGGGGTGGCAACTGGACAAATATCCCCTACTTTCTTTTTCTCGTTGAAAATGGGGTCACCTATGGTGACTTGTTTAAAGTATTGTGAAAAAACTAAACTTTTCCGATTTTCTCGAAAATTTTCAAAGGACGTGGGGGGAGGTTATGCATTTAATAGGGAGTACCTTATTTTTTCATATGTGGACGGGGAGGGAGACTTGTCCCTTGCCCTACATTTTGAAACTTTATGAAAAGTTCCCATTTTTTAATTTATCAGGGTCTCTAGAAAAAAGATCAATTTACTTGACATTTACAGAGGGCGTGAGGGGAGATTATACAAATAATATGGGGTACCTGATTGTTTGATATTTGGTCGGGGGAGGCCTCCCCTTGTCCGACCTTTAGTTCTCAGAGTTGCTTGAAATTTTCAAGCCAGGTTGGGGGTAGCTTCATCACCACCCCTACATTATTTTTTCCGCCTTGTTTTTGAAGTACAGTGAAAAACAAAATTTCTCCGATTTACTTGAAATTCACAAAGGACCAGGGGTCTGCATAGTTGCCACTGGTGCCAAAATTAACCTACCAAAATTTTAAGAAAAATTAACCAAAAATCTACCAAATTTAAAAAAAAATATTTGTCAAAATTTTATTTCTATAGAAAATTTTGTCAAAATTTTATTTCTATAGAGAATTTTGATAAAATTGTATTTCGTTAACATTTTATTTCTACAGAAAATTTTGTCAATTTTTTTTATTCCTTTTCAAAATTTCTTTTTTATTCCTATTCAAAATTTTGTCACAGAATTTTATTTCTGAAGAAAATTTTGTCAAAATGTTATTCTATAGGAAATTTTGTTAAATTTTTTTTTCTAGAGGAAATTTTGTGAAAATTTTATTTCTATAGAAAATTTTGTTAAAATTATATTTCGTCAAAATTTTATTTCTTTAGAAAATTTTGTCAAAATGTGATAGCCTTAGAATATTTTGTAAAATTTTATTTCTATCGAAAAATTTCTCAAAATTTTATTTATGCAGATAATTTTCTCAATATTTTATTTCCATATAAAATTTTGTCAAAATTTTATTTCTATAGAAAATTTTATCAAAATTTTATTTCTATAGAAAATTGTGTTAAAATTTTATGTCTAAAGGAAATTTTGTCAAAATTTTATTTCTATAGAAAATTGTATCAACATTTTATTGCTATTCAAAATTTGATGACAGTATTTTATCTCTGAAGAAAATTTTGTCAAAATTATATCTATATATATAAAATTCAAATTATGTTTGTTTATTTGTTTGTTTGTTTGTTTGTTTGTTTATTTGTATGTTCCGGGTTGGCGTGAAAACGGCTGAACCGATTTGACTTGAAACTTTCAGAGATCGTGGGGGGCACTCATGTGCTGAAAATAGGGTACCTAATTTTTTGACATATGGTCGCGGAGAGGAACCTCCCCTATGTCCGACTTGTTGAAAATTAGACCAAAGTTGACCGAATTGCTTGAAATTTTCGTTGAAGATTGGGGTTGGCATCTAGACAAAGATCCGCTACTTTTTATTTCGATATTTGGTGGCGGAGGGGGGCCTCCCCTTTGTTCGACTTTTTTTTAAGTACAGTGAAAAAACTATAATTCTCTAAATTATCAGAGATTTACAGAGAACATGTGGTGAGGTTATGGAATTAATATGGGGTACCCGATGATTTCATATGTGGATGGGGAGGGGGACCTCCCCCTTGCCCTACTTTTTGAAACTTGGAACAAAATTATGCGATTTGCTTGAAATTTTCATTGAATGTTGGGGTTGGCATCTAGAAAAAAATCCGCTACATTATTTTTCGATATTTGGTCGGGGAGGGGACCACCCTTTTGCCTGATTTTTTTTTGTTTGAAAGTACAAACAAAACTAAACTCCCCCGACTGAAATTTTACGGAAAAAATGGGTTAATAAAAATAAAAGGGCATAGGGAGACATCCGCTTCTCTTAAGTACATACAGAGAAACAATTAAACTTTTACCGAGTTACTTGAAATTTACAGAGGACTGGGGAGAGGTTACGATATTAATAGTTGATACCAGATTTTGTGATATTTGGACGGAAGAGAGGCCGCCCCTTTAGGCTTATAATTTGCTTGACATTTTCTGGGACGTTTACAAAAGATACGCTACATCACTTTTCGATATTTAGTCGGGGAGGAGGTCCTCCTCTAAAACTGCAAAAAAAAACAACAATTCTTAAGTTTTCTTGAAATTTACATAGGCAGTGGGGGAAGGTTATGAACGAAGAGGCAACCTTCCTTGCCCCACACTTGAAGGAAAGTTTCAAGAATTTTCAGGGAAGCTTAGGGGTGCTCTTCACTATGGTGTTTATCGATATTGTATCGGGGAAAGTGACGTCCCTTTAAAACAATAGAGCAAAATTTAAACATCGCCGATCTACTTGAAATTTACAGGGAACGTGGGAGGAGGTGATTAAATTTATACATGATTTTTAAATTAGTATATGATTTTTCGATATCTGGTTGGGGAAGGGGAAAATTGAAATAAACTTTGTCGATTTACTTCGATAGAATTTATAGGGACAATTGAGTAGTTGCGAAATTAATATAGGGTACGTGGTAGTCCGATATCAGGTCGGAGTGGAGCGAATGTGGGGGGAGGGTTCCCTTTTGTCCGTTTTTTTTTTCTTAAATTGAAAGTAGAGGGTTGTCCGTAAATGGGAACTCGGTACATAATTTTATGATTTTTGCACAGGCTTCTGCCAGACTTCTTTTTAGTAAAGAACTTAAATTTACATGAAATTTGCAGCCAACGTAGAGGGTGCATCATTTTCCAACATTTTAGCAAATGTTAATGTGGTAAAATTTGTTACTATTTTTGCTTTTTCCGATTTATTGGATGGGAAACAGTAATTCTTTGTATGTTATTATAATATAGAGCATAATTTTCAGATATGTTGAGGAGAAGGATACCTTTCCTTGACAAACTACACTTAAAATTCACAAGAAATATAGAAGAAGGTACACCCTCTCCCGCCGTATATGCACCTATAAACGAAAAATCAAGTAGTCCGATTTGTTTGAAAGAATTCAAATCTTTTCGATTTGGTTTTCAGCACAAAGGATATAGTTGACTAAGTTAACGCAAAATATTCCTCCAAATATGCTTCGGAAGGCGCAGCGAAGCGGGCCGGGTTACGCTAGTTCTATAGAAAATTGCGTTAAAATTTTATGTCTAAAGGAAATTTTGTCAAAATGTTATTTCTAGAGGTAATTTGTGAAATACATATTAGTCGAAAAGGAATAGACTACTACTAGAAAATCAAGAAATCTATCAATCTACCAAACCGTAAAAAATGTAAAATTTTTTTTAGAATTCTACCAACTGTGACAACCGTGGGTGTCCGTCTTTTTGTTATTTGGTTAGGAAGGGAACATCGCCTTTGTACGACATTGTTAAACTTAAGAAAAATTTACCTATTTTCTTGAAATTTACAGAGAAGGTCGAGGGTGGTCCCTGTGAACATGAATCCCCTACCTTTTGATTTTATATTTGACCGGGGATTGAGATTTCGTAAACAACTTCAAATCCTTTACATTTTTTTCCAAAAGATTATCTTGTTATTTTATCCTTAAAAATATTTTGTGATTGATATGGCTTCATTTAATGTTCCTTCAAATTTTTCTTTCGAAATCAGCAAGGCACAGCGAAGACGGCCGGTTTCGTCTAGCTGTAAATAAAAAGTAAAAAAATGTGAAAATCTCTTTGGAAGTGTAATCGGTTTCCTTTGATTTAAAAATGAGCATTGATTGACATAAAAAGAAGGACTAGGTTGCATACCTAATTTTTTAGGACTCCCAATTTTCATATTACTAAGGACACATTTGTGTTAAATAAAGACATTTGAATTAAAAGAAAGTTCGTGGTATTTGATTTAACATTTTTTTAATAAAATTTAGGACACGAATCTATGAAGTTTGATTCCCTCCATTAGAGTCACATGCCCTAGAAGTAGGGCAGAACAAAAACAATTTTTGATTTTAAGAAATTAATTAAATTTTAATTGCAACCTGACGAAATAGGCTAAGGCTTTTTTGATTTTTTATGTCAACAGCTTTGGAGATATGTTGCGAATAAGAATTGAAATTCGATTAATTCGATACATTTTTAGAGCACAGATTTAAAGCAAAATAGATTTCTAAAAAAAAAAATCTTTATTTTCGGCTCGGAATCAATACCAAAATCCTTAAGGAAAATCAAAATCTTTGGATCCAAGTAAACTTTTGTGTTGAGTGTATGTTTATTATTTATTGGTTAATCTTGTTTAATATTGTTAATTTTTTCTCAGTGTTTAATTTTGTTGTACCATCCTTTGAATATCTGATGCGAAACCATAAAACTTTAATTTTCAATTATTGTGTAATATTGGAGAGTTTCGTCTGTTCCCACTTTTCAAATTCCCTTAGTGTTGTTTTCGGGATGTTTGTCAGTCTTCTTGTTATTTCCTACTTGTCTCGGTTTTCGTAATTTGTTCAATTTAATGATAGTCATTATATTTGGTAAAAATCAATGTGGCTGATTCCTTCCACTCTACAATACTGACGATTGAGTAAATAGTGGTTCCCTTTTTCCACATGGTTGTGTTTTATTTTGTGTTTTTAGTTTCTCGGTCTGTTGTTGGCCTGCCTGGAAAATTCAAAACAAAACAAAAAAAAAAAAAAACGTAAATCGATTATTGTCTCAGATTTTTATGACTTTATTTCATATGAACTTTTGGTAATGTTATACTAAAAATACTTTTCTTGTTGACTCTCTTATTGGGGAGGATAGCATAAACAAAATTGATTCCAGACTGTGAATTTTTGTTTTTTTTTCAGGGGGGTTATCTGATATCTTTATTATATCCATAGCCATTGTCACAAAATGATTGGGTTCTGTTGCCCTTCTTTTTAAGAAGGCTATAATTGTGTTATTTGCTATTGTGTGAAGCAATTATCTTAAAGGCATTGGATAATAAATTCTCGGTTTTATTTCTTATGGTCAAATTAAAATTCATAAACCAGAAATCATCACTCAATATATTTTATTGAATTTTTAAGTATCATAGTGAAGTGAATGCTAGGAAATTATAAAAGTCTTCGTATGTTTACCAAAAATCACTATGTGTATAGAATTTTTTTTTTTAGAATAGAAAATTTAAATGTTGTACAAATTTTATTTCTATAGAAAATTTTGTCAAAAATTTATTTATTAAAAAATTTAAAACCATAATAAATTATGACATTAAATATAGGTCATTTTGTTAAAATTTTATTTATGTAGAAAATTTTATCAAAATTTTATTTCTAAAGAAAATTTTCTCAAAATTTTATTTCTATAGAAAATTTTCTCAAAATTTTATTTCCATAGAAAATTTTGTTAAAATTTTATTTCTATAGAAATTTATGTTAAAATTTTATTTCTATAGAAATTTTTGTCAAAATTTTATTTCTATAGAAAATTTTGTCATAATTTTATTTCTATAGAAAATTTTGTCAAAATTTTATTTCTATACAAAATTTTGTCAAACTTTATTTCTATTTTGTCAAAATTTTATTTCAATAGAAAATTTTGTCAAAATTTTATTTCTATAGAAAATTTCGTCAAAATTTTTTTTCTATAAAAATTTTTGTCAAAATTTTATTTTTATAGAAAATTATCTCAAAATTTGATTTCTATAGAAATTTTTGTCAACATTTTATTTCTATAGAAAATTTTGTAAAAATTTTATTTCTATAGAAATTTTTTGTCAAAATTTTGTTTCTATAGAAAATGTTGTCAAAATTTTATTTCTATAGAAAAATTTGTTAAAATTTTATTGCAATAGAAAATTTTGTCAAAATTTTATTCCTATATAGAGAATTTTGTCAAAATGTTATTTCTATAGAAAATTTTGTGAAAAATTTATTTCTATAGAAAATTTTGTCAAAATTTTATTCCTATATAGAGAATTTTGTTAAAATTTTATTTTTATAGAAAATTTTGTCAATATTTTTTTGCTATAAAAAATTTTGTCAAAATTTTATTTCTATAGAAAATTTTGTCAAAATTTTATGTATGTAGAAAATTTTATCAAAATTTTATTTCTACATAAAATTTTGTCAACATTTTATTTCTATAAAGTAATATTTTCAAAATTTTATTTCTATAGAAAATTTTCTCAAAATTTTATTTCTATAGAAAATTTTCTCAAAATTTTATTTCCATAGAAAATTTTGTTAAAATTTTATTTCTATAGAAATTTTTGTTAAAATTTTATTTCTATAGAAATTTTTGTCAAAATTTTATTTCTATAGAAAATTTTGTCACAATTTTATTTCTATAGAAAATTTTGTCAAAATTTTATTTCTATATAAAATGTTGTCAAAATTTTATTTCTATTTTGTCAAAATTTTATTTCTATATAGAAATGTTGTCTTTATTTCTATAAAAAATTTTGTCAAAATATTATTTCTATAGAAAATTATGTCAAGATTTTATTTCTATAAATAAATATTTTCAAAATTTTATTTCTATAGAAAATTTGGCAAAATTTTATATCTATAGAAATTTTTGTCAAAATTTTATTACTTTGGTAATTTTGTCAATGTTTTTTTCTATATATAATTTTGTCAAAATGTTATTTCTATAGAAAACTTTGTCACAATTTTAGTTCTATATAGAAATTTTGTCAAAATTTTATTATACCCTTCACCACTACTGTGGTACAGGGTATAATAATTTTTATAGATAATTTTGTTAAAATTTTATTTATTTACAAAATTTTGTTAAAAGTGCATATCTATATAGAAATATTGTTAAAATTTTATTTCTATATGGAAATTTTGTCAAATATTTATTTCTATCGAAAATTTTGTCAAAGATTTATTTCTACAAAAAATTTTGTCAAATTTTTATTTCTATAGAAAATTTTGTCAAAATTTTATTTCTATAAAAAATTTTGTCAAAATTTTATTTTTATTGAAAATTATCTCAAAATTTGATTTCTACATAGAAATTTTGTCAACATTTTATTTCTATAGAAAATTTTGTCAAAATTGTATTTCTATAGAAAATTTTGTCCAAATTTTATTTCTATAGAAAATTTTGTCTAAATTTTATTTCTATAGAAAATTTTGTCAAAATTGTATTTCTATAGAAAATTTTGTCAACATTTTATTTCTATAGAAAAATTTATCAAAATTTTATTTCTATAGATAAGTTTGTGAACAGTTTATTTCTATAGAAAATTTTGTCCAAATTTTATTTCTATAGAAAATTTTGTCAAAATTTTATTTCCATAGAAAATTTTCTCAAAATTTTATTTCTATAGAAAAATTTCTCAAAATTTTATTTCTATAGATAAGTTTGTCAACGGTTTATTTCTATAGAAAATTTTGCAAAAATTTTATTTCTGTAGAAAATTTTGTCAACATTTTATTTACATAAAAAATTTTGTTAAAATTTTATTTGTATAGAAAATTTTGTCAAAATTATTTTTCGATAGACAATTTTGTCAAAATTTTATTTCTGTAGATAATTTTGTCAAAATTTTAATTCTATAGATAATTTAGTCAACATTTTATTTCAATAGATATTTTTTGGCAAAATTTTATTTCTATAGAAAATTTTGTTAAAATTTTATTTCTATAGAAAATTTTGTCAACATTTTATTTCTATAGATAATTTTGTCAAAATTTTATTTCTATAGAAAATTTTGTCAAAATTTTATTCTTATATAGAAATTTTATCAAAATTGTTTATTTTTATAGAAAATTTGATCACAATTTTATATCTATCGAAAATTTCGTCAAAATTTCATTTCTATACAAAATTCAGTTAAATTCGGTTGTCCCAACTAATCTGTACTTATGATAAATGTTCTTAAACATTTTTCATATTTTCCTATAATCCAGTATATTTCCAATAAACGCTTCGTCGTTAGCCATATTAATTAGGACAAGTTTCCCTCTATACATGTATAAGAGAAGAACAAAACCTCCCTACCAGCCTCATTCCAAGTTTCTGCATACTTTTTATTTCCTTATTTCCTTCTAAAGCCTATTATAACAACATTTTTTGCCTTTAGTTTTTTTGCCGGTTTAATTAAGCATTTTTTCTTCATAATTTTCTACCTGGTAGTAGTATATCTTCATCTTATAACTACACCGATTAGGAATCTATATTTACATGAATCTTTTAACAAGCTATTCAACAGCATTTCATGCTTAAATTGAATGCTCATTTTAATACCGGTAAAGTGGTTAACGCTAAGTTGTTAGCTAAAAACTAATGACTCCATTTGCATGCTTTATGGTAATCGAAGAGGAAAATGTAGCAGTGTGAGTTGAGCTGTGGCAGGAAACTTCAAAGAAGTTTTCTTTTTCAATTCAACTGCAGTGATTTAATATTAAATTTTTGCAAGACATTTGTTTAATGTTTTATGTAATATTTGATAGAAATTTTTGCAATGCCACAACGTACACCGTACACAACGTACAGATATCCCTCACATATAGCGCCACAGGCGCAATCATGAGGTATTGTGGCAGCCCGATGTATCAGCACGGTTACCACATTTGATAGAATTCTACCAAATAATGGTAGATTGGTAGAATTCTTGATGTTTTGGTAGATTTATCAAAATTCTCTCCAACAAAGAAGAATTCTATTTTCTATAGAAATAAAATTTTGAAAAAAATTTCTGTAGAAATAAAATTTTGAAAAAATTTTCTGTAAAAAAAAAATGACAAAGTTTTCTATAGAAATAAAATTTGGACAAAATTTTCTATTGAAATAAAATTTTGGAAAAATTATCTATAGAAATTTTGACAAAACTGTCTATAGAAATAAAATTTTGACAAAATTTTCTATAGAAATACAATTTTGACAAAATTTTCTATAGAAATAAAATTTTGACAAAATTTTCTATAGAAATAAAATTTTGACAAAATTTTATATAGAAATAAAATTTTGACAAAATTTTCTATAGAAATAAAATTTTGACAAAATTTTCTATAGAAATAAAATTTTGACAAAATTTTCTATAGAAATAAAATTTTGACAAAATTTTCTATAGAAATTAAATTTTGACAAAATTTTCTATAGAAATAATATTTTGACAAAATTTTCTATAGAAATAAAATTTTGACTAAAAAGTTTCTATAGAAATAAAATTTTGACTAAAAATTTTCTATAGAAATAAAATTTTGAGAAAATTTTCTATAGAAATAAAAATTTGTCAAAATTTTCTATAGAATGTTCTATAGAAATAAAAATTTGTCAAAATTTTCTATAGAAATAAAATTATGACAAAATTTTGTATAGAAATAACATTTTGACAAAATTGTCTATTGAAATAAAATTTTGACAAAATATTTTATAGAAATAAAATTTTGACAAAATTTTCTATAGAAATAAAATTTTGACAAAATTTTCTATAGAAATAAAATTTTGACAAAATTTTCTATAGAAATAAAATTTTGACAAAATTTTCTATAGAAATTAAATTTTGACAAAATTTTCTATAGAAATAAAATTTTGACAAAATTTTCTATAGAAATAAAATGTTGACAAAATTTTCTATAGAAATAAAATGTTGACAAAATTTTCTATAGAAATAAAATTTTGACAAAATTTTCTATAGAAATAAAATTTTGACAAAATTTTCTATAGAAATAAAATTTTGACAAAATTTTCTATAGAAATAAAATTTTGACAAAATTTTCTATAGAAATAAAATTTTGACAAAATTTTCTATAGAAATAAAATTTTGACAAAATTTTCTATAGAAATAAAATTTTGACAAAATTTTCTATAGAAATAAAATTTTGACAAAATTTTCTATAGAATGTTCTATAGAAATAAAAATTTGTCAAAATTTTCTATAGAAATAAAATTATGACAAAATTTTGTATAGAAATAACATTTTGACAAAATTGTCTATTGAAATAAAATTTTGACAAAATATTTTATAGAAATAAAATTTTGACCAAACAGTTTCTATAGAAATAAAATTTTGACTAAAATTTTTCTATAGAAATAAAATTTTGAGAAAATTTTCTATAGAAATAAAAATTTGTCAAAATTTTCTATAGAAATAAAATTATGACAAAATTTTCTATAGAAATAGCATTTTGACAAAATTTTCTATAGAAATAAAATTTTGACAAAATTGTCTATTGAAATAAAATGTTGACAAAATATTTTATAGAAATAAAATTTTGACTAAAAAGTTTCTATAGAAATAAAATTTTGACTAAAAGTTTTCTATAGAAATAAAATTTTGACAAAATTTTCTATAGAAATACATTTTTGACAAAATTTTCTATAGAAACAAAATTTTGACAAAATTTTTTTATAGAAATAAAAATTTTTCTATAGAAATATAATTTTGACAAAATTATCTATAGAAATATAATTTTGGCAAAATTTTCTATAGAAATAAAATTGTGACAAAACTTTAGAACTATAGAAATAAAATTTTGACAAAACTTTCTATAGAAATCCAATTTTGACAAAACTTTCTATAGAAATAAAATGACGACAAAATTTTCTATAGATATAAAATTTTGACAAAATTGTCTATTGAAAAAAAATTTTGACAAATTTTTCTGTAGAAATAAAATTTTGGCAAAATTTTCTATAGAAAAAAAAAACGTTTGAGAAAATTTTCTATAGATATAAAATTTTGACAAAATTGTCTATTGAAATAAAATTTTGACAAAATTTTCTATAGAAATAAAATTTTGACAAAATTTTCTATAGAAATAAAATTTTGACAAAATTTTCTATAGAAATAAAATTTTGACAAAATTTTCTATAGAAATAAAATTTTAAACAAATTTTCTATAGAAATAAAATAAAAAAAATCTACACGCAAAGAAAAAAACGTTTGGAAAACGTGTAACGAAAACGTTTTTCTTTTGTTAGAGTTTTTTGAATTGCTTCGAAAATGTTAAACTTTTATCACCAAAAAAATTCGTTTGTTACAAAATTTTCATTTTTCAATAAAAAAAAGTTATTTTTGAAACAACAACACAGTCCATTTCGTTTATATCAAACACTGTTCTTTTCTTTAATAAGACACATTTTACAGTTCAAAATTTAATATAGTACAATGTAATGTTGAACATTGTTTCGGAATCTTCCGAACATATCTGGAATATATGTAAAAAAAAACTTTGGTCGAAGCAGGGATCGAACCCACGACCCTTGGCATGCAAGTCGGACGTAGCAACCACTGCTCCACTGTGCCAAACTAAATGTTTGTTTCTGTTAAATAAACTTTGTTTATTCGGTTCGTGGGCGCCGTAAGCTATGCTATATAAATATAACTTATATGGATAATTATCTATTGATGACATAACAGGTACATAGCTCAGTGGTTAGTGTGTTGGCTTATAAAGTGCATGGTCCGCGGTTCGATTCTACGTCCAGGCGAAAGGTAAAAAAAAATTTAAAAATTTATAAAATCGTATAATTTCTTCTACATTGTTGGTATTACAGGAAAATGTGTTAAGAACTAAAAAACCTCGTGGATGTGACAAAGATGTGAGGGAAAATGCAATTAGCAAGAAAACAATGTTTTTTTTTTGAGTTAGTCTTTATGAAATTGTTTTTACATCCTGGAAAAGAATAAACGTTTATCACAAAAAGTGTATACTTTTCTTCCAAATACACTTCCTTACAGTGAAAAGCAAAAGAGAAACGAACTTTGTTTGTCTAAAATTTCGTTTGGGAGGAAAGAATTATTTTTTTTTTGCGTGTATATATTCAATATATTTCAAAATTTTGATTTTCGTTTTAAAAATGTAGAAACTTTCCCTTGTTTGTGCAAGTCAACCCGTTAAAACATTTAAAATTGGACACATTTATAATTCAAGGGGTATTCGTAGAAAAAATACCACAACAATTTGATAAAAAAAATTCAAACTAGGATTTGCTAAATTTAGGTAGAATTTTTGGTAAAATATTCTTCTAATTTTGGCAGATAATTTTTGACACGGGTGGTAACCGTGTACCATATATTACGCGCACTTTGACTATTCAGTACCATGCAACCATAAAAATATTTACTGACAAATATATAAATACTCACAATAAGTCACTCTATGCCAACACATATTTTCTACATCCAATTTCACTTTTCCATTCCAACTTCTTTGGATTTTGTAATTTGCATATGATGACTATCACACCATAAAGCAAATAATGCCATCTTATGTCACCTAATGAGACCAATGCAATTTTATGGAGGAGGCATGACTTCCCCAGACAATCTGAGGCAGTCACAACACATCATATTTCCTCATATAGCTCTTGTGGGTAATTATGAAACAAAAAAAAAAAACTATCTACAATTGGAATCTTTCACTACATATCTTTGCTGACTATAGTTGGAACACATCTATGTCACTATATTATTTGAGATATGACATTTATTTTTAAAAAAATTGTCTTGTCTTTTATTTTGTATTTTGAGTGCCATGGCGGCTTATAACCATGCATAACACTTTTCAATTCCAGCCATGAAGTTGAAATTTAGTTTTTTTTTCTATGCCAAAATTTTTCTGTGCCTTTTTCTATTGTAGAGGTGATTTACCTTTTGGGTTTTGTGTTGCTGTTGTTGGTTTTTGTCTCTATTGGGTATTTATAATTTATTTTGGCATTATTTGACAATTGTTTTGTGTAATTTGACAGTGAAATTAGTTATTGGTATTTTGTTGTTATTGCCAAACTCTCAGTGGTTTGGCATATGTTCAACAATTTCGTTGTTTTTTGAAAAGAAAGGGAAAGTTTTCCATATCGATATGACTTGAATTGAAGTAATTTATATACAATTGTTGGTTTATTATTGGCCAATTTACTAATCTGTTGAATATTGTGATTTAAGTAGTGTTTAGAAATTTGGCATTTGTTTTAAATATGTGACTATTCAAAAGATTGGCGCCCAATGGAAATAGCTTAACCGGTTTCGTTTTTTAGATACCTTGTATGGTTTAAATTTATGGTGAAGGTAGTTAATATTATCACGTCAAGGTATTACTTCTTTTGTATATAATATTGTATGGAATTGCCTTCGTTTTTTGTAATAGCCACGTTGGGCGCCGTTTTAAGTTATAGGAGGAAGTTATTACTTAAAAAGTATCCATTATTTGTATATTACATTGAATGTTTATTTAAAATGCCTTCATAGTTTGAATAGTAGTGAACGATATCACTGAATTTACTTTGCATGGACAATATATATCTGACCAACATATATACAGTGAGGATTTTTTTTCTATAGAAATTTTTATATAGACAATTTTGTCAAAATTTTATTTCTATAGACAATTTTGTCAAAATATTCTATCTATAGAAAATTTTGTCAAAATGTTCTATCTATAGAAAATTTTGTCAAATTTTTATTTCTATAGAAACTTTTGGCAAAATTTTATTTCTATAGAAAAATTGTGTCAATATTTTATTTCTATAGAAAATTTTGTCAAAATTTTATTTCTATAGAAAATTTTGTCAACATTTTATTTCTGTAGAAAATTTTGTCAAAAGTTTATTTCTATAGAAATTTTTGTCAAATTTTTATTTCTATAAAAACTTTTGGCAAAATTCTATTTCTATAGAAAAATTTGTCAAAATTCTATTTCTATAGAAAATTTTGTCAACATTTTATTTCTATAAAAATTTTTATCAAAATTTTATTTCTATAGAAAGTTTTTTTTCAAAATTTTATTTCTATAGAAAATTATGTAAACATTTTACAATAGTTTGAACCCCGGAGAACTTAATTCACATATTTTGTTTCTCTAAACATATGGTTCTTGAATAAGAACTATGTCTATGTCCCCTTTCATCAGGAGAACTTTTAAGGCAGCACATGCAGCCTTACAATGATGAATATTTATCTGGAGGATCCGTAGGACCATCGAGATTTTCAACAACCGTCACATCAGCCGCTTCAATCGAGTCATCAAGAATGTCCTCTTCAGAGATCTCGGTGACTCTCGCAATAACCATAGGTTCAACTTTGGTGAGTTCTGAGGCAGGAGAAGCCTCCTCACGCATACGGTATCTATCCATGTCTTCAACTTTGGTATCTCCCTCGACTTCGCAAGAGGATCCGCTTACTTCTGATTCAGACAGAGGATTGTCCATTTCTGAATCCTTTAGCTGATCGTTTTTATACACCTTCATTTGGATATAATGAAAGCCATAACATACACGGCCCTGAGACTTTGCTAGATGTGGCAAAGACTGAGTGTTCAATATAAACACTGCATGCCGTCTTGGTCCATCCACTTCATCCAAACGGCCAACCTTGCAATCAGCTGTTGGAAGATCTGGATTGCATTGTTTCAGTCTATTTAAAATAGATTCAGGGTCAGGAGGGTTTGCAGGTATCCACGCATGTGCTCTAGGTCTAGCCGGTATGTCTTTCTTCTCGACTAACTCTAGAGCAGCTTCTTCCCAAACTTCACCAATTAGTATCAGAGCAGCTTTAAAACCTTCTATAGACCTCTGGTCCTCAAATGCGACTAACTTAAATCGTCCTTGATACCAACCAGCCTCTTGGTGTCGAGGATCTGGGCCGGGAAACTTTTCCAGCACCTGTGAGTAGACGCCAGACAAAGCATTCTCAATTTCCCCCCATTTTTGCTTTGGAACCATACCGTCCAATGCTCCTTTATTTATGATAGCCATCACAAGGCTGTCTTTAACAACTGAGGCAAACGATCGCTGATCCCTTTTGGAGGATGGCAGCTCATCCGGTGATCGTTCCCTTTATCCAGCCTCAAGAATTCCTTGAGCCCATTTTAAGGAATCGCTTTGTTTAGCCGACAACGTGCTTGGGTCGACTGATCCTAATTTCTTTAGGATAAACAAAGCATTTCTGCGTTCCTTGAATCTCTTTCGCGAGGGATTACCTCCTTTTGATGCCGTTACCTTGGAAAAGGTTCGACTTGTCAAATTGTCGCCACCTGTCGACCCGTCTACAGGTCGACTAATTGGGCCTAACTCTTGGTCATTGCCCAAATTTATAACTCCAGTCGATACCCGTCCACTGGGCCCTGAAGTTAGCAACCCAGTGGATGTCTTTGAATTTCTCTGCATGGTGGCCTAATATTCCACCACACTTGAAATTCGTAGTTGGTACTTATTACGATGATTTTATCCGCTATTAAAAAAACACGTCCGTTCCGTTCGACGGTTGAATAGAAATGTGGTCAACTTTTTTTTCTATAGACAATTTGGTCAACATTTTATTTCTGTACACATTTTTGTCAAAATTTTTGTTCTATAGAAAATGTTGTCAAAATTCTATTTCTATAGAAAATTTTGTCAACATTTTATTTCTATAGAAAATTTTATTTCTATAAAAAAGTTTGTCAATATTTTATTTCTATAGAAAATTTTGTCAAAATTTTATTTCTATAGAAGATTTTGTCAAAATTTTATTTCTACAGAGAATTTTGTCAAATTTTTTTTATAGAAATTTTTGTTTCTATACAAAATTTTGTCAAAATTATATTTCCCTAGAAAAATTTATCCAAATTTTATTTTGTAAAATTTTTATTTTTATAGAAAATTTTGTCAAAATTTTATTTCTATAAAAAATTTTGTCAACAGTTTATTTCTATAGAAAAATTTGTCAAAAGTTGATTTCTATAGAAATTTTTGTCAAAATTTTATTTCTATAGAAAATTTTGTCGAAATTTTATTTCTATAGAAAATTTTGTCGAAATTTTATTTCTATAGAAAATTTTGTCGAAATTTTATTTCTATAGAAAATTTTGTTTCTATAAGCCATTTTGTCAAAATTTTGTCAAAATTTTGTCAAAATTTATTTCTATAGAAAAATTTTTCAAAATTTTCGTTCTATAGAAAATTTTGTCAACATTCTATTTCTATAGAAAATTTTTTCAACATTTTATTTCTATAGAAAATTTTGTCAAAATTTGCTTCTATAGAAAATTCTTCAAAAAGTTTTTTTTTATAGAAAATTTGGCCAAAATTTTATTTCTATAGAAAATTTTGTATACTTTTTTGCTATAGACAATTTTGTCAAAATTTTATTTCTATAGACAATTTTGTCAAAATTTTATTTCTATAGAAAATTTTGTCAAAATTTTATTACTATAGAAAGTTTTGTAAATTTTTATTTCTATAGAAACATTTTTTTACTATAAAAAATTTAGTCAAAATTTTTTTCTATAGAAATTTGTCATAATTAAATTTTTTGTCAAAAGTTTATTTCTATAGAAAATTTTGTAAAAAAAAAATATAAAAAATTTGTCAAAATTTTATTTCTATAGAAAATTTTGTCGAATTTTTATTTCTATAGAAAATTTTGTTCCTACCCAGCAAAAACTCCTATTACCAGGTATGAGTACAAGTATGCCTGCGCCAAATTGGTAACAACTTCCTCGTACATATATCAGTAGTAATACTTTTACATGGGCATGACATTGGAGGAAAGTACTTCCGTGCAAGCATACCAGCAGTCGAAAAATAAGTACTTCTTCGCAAGCATACCAGCTCTCCAAAAATAATATCTTTACCATAAAAATACCCAAAAAGTGTGAACTCACCCTTGTTGTTTTGTAATCCAACACACTATTCCACGCTCCACGACATGGATCTATTCAATGATGTTATTTTGTAATAAATTATGTACTATACAACTTTAGGAAACAACGGTATATTTTATTGGCAATTTTTTCCTGAAATGTAATTTGACATTACTTATCGCTACTATTAAATGTGCTCACTGTAGAGCCGAACCCGGACCTCAAGATATGATTTTGATTACCGGTATTAATAGAAAGAAACACTTTTTGCCTACACATGTAAGTTATTATTTTTAAATCCCAGGTAATACTGCAAGTAGTAACTTTTTGATTACCGGTATTACTGAAAGAATCACTAGTGCTTACCCAGTTTTTGCTGGGTATAGACCATTTTGTCTAAATTTTATTTTCATTGACCATTTTGTCATAGTTTTATTTCCATAGAAACATTTGTCAAAATTTTATTTCTATAGAAAATTTTGTCAAAATTTTATTTCTATGTCGAAATTTTGTCAACATTTTATTTCTATAGAAAATTTAATTTTTATAGAAAATTTTGTAACATTTTATTTTTTTAGAATTTTTTTCTCATAATTTTATTTCTATACAAAATTTTATAACATTTTAATTCTGTAGAATTTTTTCTCATAATTTTATTTCTATAAAAATTTTGTCAACATTTCATTTCTATAGAAAATTTTGTCTAAATTTTTCTTTCTTCTCCAAAAATTCATTTCAGAGGAAAACAATAATTGGTTCTTTATTTGTACAAACAGAAAGACTTCAAAGTTAATAAACTTAGTTATCCATTAAATTAATAAAAATAAAAACAACTCTATGTACATGACCTTGAAATTAAAACCTTTTCCAATTTATTCAATATGTTTATCTTTACTTACTGTATGTATATATGCCACCAAAACACAAACAATGGTTGTTAGTGGTAAAATAATATACATTTATAGTAAATTCATGTTTTGTTGGGGAGGGTTGGTGTAAATGTAGAAAAAATGAAAGGACAGACTGAACAAAAAATTGTATTTGCGGTTAAGTTTGCTCAAGTGAATATGTTTGACGAATGATGGCAATGCAGTGAGGAGAATAATATGCAGGTGCCAAATATGTGATGGATTCATTATGATGCTGGTAAATGCAAAACTCTAAAATGAATGCTATTATTAAATTAAACCCACTTGTTTGGTTGGGAAATTTTAAGACAAAATAATGCAAAAGATAAAATGATGAAATATTGAGGTAGATTTTAGTGGGAATGTTTTTTTTTTTTTAATGTAGTTCAAGGTTATGCTCTTTTTGGTACATTCTTGGTAAATACATTAAAGTAGTTGCGGTTATTTTTAAATATATTGGAAGTTTTTTGGAATATTTTTATACATACCTTAAAAACAAAGTTTACTTGGATTTTGACCTTCCCTTAGCGATTTTGGTATTCATTCCAAGTGAGAGATAAAAAAAAAATTAAATAAAGACATTTTTAACTCTAGGCTCTATAAAATAAAATTGGAAAACGAATTTCATTTATCCAAATTGTATTCTTGTTTTGAGATATATTAATAAAGTTATTAACTTACGAAAACATTGTCTACATTAGCAAAATCCAAATTAGTTATTACATGCTACCCGTCCAAAAATAACATTTTTTCTCTAGGAGGTGATCATATTGCATCTCTGGGTGTATAAGGAAATTACTTTGAATGACAATTTGCCAATCAGTAAGACAGAAAATTCTTCGTTTACCAAATTTTCTAGACCATTCTCCTACAATTTAGAGGAACAAACTTCGTTGTACTTGAAAACGAATGTCAGTATTCCTCTCTTCATGATTTCGAAAAAAATTCATAATACACTTTGATAATATCTGTTATTGCTCAATCATCTTACATAATCAGCTGTATTTACAATTATTTTGTTATTGCAAATACAATTTGACATATGAGAGTGAGCGTGAATGAATGAGTGATAGCTTCTATATAAAAGCAAAGTATTTTAATAAAATAATTGAAATTCTGTTATCGGCCCACATACACATAAGCACATTTCATTATTAAATTCCTCATTTCATGAATGGATTGCGGGTGGTTTTTTCCTTTTTTCCATATCGTTAGCATTCAAGTGAGTTTTTGTTTTTTTTGCTGATATTTAGCATTTTTTCTAGATTTAGCAACAAGTAGCTGTCAAAATCCTATTTGAATTCTAACACACCATGTCCATACATGCACTTAACATTTAACACATATTTCTTTATGATAAAGGGTGATTCTTTTGAGGTTAGGATTTTCATGCATTAGTATTTGACAGATCACGTGGGATTTCAGACATGGTGTCAAAGAGAAAGATGCTCAGTATGCTTTGACATTTCATCATGAATAGACTTACTAACGAGCCACAACGTCGAATTTTCAGTGAATGGGCCCTAGAAAAGTTGGCAGAAAATCCGCTTTTTTATCGACAAATTTTGTTCAGCGATGAGGCTCATTTCTGGTTGAATGGCTACGTAAATAAGCAAAATTGCCGCATTTGGAGTGAAGAGCAACCAGAAGCCGTTCAAGAACTGCCCATGCATCCCGAAAAATGCACTGTTTGGTGTGGTTTGTACGCTGGTGGAATCATTGGACCGTATTTTTTCAAAGATGCTGTTGGACGCAACGTTACGGTGAATGGCGATCGCTATCGTTCGATGCTAACAAACTTTTTGTTGCCAAAAATGGAAGAACTGAACTTGGTTGACATGTGGTTTCAACAAGATGGCGCTACATGCCACACAGCTCGCGATTCTATGGCCATTTTGAGGGAAAACTTCGGAGAACAATTCATCTCAAGAAATGGACCGGTAAGTTGGCCACCAAGATCATGCGATTTGACGCCTTTAGACTATTTTTTGTGGGGCTACGTCAAGTCTAAAGTCTACAGAAATAAGCCAGCAACTATTCCAGCTTTGGAAGACAACATTTCCGAAGAAATTCGGGCTATTCCGGCCGAAATGCTCGAAAAAGTTGCCCAAAATTGGACTTTCCGAATGGACCACCTAAGACGCAGCCGCGGTCAACATTTAAATGAAATTATCTTCAAAAAGTAAATGTCTTGGACCAATCTAACGTTTCAAATAAAGAACCGATGAGATTTTGCAAATTTTATGCGTTTTTTTTTAAAAAAAGTTATCAAGCTCTTAACAAATCACCCTTTACAATCACGCATTTAAAAAATAAGATGTCCAAGTTGGATTGTAGAAGTCATTTTATTTATTCGTAACACGCAACTAACCCTTTAGCAAAGGCATATGGGAATGAGAGAAATAAAAAATGTGGAGAAATTTCGCTTTGTATAAGCTATGTGATGATGTACATAGAGAAAACATGTAAGGAAATTTTAAAGTCTGGCAGGTCTGGCCAAATGCAAAATTCTGACAAAATCTTCTATAGAAATAAATTTTTGACAAAATTTTCTATACAAATAAAATTTTGACAAAATTTACTATAAAATTTAAAATTTTGACAAAATTTTCTATAGAATTAAAATTTTGACGAAATTTTCTATAGAAATAAAAATTTTGACAGAAGTTTATATAGAAAGAAAATTTTGACAAAACTTTCTATAGAAATAAAATTTTGACAAACGTTTCTATAGAAAGAAAATTTTGACAAAATTTTTTACAAAATTTAAAATTTTGACAAAATTTACTATAAAATTTAAAATTTTGACAAAATTTTCTATAGAAACAAAATGTTGACAAAATTTTTTACAAAATTTAAAATTTTGACAAAATTTTCTATAGAAATAAAATTTTGAGAAAATTTTTTATATAAATACAAATTTTGACAAAAGTTTCTATAGAAAGCAAATTTTGACAAAAAATTCTATGGAAATAAAATTTTGACAACATTTTTTACAAAATTTAAAATTTTGACAAAATTTACTATAAAATTTACAATTTTGACAAAATTTTCTATAGAAATAAAATTTTGATAAAATTTTCTATATAAATAAAATTTTGACAAAATTTTCTATAGAAATAAAAATTGTGACAAAAGTTTCTATATAAAGAAAATTTTTACAAAAATTTCTATAGAAATAACATTTTGACAAAAGTTTCTATAGAAAGAAAATGTTGACAAAATTTTCTATAGAAAGAAAATTTTGACAAAATTTTTTACAAAATTTAAAATTTTGACAAAATTTACTATAAAATTTAAAATTTTGACAAAATTTACTATAAAATTTAAAATTTTGACAAAATTTTCTATAGAAATAAAATGTTGACAAACTTTTTTACAAATTTTAAAATTTTGACAAAATTTTCTATAGAAATAAAATTTTGACAAAATTTACTATAAAATTTAAAATGTTGGCAAAATTTTCTATAGAAATAACATTTTGACAAAATTTTCTATAGAAATAAAAATGTTGACAAAAGTTTCTAAAGAAAGACAATTTTTACAAAATTTTCTATAGAAATAAAATTTTGACAAAATTTTGTACAAAATTTAAAATTTTGACAAAATTTTCCATAGAAATAAAATTTTAACAAAATTTAAAATTTTGACAAAATTTACTATAAAATTTAAAATTTTGACAAAATGTTTTATAGAAATAAAATGTTGACACAATTTTCTATAGAAATAAAAGTTTGACAAAATTTTCTGTACAAATTAACAGTTTGACAAAAGTTTCTATAGAATGAAAATTCTGACAAAATTTTCTATAGAAATAAAATTTTGACAAAATAAAAATTTCTGCAGATAAAAAATTTTATTGTTGTTTGTGATTTCAGCTTAAAACCATGTCCAGACTAAACTACAAGTGTAGCTTAACCAACAGAGGAAAAGTATGCTTGTCAAATTTATTTGGGCATAGCCCTATTGTCAGCAAGACGGTTGGATATACAGCTGTTTCGGAATTACCACATTCCTTATCAACATACTCTACTTGCAGCAAAACTATCAATCAATTATCAGAATAAATTCGGGTAATTCACTCAACCCAAAGTAAATTACACTTGAAAAGGTTCTTGATAGTTGGCGTTGCCTAACAAATTTGCAAGCATTTTTCTTTTTCTTTTGCCAGAGTCAAATCATCGATTTTAGTGCAGTTGGCTGGGTTTGTTTACAAAATTTTCTATAAAAATCAAAAATTTGACAAAATTTTCTATAAAAATCAAAAGTTTGATAAAATTTTCAATAGAAATTAAAATTTTGTCTAAATTTTCTATAGAAATAAAATTTTGACAAAATTTGAAATTGTGACAAAATTTACTATAAAATTTAAAATTTTGACAAAATTTTCTATAGAAATGAAATTTTGACAAAGTTTTCTATAAAAGTTAAAATTTTGACAAAATTTCCTATAGAAATAAATATTGACAAATTTTTCTATAGAAATACAATTTTGACCAACTTTTCTATAAAATTTAAAATTTTGACAACACTTTCTATAGAAATAAAAAAAAAAATTGACAAAAGTTTCTATAGAAAGAAAATTTAGACAAAATTTCTATATAGAAATAAAATTTAAAAAAATCTATATAGAAATAAAATTTTGACGAAATTTCTTATAGAAATAAAATTTGAAAAAAAAAAAAAACGTTTCTATAGATAAAAATTGTTCACAAAATTTTTAATAGAAATCAAAATTTTGGCAAAATTTTTTTTAGAAATTAAATTTTGACAAAATTTTCTATAGAAATAACATAGAAGAGAAATTTTGACAAAATAAATATTTCTGTAGATAAAAAATTTTGACAAAATTTTCTATAAAAATCCAAAATTTGACAAAAGTTTCTATACAAATAAAATGTTGACAAAATTTTCTATGAAAATCAAAATTTTGACAAAATTTTCAATAGAAATTAAAATTTTGTCAAAATATTTTATAGAAATAAAATTTGGTAAAATTTTCTATGGAAATAAATTTTTGATAATATTTTCTATAAAATGTAAAATTGTGACAAAATTTTCTATAAAAATCAAAATTTTCTATAGAAATAAAATTTTGACAAAATTTTTTATATAAATAAAATTTTGGCAAAATTTTCTATAAAATATAAAATTTTGACAAAATCTTCTATAGAAATAAAAATCGTGACAAAAGTTTCCATAGAAAAAAAAATTGACAAAATTTCTACATAAAACAAGTAAGGAAAGTCTAAAGTCGGGCGGGGCCGACTATATTATACCCTTCACCACTTTGTAAGTCCACATTTTCGATACCATATCAAATCCGTCCATGTGTTGGATGCTATATGAATCCATACACATATATTCTGTATATCTGACCAGATCTGTACAGAGTTCTGCAATACTTATAGATTTTACATTTAAGTCGGCTAATGCGCTGAGGTGGAACACAATGTTAGTAAAAAAATAGAGGAAACATTTAAATATGAACCAATTTTGAGGCAACTTCGCAAAAGTGTATTTATAATTTATCGGTCGATAGATGTTTAATAGAGTAATAGCAAAATTTGAGTCACTTTGATAAGTTTTCGACTTAGCAGTGGCGATTTGATAAGGAAAATGTAGGTATTTCGGCCAGTTTTGCCTAATTAGGAAAAACATATATATGGAATCTATATCGAAATCTGAACCGATTGCAATCAAATTTCACATGCATAGTTACTATGTTGAATGTACTCCCTGTGCAAAATTTAACATAAATCGGATAACAACATTGACCTCTGTGGTCATATGACCGAAAATCGGGCGAAAGATATATATGGGAGCTATATCAAAATCTGAACCGATTTCAACCAAAATAAACACGCATATGCAGAACCTTAATTCTACTGCCTGTGCAAAGTTTCAAGTTCAATTCTACTCCCTCTGCAAAATTTCACGTAAATCAGAGTAGCACTTTTGCCTCTGATGGCATATTAGTCCAAATCGGGCGAATGATATATATGGGAGCTATATCTAAATCGGAACCGATTTTAACCAAATTAAGCATACTTAACGATACTATTAAACGTACTTGTTGTGCAAAATTTGAAGCAAATCAGGGCAAAACTCTGGCTTTTGGGGCCATATAAGTCCAAATCGGTCGAAAGATATATATGGGAGCTATATATAAATCTGAACCGACTTCAACTAAATTTTGCATAATTAACGATACTATTAAACGTACTCCTTGTACAAAATTTTAATCAAATCAGGCCAAAACTCTGGCTTTTGAAGCCATATAAGTCAAAATCGGACGAAAGATATATATGGGAGCTATATATAAATCTGAACCGATTTCAACTAAATTTGGCACAATTAACGATACTATTAAACGTACTCGTTGTGAAAAATTTGAAGCAAATCAGGGCAAATCTCTTGCTTTTGGGGCCATATAAGTCCAAATCGGACGAAAGATATATATGGGAGCTATATATAAATCTGAACCGATTTAGCTGATATTTGGCAGTTTTTACAAAATTTGAAGAACGTCGGTTCATAAATATGTGAATTATGATCAAATCGGTGATAACTATATATGACAGCTATATCTAAATCTGAACCGTTTTTTTCCAAAACCAATAGCGATTGTCTTCTACCCGAAGAAAGACGTTATGTCAATTTTGAGGACGATCGGACTTAAACTGCGACCTGTACTTTGTGCACAAAATTACATATACAGACAGACGGACGGACAGACAGACAGACGGACATCGCTAAATCGACTCAGAATTTAATTCTAAGCCGATCGGTATACTAAAAGATGGGTCTATCTATGACAATTATTTCTTGGCGTTACATACAAATGCACAAACTTATTATACCCTGTACCACAGTAGTGGTGAAGGGTATAAATAGTATTTTGAAAAAATTTCTATATAGAAATAAAATTTTGACGAATTTTCTATAAAGACATAAAATTTAGAAATTAAAAAATGTTTATAGAAATAAAATTTTGGCATAATTTTCTATAGAAATAAAATTTTGAAAAAAATTTCTATAGAAATAAAATTTTGACAAAATTTTCTATAGAAATGAAATTTGGACAAAATAAAAATTTCTGTAGATAAAAAAATTTGACAAACTTTTCTATAAAAATCAAAAAAATGACAAAATTTTCTATACAAATATAATGTTGACAAAATTATCCATAGAAAGCAAAATTTGAGAAAATTTTCTATGAAAATCAAAATTTTGACAAAATTTTCAATAGAAATTAAAATTTTGTCAAAATAATTTATAGAAATAAAATTTTGGCAAAATTTTCTATAGAAATAAAATTTTGATAATATTTAATATAAAATGTAAAAGTTTGACATTTTCTATAAAAATCAAAATTTTCTATAGAAATTTTGACAAAATTTCTACATAAAAATAGTATTTTGAAAAAATTTCTATATAGAAATAAAATTTTAGCAAAATTTCTATATAGAAATAAAATGTTAACGAATTTTCTATATAGAAATAAAAGTTGAAAAAACTTTTTTCTATAGAAATAAATTTTTTACAAAAGTTTCTATAGAAATAAATTTTTTACAAAAATTTCTATAGAAATAAAATTTTGACAAAATTTTCTATAGAAATAAAATTTTGACAAAATTTTCTATAGAAATAAAATTTTGACATTTTCTATAGAAAAAAAATTTTAACAACATTTTCTATAGAAATAAAATGTTAACAAAATTTTCTATTGAATTAAAATTTTGATAAAATTTTCTATAGAAATAAAATTTTCAATAGATATCAAAATTTTGACAAAATTTTCTATAGAATTTGCTATCGAATAGAATATACAAATAAAATGTTGACCAAATTACCCATAGAAATAAAATTATTACCAAGTTTTATATGGAAATAAAATTTAGCAAACTTTTCTATAGAAATAAAAATTTTTACAAAATATTTTATAGAAATAAAATGTTGACAAAATTTTCTATAGAAATGAAATTTGGCAAAACATTTCTTCCGAAGAAATATTTTTTTATAATAACCACAAAACTTAGAATTTTTTGAATTTGCGAGATTAGAATTTTCTATTTGGTAGTTTTTTGGTAAATTTTTCTTAAAATTTTGTTAAATTATTTTTGGCGCGAGTTGCAACCGTTCTCAGGGGCCAGCCCAGAGCATTATTGTCATAGTTGCCACTAACTTATAATACCACATGGTATTAAAAGCATCCAAAGTTAATCAACATTGACTAAAAGTCGATAAACCCGTTTTGTTCTTAAAAGTGTTCTTAAAGTATATTCTATTGAACTAATGTCAATTTGTTCTGAAAATTTTGGAACATAACTATTTCTTACTGTGCATTTATTCTCCACGATATAACAACTGCGAAATATCTGTCCATCTAAAATGCCACTCATTTTGTCTCACAATCATGTCAGCTTATTTCTCAGACAAGAGCGGTCAATGTTTTCCGATATCCATTCATTGCAATTCACTGCAGTACTACAAAAATAAAACGCTGAAATACGTACGTTACGTACATAGTCTTACTCTTCCAAAGATAATATCCGAGTTGTGCAGAATGCATAATTCTGTGTAAAATGTAAATGCTTTCGAGGAAGGGAAAACCTCGTGCTTGTAGAGAAGTATAGTGAAATTTTAACAGAAAAAAATATGCATTCGAAGTTCGCTACGCAAAAAAAAGCAAAAGCTATGTGATATGTCATATTTGCGAGCAAAAACACACCCTCCTTCACTTTGTCCATCACAACAAAAATCTGAAAAAAATTAATTCAAATCCAAACGATATCAAAACAGGGCGCTTACACTTTTCAACAAAATCCAGATTATAAACTGCGGATGAAATGAAAGGAGAAAAATAAGGTCATTTCATTTCCACGAAGAATATGTGTGTGGGGGGAGAAAACTAGGTCTTTGTGATTGTTTCGAGTTTTGCAAAAGGAAACAAGATTTCTCGAAAACGCGAGTATCAGAGGGGTTTGGTTATTGTTATTTTGAGAAAAAAAGAGTTCATATTTTATAAAATGTACTCAGAACTTTATTCGACTTTAATTATACCTTTGAAAACTAACACTCAAATCGATTAAAAAATTGATAGAATAAATTAGTTTTTAGTAGGTGTCAGTGATTGACGTGATAATTTCCGTAATTGAAACAATTGTAATTAATAATTACGGAAATTAGCATAAGTTGGTTAATTGGTAGCCTGATTTATTTCAGGCTCACTTATACTATTCAGTCCATCGACAAAAAAAAAAATTAAAAATCTCTCCAATAAAAAATTTGAAATCTCTCCAATTAAATTGATTTTTGAAACAAATTGAATTGACTCAATTAAATTGTTAATTAATTTTGCGAAGATATAGAATATTAATTAATTTAGAATTAATTAAAAATATTTAATTAATTTAAAATATATCATATCATATTTTAAATTAATTAAATTTAATTGAGCACGTCCATCAGTCATTTAATTGAATATTTTTCAAAGCTGACTTTATTAATTGAATTCATTTTCAATTTTAGCTAAATAAAAATGTGGAGTTATTTTCTCGGATCGATTTCTTAATTAATTTAATTTTAAATCCTATGACAAGTCCATGTTAAACCCGATCACAAGGTGTGGGAACACGTTTTTTTCGTATTTTGATGTTTTTAACTAAATTTTTGTGGTTAGTTTGAAAAACATATTTGTTTTTTGTTTAAAAGATATCTTTTATTTTTTACTTTAGAACTTATTTCAGTATTTGCAATATTATATAATATGGTCTTTCCTATTAGAAATTTTTTTAAAGATATTGAATTTATTCAAAACTTTATTTCTATAGAAAATTTTCTCATTTTGTTTTAATTTCCTATAGAAAACTTTCACAAAATTCTATTTCTATAAATTTTTTTCAAAATTTTATTTTTACAGAAAGTTTTGAAAAAATTTTATTTCTATAGAAAATTTTGTCAAATTTTTTTTTTATGGAAAATTTTGTCAACATTTTATTTCTTTAGAAAATTTTGTCAAAATTTTCTTTCTATAGAAAATTTTCTTAAAATTTTATTTCTATAGAAAATTTTGTCAAAATTTTATTTCTATAGAAAATTGTATTTCTATAGAAAATTTTGTCAACATTTTATTTCTATAGAAAATTTTGTCTAAATTTTATTTCTATAGAAAATTTTGTGAAAATTTTATTCCTATAGAAAATGTTCTCATTTTTTTTTTTAAATTTTCTCAATTTTTTTTTTAATTTTCTATAGAAAATTTTGTCAACATTTTATTTCTATAGAAAATTTTGTCAAAATTTTAAATTTTGTAAAAAATTTTGTCAAAATTTTATTTCTATAGAAAATTTTGTCAAAATTTTATTTCTATAGAAAATTATGGCAAAATTTTATTTTTATAGAAAATTTTGTCAAAATTTTATTTCTATAGAAAATGTTGTTAAATTTTATTTATATAGCAACTTTTGTTAAAATTTTATTTCTATAGAAAATTTTGTAAAATTTTATTTCTTTAGAAAATTTTGTCAATATTTTATTTCTATAGAAAATTTTGTGAAATTTTTTTTCTATAGAAAATTTTGTGAAAATTTTATTTCTATAGAAAATTTTGTCAAAATTTTATTTCTATAGAAAATTTTGTCAAAATTTTATTTCTATAGAAATTTTTGTCTAAATTTTATTTCTATAGAAAATTTTGTCAAAATTGTATTTCTATAGAAAATTTTGTTAAATTTTATTTATATAGCAACTTTTGTTAAAATTTTATTTCTATAGAAAATTTTGTCTAAATTTAATTTCTGTAGGAAATGTTCTTAAAATTGTATTTCTATAGAAAATTTTCTCAAAATTGTATTTCTATAGAAAATTTTGTCAACATTTGATTTCTATAGAAAATTTTGTCAACATTTGATTTCTATAGAAAATTTTGTCAACATATTATTTCTATAGAACATTTTGTCAACATTTGATTTCTATAGAAAATTTTGTCAAAATTTTATTTCTATAGAAATTTTTGTCAAAATTTTATTTCTATAGAATTTTGCCAAAATTGTTTTTCTATAGAATTTTGCCAAAATTGTTTTTCTATAGAATTGTGTCAAAATTTTATTTCTATAGAAAATTTTGTAAAAGTTTTATTTTTATAGAAAATTTTGTCAAAATTTTATTTCTATAGAAAATTTTGTCAAAATGTTATTTCTATAGAAAATTTTTTGTAAATTTTATTTCTATTGAAAATTTTGTGAAAATTTTATTTTTGTAGAAAATTTTGTTAAAATTTTATTTCTATAGAAAATTTTCTCACAATTTTATTTCTATAGAAAATTTTGTTAAAATTTTATTTCTTTATATATAGAAAATTTTGTCAAAATTGTTTTTGTGTAGAAAATTTAAAAAATGGCATAATATTCTAAAATGGTATTTCCGAATATATAGAATATATTTCAATAGAAAATTTTGTCAAAATTTTATTTCTATAGAAAATCTTCTCAAAATTTTATTTATATAGAAAATTATGGTAAAATTTTATTTCTATAGAAATTTTTGTCAAAATTTTATTTCTATAGAAAATTTTGTTAAATTTTATTTATATAGCAACTTTTGTTAAAATTTTATTTGTATAGAAAATTTTGTCAAAATTTTATTTCCATAGAAAATTATGGCAAAATTTTATTTCTATAGAAAATTATGGCAAAATTTTATTTTTATGGAAAATTTGTCAAATTTTTATTTCTATAGAATAGAAATAGAATTTTGTTAAATTTTATTTATATAGCAACTTTTGTTAAAATTTTATTTCTATCTATAGAAAAAAAATTGTCAGAATTTTATTTCTATAGAAAATTTTCTTAAAATTGTTTTTCTATAGAAAATTTTCTCAAAATTTTATGTGTATAGAAAATTTTGTCAACATTTGATTTCTATAGAAAATTTTGTCGAAATTTTATTTCTATATGTATTTGCTTAAATGTATTTGAAAATATGTATGTGCTTAAATAAATAAAAAAAATTATTTCTATAGAAAATTTTGTCGACATTTTATTTCTATAGAAAATTTAGTTCTATAGATTTTTTTTTTTAAGTTTATTTCTATAGAAAATTTAGTCAAAATTTTATATCTATAGAAAATTTTGTCCAAATTTTATTTCTATAGAAAATTTTGTCAAAATGTTATTTCTATAAAAAAAAAATTTGTAAATATTTTATTTCTATAGAAAATTTTGACAAAATTTTATTTCTATAGAAATTTGGCAAGGTTTTATTTTTATAGAAAATGTTGTCAAAATTTCATTTCTATAGAAAAGTTTGTCAACATTTTGTTTCTATAGAAAATTTTGTCAAAATTTTATTTCTATAGAAAATTTTGTCAAAATGTTAGTTCTATAAAATATTTTTGTAAATATTTTATTTCTATAGAAAATTTTGTCAGCATTTTATTTCTATAGAAATTTTGTCAATATTTTATTTCTATAGAAATTTTGTCAAAATTTTATTTCTATAGAAAATTTTGTCAAAATTTTATTTCTACAGACAATTTTGTCAAAATTTTATTTCTATAGAAAATTTTGTCAAAATTTTATTTCATTTGTGTTTTGTTTTTTTATTGTGGGTTTGTACTTCAATCATATTTGTTGTTTTGATCTCGGCTTTAAAACCATTGTGTTGACTAAGGTACAAGAGTAGCTTAACCAACAGAGGAAAAGAATATTTGTCAAATTTATTTCTATAGAATTTTATTTCTATAGAAAAATTTGTCAAAATTTTATGTCTATTGGAATTTTTATCTAAATTTTATTTCTATAGAAAATTTTGTCATAAAATGTTATTTCTATAGAAAATTGTGTCATAAAATTTTATATTTTATGACTTTTGTTAAAAATTTATTTCTATAGAAAATTTTGTCAACATTTTATTTCTATAGAAATTCTTGTCAAAATTGTTTTTCTTTGGAAAATTTAAAAAATGGCATAATATTCTAACATGGTATTTCTTAATTTGTAATTAGTAGGACTCAATATAATATTATTAATAAAAACAAATTAGGAAATCGAGATATTTCGAGCAACATAATAGTAAAAATATTAATTTTCTAATAGGAGAATAATTGATTTGCTCAATGATTGTCATGATCATAGATAACTAATATATAGAGTTTGTTTGATAGTTCCGAAAATGTGGAATAAACGAAGAAAAGAATGTGGAATTTAAAATTCTCTTTGAGATTCGTTTCAACAATAATCCTATTTTATCCACAATTTGCGGAGAGAGACGAGTTCTCTATAAGTTGATTATCTATAATCATAATATCCAAACTTAGTGGCAAGCAAATCGTTCTCTCTATCTCTCACTCTATCCCATTTTATTCTCATATATCTCTTTTATTAAAAATCTAACTCCTTTGAGAATGACTAACGAAACTATGGGAAAAATAAGATTACACTTATTTTGCCATGAGTTAAAGCTTTCCAATACATGAAAATAATATTACAGTTTCTGATGATCTTATTGATCCATGTATAAACAAAATTATATAGATTTTTTAATAAAATTAATTATTAACAGATTCCATGTCATAGACAAAAAATATATCAGCAATATTTTTCAATTAAAATTTCTTTTAAATTTGAAAAAGAAAAAATCAATAAAATGTGTAATTGATTTTATTTTATTTATTTCAAAAATTTTTCGTAATACAAAGCCTATAAGGCCAATTAATTTATTTTATTTTATTTATTTAAAAATTTTTTCGTAATACAAAGCCTATAAGGCCAATTAATTTATATTACTTTTTTAATCCTCAATCAGATAAATTTTTCATTAGATCAATTTTTTTTAATTGGTGTTCGTGATTGAAGTGATCCAAAAATTCTGAAATTCTGTTAGGTTCAAACTTCTTTTATTTTTAACAATATTTTAAAACAATTTTGCGATTGAAGTAATTTCAATTAAAAATTTATTGGATCAATTAATTTCGTGATTTAAACTAAAATTCTAAATATTCTTGTGTAATAAATAAAAAAATGATATTTATACATCAATTATTCAGCTAAAAATTTTAATATTGTATTTACATTTCCCTTATCTTGTTTATTGAAATGAACGTGTAACAGTTTTTAGCTTTACATTCAATTTTTAAATAAATTAGACGGTCAAATTATATACCTACTGACCTTAATCTTTAACCGAAAAAGTGCAACCACATAAGTTAATAAAAAAATCCATATTTATGAGCTACTTTCGCGATGTATAATTTTACCATCATCATCTCAGACATCAGTTCATCTATCTTTTGTATCCATCATTTTCCTTGAGACAAAAAAATGTAGAAAAAGCCAGCATCAAATCAAAAAAAAAAAAAAATAAAACCAACATCATATTCAGATGCCTTTGGCCACATGATTTCATAACATGAAATTACAAAGAAAACTTCATTGTTTTTTTTATCTCTCGCCCTAAGAAAAATAAAGACGCCCAAATTTTTATCTTTTCTCTCGCTTTGTCCGCCTCTTGATGCTCTGATTATTTTTACATAAAATAACGAAGTGTGAACAGCCACATTAAAGTAATAAAAATCTTAGACAAAAAGCTCTTAACAAAACCAAGTCACCGTAATGCTGAGTAGCTGTTCATATTAAAATGCATTACCATCTAATTTCGTTCCATGCTACCACAGATTTGCTTGCACTCATGGCTCAGTATCGGCTCATTTGTATCTCAACTTTTCCACAAACTCCTTTAGTTTTAAGCATATCTATTGTGAGCAGAAAATTATAATAGTACGAGGTGGGATTGTTTACGTTGCGAAATATTAGATAGGGGAAAAAGCTGAAATACTTTACTCCGGACGAAATTTTAGACAAAGGGTTTTTTTTTATTTATTACAGTATTTTCTTCAAGAGAAAATAAATTCGAATTTATGATCTCCTTCTTATAGTCGAGTCTAAACGGCGTTTCTCATAACGGTGAAAACACTTAGAGAAGCTTTGAAACACTCAGAAATGTCACAAGCCTTACTGAGAGGGAATAATTCACCGTTCTAAAGCAAAACGAAAAGAACCATTTTGATATCAATCTTAATTAGAGGTGTGCATGTGACACGAAATTGTCGTTGGGATCTATATAAAGGTCGAAACACAATGTTAGTAAAAACATTTGGACCGATTTGGCTGATATTTTGCAAGTTTTTCAAGACTCATGAAATATTCGGATGTACGGAATTTGAAGAACATCGGTTGAAAAACACGCCAATTATGACCAGATCGGGGATACATATATATGACAGCTATATCTAAATCTGAACCGATTTTTTCCAAAATCAATAGCGATTGTCTTTGTTAAAAAAAACGACCCTATGCCACATTTGAGGACGATCGGACTTAAACTGCGATCTGTACTTTGCGCACAAAAATACATGAACAGACAGGCGGACGGACAGACAGACAGACGAACGGACATCGCTATATCGACTCCGAATTTAATTCTAAGACGATCGGTGTACTAAACTATGGGTCTCAGACTTTTACTTCTTGGCGTTACATACAAATGCACAAACTTATTATACCCTGTACCACAGTAGTGGCGAAGGGTATAATTAAAAGTCGACTTTTCCAAATTTTGAAAAAAGTCTTTATTCTCATTACAAACCCTAGGGTACAAAAAAAATGTCTTTAAAATTATGGCATCGAATAGTTTTGTTTGGAATAACGTTTTTCATAGTTAGTATAAAAATGTTCATAAATAATATTGTATTAAAAAAAAAGCATTATATTATGGAAAATGTTCATAGTTTTTATGGAATTGTTTCATTGACTCAATTTTAATGATAAATTTCATTAATATTCTGAATCCTTTTCAAAAAGCATTGACAAATAGAGAGACTAAATAAGAAAAGTGCAAATTAAAAAAATCGCAAAACCGACTGTTCCAAAATTTTAAAAATTCAACCTATAGCACATACAAATTTCATACAAAATTATGCCAAAGATAGTTTTGATTGGAATAATATTTTTCATTTAGACAATAAAAATGTTCACAAGTAGTATGAATATATTATAGAATATTATAGAATAGAATAAAACAAACCATTATATTAATGAAAAGTTTCATAGTATTTATGAAAAATTTTCATTGGCCCAATTGTAATGATACATTTCGTTAATATATGGAGAGACCATGCAAGAAAATGTATTCCTAAAAACGAAATATTCCTGAAAACGAAAACGAAAAACGAATATTTTTGGAATCCTATACTCAAAACCAAAAATGAACCTTATATGGCCCCAACGCCCATTAGAATTTTTTTTAACAAGTAAAAAAATACATATTATTACAATATTTATTCGAGGTTATTGGACTATTCAGAGATTAACTATTCAGGTGAAAAACTAAAAATTAATTTGCCATTCCGTCGTAGACCCCTCCTTTAGGAATAAAGCGGACTTTGTAAAAGTCGAAAGTCCAAATAAAACAAGTATATACGGCCGTAAGTTCGGCCAGGCCGAATCTTATGTACCCTCCACCATGGATTGCGTAGAAACTTCTACGAAAGACTGTCATCCACAATCGAATTACTTGGGTTGAGGTATCTTAAAACTTCTTAACATCGTTTTCTCAATTGTGATTTAGTCCATACATGGTATATATTAGACAAAAAAGTTATGTATAGGTAAGTCTACAAATAATTACGAATTGATATGGACTTTTTGTACATAGAGAGCCAGAATTGAAATATGGGGGTTGCTTATGTGGGGGCTATATAGAATTATGAACTTGATATGGACCAATTTTTGTGTGATTGGGGATCGATTTATCTGAGGGCCATATATAACTATAGACCGATATGGACCTAGTTAGACATGGTTGTTAACGGCTATATACTAGCACAATGTACCAAATTTCAACTGACTCGGAGGAAATTTACTCCTCCAAGAGGCTCCAAAACCAAATCTCGGGATCGGTTTATGTGGGGCTATGTATGATTATGGACTGATATGAACCACTTTTGGCATGGTTGTTAAATATCATATACTACCACCACGTACCAAATTTCAAGCAGATCGGATGCATTTTGCTTCTCCAAAAGGCTCCGGAGGTCAAATCTGGGGATCGGTTTATATGGGAGCTATATATAATTATGGACTGATAGGAACCAATTCCTGTATGGTTGTTGGATACCATATACTAACATCACGTACCAAGTTTCAACCGAATGGGAAGAATTTTGCTCTTCCAAGGGGCTCTGGAGGTCAAATCTGGGGATCGGTTTATATGGGGCCTATATATAATTATGGACCGATATGAATCAGATGAATTTTGCTCTTCCAAGAGGCTCCGGAGGTCAAATCTGGTGATCGGTTTATATGGGGGCTATATATAATTATGGACCGATGTGGACCAATTTTTGCATGGTTGTTAGAGACCATATACTAACATCACGTACCAAATTTCAGCCGGATCGGATGAAATTTGCTTCTCTTAGCGGCCTCGCAAGCCAAATCGGGTGATCGGTTTATATGGGGGCTATATATAATTATGGACCGATGTGGAACAATTTTTTCATGGTTGTTAGAGACCATATATTAACACCATGTACCAAATTTCAGCCGGATCGGATGAAATTTGCTTCTCTTAGAGGCCTCGCAAGCCAAATCGTAGGATCGGTTTATATGGGGGCTATATATAATTATGGACCGATGTGGACCAATTTTTGCATGGTTGTTATAGACCATATACTAACACCATGTACCAAATTTCAGCCGGATCGGAGGAAATTTGCTTCTCTTAGAGGCCTCGCAAGCCAAATTTTGGGGTCCGTTTATATGGGGGCTATACGTAAAAGTGGACCGATATGGCCCATTTGCAATACCATCCGACCTACAGCAATAACAACTACTTGTGCCATGTTTCAAGTCGATAGCTTGTTTCGTTCGGAAGTTAGCGTGATTTCAACAGACGGACGGACGGACGGACATGCTCAGATCGACTCAGAATTTCACCACGACCCAGAATATATATACTTTATGGGGTCTTAGAGCAATATTTCGATGTGTTACAAACGGAATGACAATGTTAATATACCCCCCATCCTATGGTGGAGATAAGCAAATTTCATCCGATCCCGCTGAAATTTGGTACATGGTGTTAGTATATGGTCTCTAACAATCATGCAAAAATTGGTCCACATCGGTCCATAATTATATATAGCCCCATATAAACCGATCCCCCGATTTGGCTTGCGGAGCCTCTAAGAGAGGCAAATTTCATCCGATCCTGCTGAAATTTGGTACATGGTGTAAGTATATGGTCTCTATCAACCATGCAAAAATTGGTCCACATCGGTCTATAATTATATATAGCCCCCATATAAACCGATCCCCAGATTTGGCTTGCGGAGCCTATTGAAGGAGCAAAATTCATCCGATCTGGTTCAAATTTGGAACGTGGTGTTAGTATATGGCCGCTAACAACCATACCAAAATTGGTCCATATCGGTCTATAGTTATATATTGCCGATCTCCAGTCACACAAAAATTGGTCCGTATCGGTTCATAATCATGGTTGCCACTCGAGCCAAAAATAAGCTACCAAAATTTTATTTCTATAGAAAACATTGTCAAAATGTTATTTCTATAGAAAATTTTGTCAACATTTTATTTCTATAGAAAATTTGGTCAAAAATTTATTTCTATAGAAAATTTTGTCAAAATTTTATTTCTAAAGAAATTTTTGTCAAAATTTTATTTCTATAGAAAAGTTTGTCAAAATTTTATTTCTATAGAAAATTTTGTCAAAATTTTATTTCTATAGAAAATTTTGTCAAAATTTTATTTCTATAGAAAATTTTGTCAAAATGTTATTTCTATAGAAAATTTTGTCAAAATTTTATTTCTATAGAAAATTTGGCCAAAAATTTATTTCTATAGAAAATTTTGTTAAAATTTCATTTCTATAGAAAATTTTTTCAAAACTTTATTTCTATCGAAAATTTTGTGAAAATTTTATTTCTATAGAAAATTTTGTGAAAATTTTATTTCTATAGAAAATTTTGTGAAAATTTTATTTCTATAGAAAATTTTTTTAAAATTTTATTTCTATAGAAAATTTTGTTAAAATTTTATTTCTATAGAAAATTTTGTTAAAATTTAATTTCTATAGAAAATTTTGTCAAAATTTTATTTCTATAGAAAATTTTGTGAAAATTTTATTTCTATAGAAAATTTTGTGAAAATTTTATTTCTATAGAAAATTTAGTAAAATTTTATTTCTATAGAAAATTTTGTCAAAATTTTATTTCTATAGAAAATTTTGTCAAACTGAATTATATGCGTATTTAATCGATCTTTTTTTATTTAATATATACCACGTATGGACTTGCATACAATGTTAGGAGGTGTTAGGAGGTTTACGATACCTTGCCATCGGCAAGCGTTACCGCGACTTAAGTAATTCGATTGTGGATGGCAGTGTTTAGAAGAAGTTTCTACGCAATCCATGGTGGAGGGTACATAAGCTGCGGCCTGGCCGAACTTACGGCCGTATAACTTGTTATTATTATTACGATCCCTATGGGACACATAAAAAATTGCAGTAATAAAGGAAAATTTTTCATAAATACAATGAAAATGTTTATTAATTGTACGAAATAGTTTTATTTGCTCAATTTTAATGAAAAATTTAGTTAATATTATGAAGCTGTTTTCTATCAGTGTAGCGTGGAAAATTAGGGGAACTATTTAAGAAAATGTACCCCATTACAATACCTCTGTGAAGTAGCATATTTCATAAAAAGCATTCATTAATTTATTTATTTAATTTTAAGGGATGAAAGCAGATATCCTTAAATTAAAAATTAATTCCTCATCCTTTACATTGGACCCTCGTTTTTTATTATTTGTGTTTGTATTACCCTAAAGATATTTTCAACACTTTAGCTGTAAAATCGTTAGCGTAGCTAAAGAGACTCAACTGCAAACGGTAACTTCATGGCCAACTAAAACAATTGCTTGTAAAATCCCCCCGAAATGAAAACCGTTAAAATTGCAAATACTTGAAAGCTAAAGACCTAAAGCTAGAGGTAACAAAAAAACACAGAAAAACAAGCCCAGAAGAAAGGTAGACAGGCAGAAGACCATGAAGCACTTAGTTCTGCATATTCCAACGGCTAAATTGACGACAATCAAAAGTATTTGAAATTCTTAAATGGATATGTCTAAACATCTTAAACAAATTTGTTAAGGTCAATTTAATTTTTTCTCCGTTTTTTTTTGTTATTTTGTATTAAACAGAAAAAAAAAACATGGAAGCGGAAATTTTACTTGATAACATAATGGGCATGTCGTTAGAGCGTGTCCCCTTTAAAAGATTGAATACAAAAGCAACCAAGTTCAGCAAAACTGTGCAATAAAATTGTGCCAAGAACAATTTTCTGTAAAAAACACCTGTGGAGTTTTTTTCCATTTTTTCTTCTAAGATTCTGGAAAATGTTAGATAGAGTTCCCAGCCTTTCCCACATGAATGCATTTATTATTATTCTATGCTTTGCTTAAATGTCAGCTTTTAGTCTTTAGGCAGAATTTATTTCTTCCTTATGTACGGGTCATAAAGTTAATTTTTTATTTGGCTTTAATCGAAAATTGCGTTATTTATTTATTTTATAGACAAACACAGTTTGATGAAAATCCGAAATTGTTAGAGTTGACAAGCCATGAGATATCTGACACTGTCCACATGGGAAATATGAAAAATTTTGTTGACTATAGTAGGTCGATTGTTGTTGACTTTATTGATTTTCCCATTTATTCACGTGGTGTGTAAAATTCATACACAGAAAAAAATTTCACGAGCAACTTTCCAATTAAAATCTTAATTGAGTTTTAAAAAATATTCAATTAAAAATTTAATTGATTCAACAAATTTTTTAATTGACATAAAAATTAATTAAGCTGAACGAACGTGGTCAATTATCGAATTTGGTATTCTCCGATGAGAAGCCACTCCAAATTGGACAGTTTATGATTAACCCTCTAATGCCCAAGCCCGCCTTTAAGCGGGCTTCATTAAATAAGGAAGCTTTTAGTAAAACACGCCTTAAGACAACAAAAATGGGCAACATAAAGATAAACCTATTTGAAACTATTCAAGATGCTTTGCAGCATATGCCGAATTTTACCGTATAATTTTGTCTTGCTTAGTTCTCTTGTTTTTTGTCGTTAACATTGAAAATTTTATCAGCTGGCAAAAAAATTGGGGCATTAGAGGGTTAAGTAACATACAGCCCCCATATAAAAATAACTTTTGCAGAAATGTATTATTTTACCCAAGTTAGTGGCGTTTAGTACATTTCAATACATCGTCGGAAAGGTATTTGAGAGAGCTTTATTTCTATGCAATTGAAAAGAACGCAAAATACGAAGATTTGAAGTTTTTGGATCACGCAACAATTTTTTTCTAAAATTCCGATTTTTTGGGAATTAGAAATATGAATTGAAACCTTAATAACTTTTGAACTAATTATGATATCATTATGATTTTTATTGATTTTTGCAGGGAAAATTGTTTTAAGAAATATTGCTGAATATACTATTCCCAAAATTGGTATCAAAAATCCCCAAAATGGGGACATATGTTGAAAAAACGTTTTTTTTTTTTGCATATTTCCAGCTGTAGGATGTTAAAACCATTTACAGTTAGTTAGTGAACACATAGGGCGTTTTGGAAAACAGATCGGCTTAGCAATAGGTGCTTTGCCAAATGAGTTTTTGAAAACAAAATTTTTTCTTTTTGAAAAATTGCCGATTTTGGGAGGAGAAGAACTCATATACTACTTGACCAAAATGGCCGACAAAAGCTGGTGTTCTTTAACCAGTAAAACAAGTATATACGGCCGTAAGTTCGGCCAGGCCGAATCTTATGTACCCTCCACCAAGGATTGCATAAAAACTTGTACTAAAAACTGTCATCCACAATCGAAATACTTCGGTTGCGGTAACACTTGCCGATGGCAAGTTATTTTGACAAAATTTTCTATAGAAATAAAATTTTGAGAAAATTTTTTATAGAAATAAAATCTTGACAAAATTTTCTATAGTAATAAAATTTTGACAAAATTTTCTATAGAAATAAAATTTTCACAAAATTTTCTATAGAAATAAAATTTGAAAAAATTTTCTATAGAAATAAAATTTGACAAAATTTTCTATAGAAAAATTTTCAATAGATATCAAATTTTGACAAAATTTTCTATAAAAATAAAATTTTGGGAATACTTTTCAATAGATAACAAATTTTGATAAAATTTTCTATAGAAATCAAAATTTTGACAAAATTTTCTATAGAAATAAAATTTTGATAAAATTTTCTATAGAAATAAAATTTTGACAAAATTTTCTATAGAAATAAAATTTTGACGAAATTTTCTATAGAAATAAAATGTTGACAAAATTTTCTATAGAAATAAAATGTTGACAATATTTTTTATGGAAATAAAATTTTGACAAAATTTTGTATAGAAATAAAATTTTGACAAAGGTTTCTATAGAAATAAAATTTTGACAAAATTTTCTATAGCAATTAAATTTTAACAAAATGTTCTATATGAATAAAATTTTGACAAAATTTTCTATAGAAATAAAATTTTAACGAAATTTTCTACAGAAATAAAATTTTTACAAAATATTCTATAGAAATAAAATTTTAACGACATTTTCTATAGAAATAAAATTTTGACAAAATTTTCCATAGAAATAAAATTTTGACAAATTTTTCTATAGAACTAAAATTTTGACAATATTTTTTATAGAAATAAAATGTTGACAATATTTTTTATAGAAATAAAATTTTGACAAAATTTTCTATAGAAATAAAATTTTGACAAAATTTTCTATAGAAACAAAATTTATTTTGACAAAATTTTCTATAGAAATAAAATTTGACAACATTTTCTATAGAAAATTTTTCAATAGATATCAAATCTTGACAAAATTTTCTATAGAAATAAAATTTTGGGAATATTTTTCAATAGATATCAAATTTTGACAAAATTTTCTATAGAAATCAAAATTTTGACAAAATTTTCTATACAAATACAATTTTGACAAAATTTTCTATAGAAATGAAATTTTACAAAATTTTCCATAGAAATAAAATTTTGACAAAATTTTCCACAGAAATAAAATTTTGACAAATTTTTCTATAGAAATAAAGTTTTGACAAAATTTTTTATAAAAATAAAATTTCGAAAAAATTTTCTATGGAAATACAATTTGGACAAAATTTGCTATAGAAATAAAATTTTGACAAAATTTTCTATAGAAATAAAATTTTGACAAAATTTGTTAGAAAAATAAAATTTTAACGAAATTTTCTATAGATATAAAATTTTGACAAAATTTTCTATAGAAGTACAATTTTGAAAAAATTTTCTATAGAAATCAAAATTTTGACAAAATTTTCTATAGAAATCAAAATTTTGACAAAATTTTCTATAGAAATAAAATTTTGGGAATATTTTTCAATACATATCAAATTTTGATAGAATTTGCTATTGAAATCAAAATTTTGTATAGAAATAAAGTTGTGATAAAATTTTCTATAGAAATAAAATTTTCTGTATAAATCAAAATTTTGACAAAATTTTCCATAGAAATAAAATTTTGACAAACTTTTCTATAGAAATAAAATTTTGACAAAATTTTCTAGAGAAATACAATTTTCACAAAATTTTCTATAGAAATAAAATCTTGGCAAAATTTTCTATAGAAATAAAATTTTAACAAAATTTTGACAAAATTTTCCATAGAAATAAAATTATGACAAAACTTTCTATAGAAATAAAATTTTGACAAATTTTTCTATAGAAATACAAGTTCACAAAATCTTCTATAGAAATAAAATCTTGGCAAAATTTTCTATAGAAATAAAATTTTGACAAAATTTTCAATTGAAATAAAATTTTGACAAAATTGTCGTTAGAAATAAAATTTTGACAAATTTTCTATTGAAATCAAAATTTAGACATAATTTTCTCTAGAAATAAAATTTTGATAAAATTTTCTCTAGAAATAAAATTTTGACAAAATTGTCTATAGAAATGAAATTTTAAATAAAAGCTCGAAAAAACGGAAAAGCTTTTATTTGAAAATGAAAATCAAAAAACAACAAATACATGAAATAAAATTTTGACAAAATGTTCTATAGAAATAAAATTTTGACAAAATTTTCCATAGAAATAAAATTTTGACAAACTTTTCTATAGAAATAAAATTTTGACAAAATTTTCTATAGAAATACAATTTTCACAAAATTTTCTATAGAAATAAAATCTTGGCAAAATTTTCTATAGAAATAAAATTTTAACAAAATTTTGACAAAATTTTCCATAGAAATAAAATTATGACAAAACTTTCTATAGAAATAAAATTTTGACAAATTTTTCTATAGAAATACAAGTTCACAAAATTTTCTATAGAAATAAAATCTTGGCAAAATTTTCTATAGAAATAAAATTTTGACAAAATTTTCAATTGAAATAAAATTTTGACAAAATTGTCGTTAGGAATAAAATTTTGACAAATTTTCTATTGAAATCAAAATTTAGACATAATTTTCTCTAGAAATAAAATTTTGATAAAATTTTCTCTAGAAATAAAATTTTGACAAAATTGTCTATAGAAATAAAATTTTAAATAAAAGTTTGAGATCTCAAACTCGAAAAAACGGAAAAGCTTTTATTTGAAAATGAAAATCAAAAAACAACAAATACATGAAATAAAAATTTGACAAAATTTTCTATAGAAATAAAATTTTTACAAATTTTCTATAGAAATAAAATTTTGACAAAATTTTCTTAGAAATAAAATTTTGGCAAAATTTTCTATAGAAATAAAATTTTGACAAAATTTTCTATAGAAATAAATTTTTGACAAAATTTTCTTAGAAATAAAATTTTGACAAATTTTCTTAAAATAAAATTTTGACAAAATTTTCTATAAAAATAAAATTTTAAAAAATTTTTTTCTATAGAAATAAAAAGTTTACAACATATTCCACAAAATAAAATTTTTCTATAGAAATAATTCAAATCGGTTCAGATTTAGTTGTATCTCACATATGTATGTATCGCCCGATTTTCCAAAATTTGTCAATTTAGTACAAGGTAATCTTTTGTAATATCATCCAAATCGATTCAGCAAAAACTCCTATTACCAGGTATGAGTACAAGTATGCCTGCGCCAAATTGGTAACAACTTCCTCGTACATATATCAGTAGTAATACTTTTACACGGGCATGACATTGGAGGAAAGTACTTCTTCGCAAGCATACCAGCTCTCCAAAAATAATATCTTTACCATAAAGGTACCCAAAAAGTGCGAACTCACCCCTGTTGTTTTGTAATCCAACACACTATACCACGCTCCACGATATGGATATATTCAATGATGTTATTTCGTAATATAAATTATGTACTATACAACTTTAGAAAATAAAGGTATATTTTATTGGAAATTTTTTTCTGAAATGTAATTTGGCATTACTTATCGCTACTATTAACGGTGCCCACTGTAGAGCCGAACCCGTACCTCAAGATTTAATTTTGATTACCGGTATTAATAGAAAGAATCACTTTTTGCCTACACAGGTAAGTTATTATTTTTAAATCCCAGGTAATACTGCAAGTAGTAACTTTTTGATTACCGGTATTACTGAAAGAAGCACTAGTGCTTTCCCAGTTATATATGTATCGCCCGATATTTCCAAATTTGGTTATAATACCCAATTTTACTCAAATTTCAAATTTAAATGTAGTAGGCGACCTACAGGTCTTACATAAAATACATATTCGCTATATATAATATATTGGCCGATATTCACAAAATGGGGTTATATACCCCACTAATTGAGCGATTTTCTGTTTTTTTTTTTTTTTTGGGATCAATATTAGTGGCATACTAACCGCAAGTGTAAAGTCAAGTAGAGCTCCTAATATCGGGCATTTCTAGTAAGAGTGAGATAATACTCCCATAAACTTGTGCCACATAATTTTCTTAAATTAGGGAAATACGGTTTATTTCCCAAACTTATTCCAATAATATCCCACAAATGCTTAAGTACGGGTGGTTTTGGGTATGATATAGTCAGTCCAGCCTGACTTTACTTTACTTTAGTTGTTTTTCTCTTAATTTTTATTTTTTTATAGAATTAATTTTCAAAGTAATAATTTCTAATAAAAATATTTACAATAAGGCATTAGTTCATAAAATTCTTAGGTCTTAAAAAAAATTACAAAAAATATATTTTGTGTTTACTTTCCTGCTTATCTGTAGACGTGAGCTTACATAACTCCACATTTTTATTCTTGCTGCTTTCAATAGAACCCTCCAAAAATGGCACGCAATTCCGGTTTATGAAATTTTATTTATTTTTTTTAATCATAAGCAATTCACTACGGTCTCATGGTGAAACTTTTTAGCAGTAGACCATTGAAATATTCGTTCATAAAGTATTAGAGACAATAGGAATTACAATTGTAAAAAAAATAAAATGGCAAGATATAGCATTTTTTTGCGTCTTGAATAAAAATGTCAAAAGAATATTGCAAATATTGACATTTTCCCCCTAAATGGGCGAAGGCTTTGTCAAGAGTTATTTACTTGGAAAAATGCATTCTGTAAATGTGAAATTTTATTGGAAACCGCCTTTAAAGGAAGCCAAAAAGTTACAAAACATCTTCTCTAAGGCCATCATGGATGTCTAACTGCTGTTTGCATATTGGACGAGCCATACATTTGGACAGGATAGACTATTGTGACTTGACTGATTGACTGTTTTGACGGTATGTTTTCTTTTGGCCATTTTTTTTTTTCGTTTGTTTGGTGTGCCGGCATTGCTTATTAAACTTGCACTTGAACTTGTTTGCCTTCTTTTGTGTTTGTTTTTTTATAAGAGCTGAGGGCATTGTTGAATTCAAATTCAAAGCAATCCAAGAAAATCCAATGTATTCTTAATATGGCCATAGCCGATATCGTGCACTTGGAAAACTTGAAAGCCATCCAAAATAATCAACAATGAATAGACACAAAAGTAACAAAAGAACCATTGAATAACAATCTTCAAAAGAAAATAAACAAATTAACACGTCACGAGAGAGTGAGAGAGAGGGATAGATAGAGAGTAGATTGGAATGGAAGGTGTTAATGACATTAAACAATTAAGAATAGATCTTAAGACAAACAAAAATAGAAGCATTAAAAAGAGATATGGTAAACCAATATCCAATTGGTGATTTGGAATATTCTTAAGTTAAAAAAAAAGAAAAAAAAACAAAAAAAAATTACACTCTATGAAACAAATCTTTCCTCTGGAATGAAATTTTAGACCCACAAAATTCCCCTTTAAATTCTTTTTATACCCACCACCATAGAATAGTGACGGGGGTATAATAAGTTTGTCATTCCGTTTGTAACACATCGAAATATTGATTTCCGACTATATAAAGTATATATATATATATATATATATATATATATATATATATATATATATATATATATATATATATATATATATATATATATATATATATATATATATATATATATATATATATATATATATATATATATATATATATATATATATATATATATATATATATATATATATATATATATATATATATATATATATATATATATATATTCTTGATCAGGGAGAAATTTTAAGACGATATAAGCATATCCGTCTGTCTGTTGTAATCACGATACAGCCTTCAAAAATGGCGCTATCGTCCTGAAATTTGGCACAGATTCGTCTTTTGTTTGCAGGCAGGTCAAGTTCGAAGATGGGCTATATCGGTCCAAGTTTTGATATAGTCCCCATATAAACCGACCTCCCGATTTGGGACCTTGGGCTTATAAAAACTGTAGTTTTTATCCAATTTGCCTGAAATTAGATATCTAGAAGTATTTTAGGACCATCAAAAAGTGTATCGAAGATGGTGCCTATCGGTCCATGTTTTGGTATAGCCCCCATTTGGACCGATTTCACGATTTTGCTTCTTGGTCGTCTAGAAAGTGTATTTTCTATCCGATTTGCCTGAAATTGGAAATCTAGAGGTATTCTAGGCCCATAAAGAGGTGTGCCGAAAATGGGGTGTATCGGTCCATGTTTTTATATAGCCCCCATATAGACCGATCTCCCGATTTTACTTCTTGGGCTTCTAGAATCCGTAGTTTTAATCCAATTTACTTGAAATTTGAAATCTATAGTTACTCTAGGACCCTAAAGACGTGTGCCGAAAATGGTGAGTACCGGTCCATGTTTTGATATAGCCACCATATACATAGATCGATCTCCTGATTTTACTTCTTGATATTCTAGAATATTAATTTTTACCCAATTTGCCTCAAATCGGAAATCTAGAAGTATTCTAGGACCTTAAAGAGGTGTGCCGAAAATGGTGAGTATCGGTCCATGTTTTGATATGGCCCCCATATAGACCGATCTCCCGATTTTACTTCTTGGTGTTCTATAATCCGTAGTTTTTACCCACTTTGCCTGAAATTGGAAATCTAGAGGTATTCTAGGGCCATAAAGAGGTGTGCCGAATATATTGAGTATCGGTACAGTTTTTGATATAGCCCCTTATAAACCGGCCCTCCGATTTGGGGTCTAGATTCTAGACCTACAATTAAATGTGCTGAATACTGTGTGTATCCTTGCATGTTTTGGTATAGCCCCCATCACACCGAACCGGGAGCTCGGTGTAATGGTAATTTAACTCCTAGATTTTCTAGAAATTGTAGTTTTTATCCGATTTGCCACAAATTGAAAATATACTGGCATTTTAGACCCATAACAAAGTGTATATGATTTAGTTTTATCGGTCCATTTGGTAAGGCCTCCATATAGACCGATTTCACATATTGAGGGTATAGAAGACGCACTGATCTGCTTGGGAAAATATCTGTCATCAAACCCCCCTGAAATTTTCAAAGGAAACTATTATATTTGATTCATGGTGGTGGGTATTTAAGATTCGGCCCGGCCGAACTTACTACTGTGTTTACTTGTTACTTTTATCAAATTTATTTATTTTATCTAGAATGTCCTGGCATTTTTCCTTCCTTTTATTCTACTGCATACAATGAGTCATTGTTTTTTATACGAATTGAGGCAGCAATATGTATAAAAAAAAAACAATATACCAGGAACTTTCTATTAATCATCCTAAAAGTATGCAAGGATGAAGCAGAAATAAATCTCATATCAGAATGATGGATTCGTGAAGAAGATGATAAGTTGACTTATCATTCGACCTCATCTATAGAAATGGAGAATTGCGGATATGCAAATAGAAGTGATTTATATTCCCCTGTCCCTTCATAAATGCTAGGAATTTTAATTCGAAACTATTCAGAATTGGGCGCCAACTGCTTGGCCACCGCCCCCGTTGCAGTCGGGTCTACGGCCCGGGGCGGACACAGGGTTTTCAACCCTGTCCAGGGACTGCAAACCCCCATTTGGAGTATGCTTATTTCCCGAAAAACTCAAAAATACCAACTCCAAAGGGCTACAACAACAACAACAACTGCTTGGCCAGAGAAAAGTATAAAAACAAAGGTATAAAAAGGGATTTTAAATATTCGATGTGTAGCTGCTACAAAAGACTTCTTTCATTATTAGATTCACCATGGGGAAAAAGGCTAAAAATGCCCGCTTTTCGTGCTTAAAATATCACATGAGCGTTGCTGTTGAGAATTTCTAAAAAGTGTCACTTAAAATAAAATGTAGCACAATAATTTTGAAAAAAGTACACAATGTTTCTAAATTACGAATTAAATTAGTTTTATAAGATTTTCTATTTCTATGAATGTACGAATTCATTATTTTATTTAAAATACATCTAAATAAATCCAGTCATTTTATGTGTATTTCATCGAAAATCAATCTTTAAAATTAACCTCTTCACTACCGAAATAAACCTAATGTTAACAACTTTAATTTTTCTCCTTTTTTACTTGCCCTAACAGCATGTCTAAACAAGTAAGGAAAATCTAAAGTCGAACGGGGCCGACTATATTATACCCTGCACCACTTTCTAGATCTAAATTTTCGATACCATATCACATCCGTCAAATGTGTTGGGTGCTATATATAAAGGTTTGTCCCAAATACACACATTTAAATATCACTCGATTTGGACAGAATTTGATAGACTTTTACAAAATCTACAGACTCAAAATTTAAGTTGGCTAATGCACTAGGATGGAACACAATTTTAGTAAAAAATAAATATGGGAAACATTTAAATCTGAAGCAATTTTAAGGAAACTTCGCAAAAGTTTATTTATGATTTATCGCTCGAAGTTAGAAGTTTAGGAAAATTAGAGTCATTTTTACAACTTTTCGACTAAGCAGTGGCGATTTAACAAGGAAAATGTTGGTATTTTGACCATTTTTATCGAAGTCAGAAAAACACATATATGGGAGCTATATCTAAATCTGAACCGATTTCAATCAAATTTGGCACACATGACTATATTACTAATTGTAATCCTAGTGCAAAATTTCAACCAAATTGGGCCAAAACTCTGGCTTCTGGGCCCATATTAGTGCATATCGGGCGAAAGATATATATGGGAGCTGTATCTAAATCTGAACCGATTTCTTTCAAAAGCAATAGGGTTCTATTCTGACCCAAATTAGGAACATGTGCCATATTTGAAGGAGATTGGACTTAAATTGCGACCTAGACTTTGATCACAAAAATGTGTTCACAGACAGACGGACGGACGGACGGACAGACGGACAGACGGACATCGACTCAGGGACCCACCCTGAGCATTATTGCCAAAGACACCATGTGTCTATCTCGTCTCCTTCTGGGTGTTACAAACATATGCACTAACTTATAATACCCTGTTCCACATTGTGGCGCAGGGTATAAAAATTGTAATTTTGAGGACTTACCTCAATTAGTTCAAGATCTATATGAGCTTGTTCTGAAAACTTGATTTTTGAATTGTAACCAAATTGCCTTACGGATATAAGCGCTATTTGGTCCATATTATCTATGAAAGTGTGAAACAAAAACATCAAAAAAGAATCGAAAAAATAACAGGTTGACTGATAAATCCCCGATCTAACAAAGAAAAACAATTTTTTTTGTCAAAATTCGTTTTTATTATTCAACATAGTTCCCTTCAAGAGCGATACAACGATTATAACGACCTTCCAATTTGTTGATACCATTTTGGTAGTACTCCTTCGGTTTTGCCTCAAAATACGCCTCAGTTTCGGCGATCACCTCTTCCTTGCAGCCAATTTTTTTCCCTGCGAGCATCCTTTTGAGGTCTGACAACAAGAAAAAGTCGCTGGGGACCAGATATGGAGAATACGGTGGGTGGGGAAGCAATTCGAAGCCCAATTCATGAATTTTTGCCATCGTCCTCAATGACTTGTGGCGCGCCGTTTAGCCGCGATTTCGACTTTCAAACGCTCCAATAACGCCATATAATAGTCACTGTTGATGGTTTTTCCCTTCTCAAGCTAATCGATAAAAATTATTCCATGCGCATCCCAAAAAAACAGAGGCCATTACTTTGCCAGCGGACTTTTGAGTCTTTCCACGCTTCGGAGACGGTTCACCGGTCGCTGTCCACTCAGCCGACTGTCGATTGGACTCAGGAGTGTAGTGATGGAACCATGTTTCATCCATTGTCACATATCGACGGAAAAACTCGGGTGTATTACGAGTTAACAGCAGCAAACACCGCTCAGAATCACCAATACGTTGTTGTTTTTGGTCAAATGTGAGCTCGCGCGGCACCCATTTTGCACAGAGCTTCCGCATATCCAAATATTGATGAATGATATGACCAACACGTTCCTTTGATATCTTTAAGGCCTCTGCTATCTCGATCAACTTCATGTTATGGTCATTCAAAATCATTTTGTGGATTTTTTTGATGTTTTCGCCGGTAACCACCTCTTTCGGGCGCCCACTGCGTTCACCGTCCTCCGTGCTCATTTCACCACGCTTGAATTTTGCATATCCATTCCATTTTTTTTCACAATAACAAAAGTTGCTTCATAAAGGACACTCTATCTCACCAACTAATTGACTTACAGACGTCAAATTTTGACACGAATCATTTGAAGGTTGGTACTATATAAAAATAATATGCATTTAATACTAGCGACGCCATCTATGTGTCAGACCGGGGACTTATCAGCCAACCTGTTATTCAGTCCATTGCGATACCACATTGATGAACTTCTCTCTAATGCAGTGAAACCACTTAGAGAAGCTTTGAAACCCTCAGAAATGTCAACAGCATTACTGAGGTGGGATAATCCACCGCTGAAAAGTTTTTTGGTGTTCGGTCGAAGCAGGAACCGAACCCACGACCTTGTGTATGCAAGGCGGGCATGATAACCATTGCACCACGGTGGCTCCCAAGATATTTGTAATTTAATTTCTATTAACTGACAGTTAAAGCCTAACGGAGCTACATGAAAATGGTCGTCAAGTATATATATTATCAGAATTGTTCCAAAACAAAATATTGTTTGTATCGTTCAAACATATTATGTTTCACCTTAGGCATACACTGCAGTGCACTGGTAGAAACAAATTGTAATTAAATTAAATTCTTTGTGAACATATATTTTCAAGGCGCCAATTGGTTACTGCCATTCTTTTACTTGCAGCATACTTTCTAGGTCTCTCTTTCTGAACACATATATGTTTATAGGCTATTACTAAATTAATATATGTTTGCATCCAAGCATATTATATTTACAAAAAATTTATATCTGTGTCCCAAACATGTTATGCTAGTTTATGAACATTATATGCTTACATTTAAAAATATTGTGTTAAAAAATTTGATTTCCAAACATATAATTCTTACACCCAAACATATGAAAAACAGTTTTTCGTCCGTGTAGATTTTTCGGAAAAAAACATATTTTTTGAAACTGCGTAATGATGTTTTAAATGCAACAACCTTGATTTCGTAGAACTCGGTAAACATTTTAGGAATTTTAGAATGAAGTCATGGTAGGTACAAAGAAAAAAAATTTCACGAAAATTTTTCCAATTAATTAATTGAGTTTTAAAAAATGTTCAATTAAAAATTTAATGGAATCAACAAATTTTTTAATTGAAACAAAATCACAAAAATTAATAGTATCAATTAATTTTTTAATTGGATCAATTAATTTTTAATTGACCTTCAATTAATTTTTTAATTGATGCTATCATTTCTGTGATTGAAGACATTTCAATTAAAAAATTAATTGGATCAATTAATTTCGTAATTGAATCAGAATTTTTTTGTATAGAAATGATTTTTAGAATATAGTGAGTAGCCAAGAAGAAGAGAACCCGTGTCCCTTTTTTGGTTTTCTCTATATTCTAAAAATTATTTCTACCTACCCTGACTTCATTCTAAGTCCAAATATGATTAGTTCATTTGCACACTACAAATTACATTCAAGTTTTGGAAAAATAAACTTTTGGTCTTTTGTAAATTTCGAACATTATATATAATATGACATTTTTTTTATTAATTATACTAAAAGTATGCTATAGAGAATATTCAAAGAGGTGCTTATTTTTCAAAATCCACTTAAATCTAGATTTTATGCAAACTGTTTTCAGTACACAGAAAACATTTTCACGAACATTTTTCCAATTAAAATTTTCATTGAGTTTTAAAAAAATATTCAATTAAAAATTTAATTGATTCAACAATTTTTTTAAGTGAAACAAAAATTAATAGTATCAATTAATTTTTTAATTGGCTCAATTAATTTTTAATTGACCTTCAAATAATTTTTTAATTGATACTATCATTTCTGGGATTGAAGACATTTCAGTTATAAAATTAATTGGATCAATTAATTTCGTGATTGAATCAGATTTTTTTTGTGTAGGCTATATATTTTTTTCTAGGATACATTTTAACTATGTTATGATTTATATATTTTGAATTTGTTCTTTGTTATTGTGTCCTTAGTTAATTCTATTCTTGGAATTTTGTCTATCTTTCCTGCTTTGTTATTCTGGTCTTTTCAATGAATCATTGGTTTTTAAATGTGTTGCAGCTTCATAGTATACCAGGGTTTCATTTTTTATTGCTCATCCTAAAAGTATGCTGCACTGCATATTCATGTTGATGAATTGACAAGGACTGAGAGGGGCCATGATTACTTAAAAGTAATTCCATGCTGCATGGAGAATATCTAAAAAGTGGCGCAAAATTGTCACAACAAAACAAAGTTGCACAAAAATTAAAAAAAAGTAGCACAGGAATTAAATAATTTTTTTTTTTTAATTTTATAAGTTTGATTTTTTCAAATTAGATTTAAACAAATCTAACAATCATTTTATCACTATTTCATCGAAAATGAATCCTCAAAATTAAAATTTCTTGGTAGTACCCAGTTTACCCACTCAGAAGGAAAAGTTGCTTAAAATTATAGTATTGGACGTATTAATACGATTTTATGTTTAGGTACCTATCCGTAATTTCAAAGGAATTAAAATTTGCGAAAACTATTGCACTATAGAAAGATCTATTGAAAAGTGGCACAGCATGACAAAAAGGTGGCACAAAAATGTAAAAGTGTCACAGAAGTGTGTATCGCTTTAAAAGACTAGCAAATATGGGATTTATTTATTTGTATACCATGGTGTTCTCGGTCGGATATGTGTAGCTCCGGAAAGTATGCAAAGACTAGTAGATAAATAAGATTACTCTGTACTTCCAATTTCAAGGAGTTATTTTCGATGAGATGGATATAAAATGATTGTTATCTTATTTGAAAAAAAAAAACATTTCCCCATTCTATAGAAAATATTAAAAAAAAAACTTTTTTCTTGATTGTTATTTTTTGTACCACGATTCAAACTTCGTGTTCTACTTTTGTGAATGACACTCCTTGGGAATCAATTAATCAATTTTTATTTGAAATTTATCTAAATAAAAAAATAATTCATTCAATTTATATTTGTAATTGATTTTTTTTAGCTAAAACTTAGTTGGGTCAGTTCAATCTTTAATTGAATAGTTTTTAAAATTCAATTAAATTTTAATTGGAAAATTTTTGGTTATATTTTGTTCTAGGTACACGAAAAAAAATGTTCTGATTCAATCACGAAATTAATCGATCCGATTATTTTTTTTTTTAATTTAAATGTCTTCAATCACAGAAATGATAGTATCAATTAAAAATTAATTGAACGTCAATTAAAAAATTAATTGATACAATTAAAAATTTAATTGATACTATTAATTTTTGTGATTGATTTTTGTTTCAATTAACAATTTGTTTGACTCAATTAAATTTTTAATTGAATATTGTGTACCTTTCCAAATTTTGTGAATATAAACTTTTAGATTTTTATAATTTTTTTTTAGTGTTGGGATAAATTCAAAATAATATTTTTAATTAGGATATTGTTTTTTATTTTCGTATAGAAGATGAATGATTTGTTTCTACCCTGCCTGACTTCATTCTAAATGAAAATATGAGTAATATAGACTCCACGCCTAATTGCACACTACAATTTACATTCGATTACTCATCCCAAAAATATCCTATTTTTCCCAATTACTATATGCTTTCAATGACTAATACTCATTGTGTATGAGTAACTCTGGTATTATTTATAAGGCCACATTACCACTCCAAGCTAAACCACTTAATTTCTCCTATTTTTTGTTTAATTTCAGGAAATTGTCGGTTTCTTTTGACCTTATCACCATACTACTAAAGCCACTATATACTTGTATATAGTGATGAGACGAAGAGTAGTACTATAAAAAAGGTTGGTATTTTTTCTGATTTATGTGTAATTATTACCATGGTATTAAGGTATGAACATGATTTTTACTCAAATTACTTTGGAGGGTTTGTTTTTTCCTTGTTTTTATTTGGTATCTTCTTTGGGTGGCACACCTCCAATATTTGCCAAAAATTTATTCTTATGAAGCTAAAATATGTGATGGGAGCTTTAATTTTTTCTTTGCATTCCGTTTCAGTTATGGTTTCGATTTTCCTCGCTTACCGCCAAAAAATAATCAAATTTAATTGGCAATAAGTTGTCATTTGTAATCATATTCTCCATCGCTATCATGTTATGTCTGCTTAAGTTTTTATTTCTTCAATCTTTCGCTGATAAACAAATAAAGAAGATTTGCAGGTACCATAACATGGAAGTCTTATATTCGTGAAAAGGCAGAATTTTTATTCTTGTGTTGCGATATTTAGAGTTTGATAATGTTAAATTCCATAGCAGCAGTGGGGAATTGTACGACGATGGCCCTATAAGTATTTAGTCAACGAAAAGAAAAAAAAAAAAAACTTGTGAAAAATGGGGGATCGAAACACGGTTGCCATTGAAGGCCAAAATAATCTAACAAAAATTTAAGAACATTTTAATAAATTAAAAAAAAAAAACACTTATTTTGACCAATTTTTATTTCTATAGAATATTTTGTCAAGATTTTATTTCTATAGACAATTTTGTCATCATTTTATTTCTATAGAAAATTTTATCAAAATTTTATTTCTATCGAAAATTTTGTCAAAATTTTATTTCTATAGAAAATTTTTTCAAAATTTTATTTCTATAGAAAATTTTTTCAAAATTTTATTTCTGTAGAAAATTTTGTCAGAATTTTATTTCTATAGAAAATTTTGTCAAAATTTTATTTCTATAATAAATTTTGTCAAAATTTTATTTCTATTTTTATAGAAAATTTTGTCAAAATTTTATTTCTATAGAAAATTGTGTCAACATTTTATTTCTATAGAAAATGTTGTCAAAATGTTATTTCTGTAGAAAATTATGTAAAAATTTTATTTCTATAGAAAATTTTGTCAAAATTTTATTTCTACAGAAAATTTTGTCAAAATTTTATTTCTATAGAAAATTTTTTCAAAATTTTATTTCTGTAGAAAACTTGTGAAATACCTATTAGATGGAAAGGAATCATTTGCAAAATCTACCAAAACATCAAGAATTCTACCAACTGTGACAACCGTGGTTTCGTTCCCCAATCTGTGACCCGGAGTAGTGCAAACTTGGATTAATTTGTAAAATTATGTAAACATTTTATTTCTATAGAAAATTATGTAAAAATTTTATTTCTATAGAAATTTTTGTCGAAATTTTATTTCTATAGTAAATTTTGCCAAAGTTTTATTTCTATAGAAAATTTTGTCAAAATTTTATTTCTATAGAAAATTTAGTCATCATTTTATTTCTATAGAAAATTTTGTCAACATTTTATTTCTATAGAAAATTTTGTCAAAATTTTATTTCTATAGAACATTTTGTCAAAATTTTGATTTCTATAGTAAATTTTGTCAAAATTTATGTCTATAGAAAATTTTGTCAAAATTTTATTTCTTTAGAAAATTATGTAAAAATTTTATTTCTATAGAAAATTTTGTCAAAATTTTATTTCTATAGAAAATTTTGTCAAAATTTTATTTCCATAGAAAATTTTTTCAAAATTTTATTTCTGTAGAAAATTTGTGAAATATCTATTAGATGGAAAGGAATCATTTGCAAAATCTACCAAAACATCAAGAATTCTACCAACTGTGGCAACCGTTGTTTCGATCCCCAATCTGTGACCCGGAGTAGTGCAAACTTGGATCATCTCCAAAGAATTTTACATAGGCTTGTCATAGGGCGGAAACCTTGACCTTCTTCGGATTATTTGCAATGCTTTCGGTTTTAATTAAAAAAATACCAATTTTACTTTCACATAATTTTATTTTCACAAAATTAATTGAAACTGCATAAATCACAGGAACGATTTAAACAATTAAAAAATTAATTAATGTACTTACAAATTTTTGTATGATTTTTGTTTCGATTAAAATATAAATTGAGTGTCGATAAAGTTGTTAATTAAATATATATATATATATATATATATATATATATATATATATATATATATATATATATATATATATATATATATATATATATATATATATATATATATATATATATATATATATATATATATATATATATATATATATATATATATATATATATATATATATATATATATATATATATATATATATATATATATATATATTTTTTTTTTTTTTTTTTTTGATTGAATAAAAATTTTAATTAGAAAACGGTTGATGAGATATTTTCAGTGTACTCACATACTCAACAGATTTCGAAAAAGTCCCCACAAAAAGCCTCAAATTTATACAAATTCCCACTAAATCCCCAAGTCCCCATCTCAAAAAATCTTCTCCATCCTCGAAAAAATGTCCCTAACTCGGGGAAAAACCCCAATGCTGGAAACACTGGTTGAAGCTGCAAACTTTTTCAATTAAAAAATTAATTGATCAATTAACCTTTTTAATCGAAATTGGTCGGTGAATTTCTTTTTAATTTACAATTAAAAAAAATAATTGATACAATAAATCAAAATAAAAACACAAAGTCTGATTGACTATGTGTTTTATTTTGAAAGTGATTGATTGAAATTGTTATGTCTTTAATTTAAAAATTAATTGACCGCTGTTTTTATTAAAAATTAATTGTTTCAATGAATAATTTAATTAAAAAATTTAATAGATGTCAATTCACAGAAAAAATATCACCAAAATATTTCCAATTAAAAAGTTAATTGAAGTTGAAAATTTTTTCAATTAATAAATTAATTGATACAATTAACTTTTTAATCATGATAGAAACATTAAGTTAATTAAGTCAATGATTGAAAATTTTCAAATTTTTGATTAAAAAATTAATTGATACAATTAAGTTTTTAATCAAATTCGGAAGACTAATTCAGTTAAAAAAGTGCTGATTTTTTAATTTTTAATTAAGAATGTATTTCAAACAATCATTTGTTAATCCAAATAAAAACTCTAAGCCAATTCAGAAAGTAATTAAAAATAGTTACATTTTTAATTAATAAATTAATTGAGTTTTGCAATCAACATTTATCAATTCATGGCATGGTGTGCAATCAATCAATTAAAAAATTATTTTTTTCTATGCCCAATTAAAACTGTGATTGATACTATCATTTTCGTGATTGAAGACATTTCAATTAAAAAATTAATTGGATCAATTAATTTGGTGATTGAATCAGAAAAAAAAATTTTGTGTGTTGCTAAACTCAATTATTTGTTTAGCCGATTTAATTAAAAAGTTAATGGAAAATTGTATTGAAGTTCAACTAAATAATTCATTGAATCAATTAACAAATTGATTGAGTTTTTGCAATCGACATCAATCAAATTTTTGAATCAATGAAAAAAATAATTTAAATTTTCGAAACAAATTAATTAAGTTTTTAATCAAATATTTTTTTTAATGTCCAATTAAAAGTGTGATTGACACTATCATCTTTGTGATTGAAGAAATTTCAATTAAAAAATTTATTGGATCAATTAATTTCTTGATTGAATCATAAAAAAGTTTTCATGACAAAATTTTCGTAATATTTTTCTTGGGATAACCAAAGTTCTCTTTTGGCTTTAATTTTTTCTCTATTTTTTTTAATTTAATATTTTTTAAATTGAATTATAATTTTAGTTAAAAAAATAATGCTACTATTTTTTTCTGTGTATCTACGGCAACATTTTTATCATTGCCTTTTCTAACAAATTATGTTTGGGATAACCATTAAATGAAAGTGTCTTAAAATAGTCTTAATATTGAATTCACTATTAATATCCCTAAAAAAAGCAACAAAATCTTTAGATCTGTCTCAGATTATTTGTGGGTTAGATTAAATGACTTTATTGAATTTTCAACAAACCTAATGTTGTTTATCTAAAAAATTACCAACATGTGTTGAGTGATAACATTCACAGATATTTTCGCAATTGGTGACAGGCAATGGTTGCTGTATTTTCGAGGCGTTATTTGTTTGGCTTAATGGCATGGTGTGCGCTTAGATCTGATTTAATTGTGTCAAAAAGCCATTTACATTCTTAAATAGACATTTTGGCCACCACCTATGGATATAAACGCAATAGCATTAGGCCATGATTACACGCTACAACATTCAGGCTTAAAATGGCTATGACCTAAAGTGTATGCTAGCATAGACCAGACCAACTATCACAAAGCAAACACCCAAAAAAGTAACACTTGCATTTTGTTTCAAAACTCACAAATCCCAAAAGCCATTCACATATCTGTGTGGCGTTAATTGGCAGTGGTGAAGTAAAACTGAAGAAAAAAACCAAACGTTAATCTTATAGACCGATGTCTTAAAACTAACCACTCACTTGGTGTCAGCAAACACCTGGGTCAATAAAAATGAATGGATTTAAGAAAAAATCGAAAAAAACATATGAACTTTTGAAAAAATTCATATAAATAATATTTATGGTAAATCAGGTGAATATGAAAAAAGGGGAAAGAAGAAAATATCAACACATTTTCAAAAGAAGCTTGCATTCACTCTCTTCACCCAGAGAAGGAATATGATCACCTCAACCATGTTTCAAGAGCAAAATGTTATTTTTGAATGGTGACCATGTAACATGTTTGTCGCAACCATGTTATTTTCTCGGAGATTATGTGTCTGATTTCGGCAAGCATATTATTTTTGGCGAGAAAAGAACATTTTTGCCATAAACATGTTACATGGTCACCATCCAAAAATAACATTTTGCTCTTGAAACATGGTTGAGGTGATCATATTCCTTCTCTGCGTGTTGAGAAATGAGGTTAGTTAGTTGGCCTTTTTTTTAGAAACCAGTTGAAAAAGCCAAACCAAACTGTTTTCTTTTCCCCTCAATGATCAGCGTCAACCGCCATTGCTACTATTCGAATCACTTTAGAAATAAAAAGTTATTGTGACAATTATTTTAGATTTGTCATGTGTATTGCTGTTGATTTTCCTTTTGCTTCGAAAGTAGATTGAATATTTTTTTTGGACACATGGGACAAAAACAAGAAATGTTACACTCGAAATATTTATACCTTATTTCATAAAAAATACACCTATTATATAGGGTATGGTAGATAGACTATGGATGGTAACTATTGTATTGGTCGTAATGTTTTGAATAAAATTAATTGATTGAAGGTGGCAATTTCACTCTTGCACTCTTCCTTCGTCGAATTCTGCATTTCTTTCACTTCGAGGCTCCAAAGACATTCTTACAAAAAAATACAAAATAAAATAAAATAAAGCAGTGCAAAAAGATCTCAACAACATTAACACAAGAAATGCTGGAAATCCCAGTGTAATAATGTAATGTAAGTTCATTCGCCCGAACTGAAATATGTAGAGTCTAGGCTTGTATAGATTTGTATCTGGCGTTTTCTTTTCAATGGTTCTATTAATCAAGTTCCTTAATCTAATTTGTCCATATAGCTCGAATAATAATTAATTGTAAATTAAGATATAATGCATTTGGACGTTAATAGCCTGTTTCAGTATCAGGCAAATATGAAAAATAATGTAATAATGTCTTAGAATCGTTGTGCAAATTGTGGTTACAAAACTGTAAAATGTTTGACTATAATTTTATCTAGAGAATTTTGGATAATTGCGCCCCGTTGGGCACCAGATTTTTCAAATTGTTACTGCTATATTTCCATATTCTCTACTCAGAAACAATTTTCACGAAAATTTTTCCAATTCAAGTGAGTTTTAGAAAAAAAAAAATATTCAAATAAAATTTTAATTGATTCAACAAATTTTTTAATGGAAACAAAAAACAATCACAAAAATTAATAGTATCAATTAATTTTTTAATTGGATCAATTAGTTTTTTCATTGATACATTATTTCTATGATTGAAGACAATTCAATTAAACATTTATTTGGATCAATTAATTTCGTGATTGAATAGGAAAAAAATTTTTGTGTGTACCTTTGGATTATATTCGCCATGCACACTACTTATGTTCCGAGGGCCTACGACAGCTATTTGACCTCAGATTTCGCATATGTTATGCTGATTGTTTCCTGAAAAATGTAGAATCAATTCATTACATAAAACAACAAACAAATTAAATATTTGTGTACTCAAGAATGAACCACACGTTGGGCGCCAGGTTTTGAAATTCTGCTGTCATATTTCCATATGTACACAGAAAAAATATTCGCCACAATATTTCCAGTTAACAATTTAATTGAAATTTCAAAAATATTCAAATAAAAATTTAATTGATTCAACAAAATTTTTTTTAATCAAAACAAAATTTAATCATAAAACTTAATAGTATCAATAAATTTTTTTATTCGATCCATTAATATTTTAATTGATTCAACAAAATTTTTTTAATCACAACAAAATGTAATCATAAGACTTAATAGTATCAATTATTTTTTTTATTCGATCAATTAATATTTTAATTGATTTTGGTCATTGATACTATCATGAAATGCAATTAATAATTAAATTCGTGATTAATTAAAAAATAATTAAGGTTTTTGAAGTGCCGGTAGAAATCAATAAATTTTTTAATCAAGTATATTTTTTACTTCTAATTAATTCCGTGATCATTTTCGTGATTGAAGAAATTTCCATTTAAAAATTAATTGAATCAATTAATTTCGTGATTTCAGAAAAAAAAAAAAATGTTTTCTGTGTGTTATATAACAGGTTGGCTGATAAGTCCACGGTCTACTAAAGAAAAACACATTTTTTGTCAAAATTCGTTTTTTATTATTCAACATAGTTCCCTTCAAGAGCGATACAACGATAATAACGACATTCCAATTTTTTGATACCATTTTGGTAGTACTTCTTCGGTTTTTGCCTCCGGGCAAATTTTTTTCTTGCGAGCATCCTTTTGAGGTCTGAGAACAAGAAAAAGTCGCTGGGGGCCAGATCTGGAGAATACGGTGGGTGGGGAGCAATTCGAAGCCCAATTCATGAATTTTTGCCATCGTTCTCAATGACTTGTGGCACGGTGCGTTGTCTTGGTGGAACAACACTTTTTTTCTTCTTCATATGGGGCCGTTTTGCCGAGATTTCGACCTTCAAACGCTCCAATAACGCCATATAATAGCCACTGTTGATGGTTTTCCCTTCTCAAGATAATCGATAAATATTCCATGCGCATCCCAAAAAAAACAGAGGCCATTACTTTGCCAGCGGACTTTTGAGTCTTTTCCACGCTTCGAAGACGATTCACCGGTCGCTGTCCATTCAGCCGACTGTCGATTGGACTCAGGAGTGTAGTGATGGAGTCATGTTTCATCCATTGTCACATATCGACGGGTGTATTACGAGTTAACGGCTGCAAACACCGCTCAGAATCATCAACACGTTGTTATTTTTGGTCAAATGTGAGCTCGCGCGGCACCCATTTTGTACAGAGCTTCCGTATATCCAAATATTGATGAATGATATGACCAACACGTTCCTTTGAAATCTTTAAGGCGTTTGCTATTTCGATCAACTTCATTTTACGGTCATTCAAAATCATTTTGTGGATTTTTTTGATGTTTTCGTCGGTAACCACCTCTTTCGGGCGTCCACTGCGTACATCGTCCTGCGTGCTCATTTCACCACGCTTTAATTTTGCATACCAATCAATTATTGTTGATTTCCCTGAGGCAGAGTCCGGAAACTCATTATCAAGCCAAGTTTTTGCTTCCACCGTATTTATTCCCTTCAGAAAACAGTATTTTATCAAAACACGAAATTCCTTTTTTCCATTTTTTCACAATAACAAAAGTTGCTTCACAAAAGACGCTCTATCTCACAAACTAATTGACTTACAGACGTCAAATCACGCTCTATCTCACAAACTAATTGACTTACAGACGTCAAATCACGAATCATGTGAAGGTTGGTACTATATAAAAATAATATGCATTTAATACTAGCGACGCCATCTATGTGTCAGACCGGGGACTTATCAGCCAACCTGTTAAAGTTAACCGGAAAAAAGATATTTGCAATTTACTTTCTGTTAACTGGCAGTTAAAGCCTAACGGAGCTAACTGAAAATGGCCGTTAGTGTATACTGCATACATTACCGTACAGTTCTTACCCGACAAAGGATTTTCAGTTGTGATTGTTTATGATTTTTTCTAAATTGTTGTAATTTACTTTTTGCCCCAAGTTGGGCGCCAGTTCTTAAACATTACTTTTTGTCGCCTTCAATTGAGTTTTATACTTACAGGTGCAATGTCATAAATTTTATTAAAAAAAATACAAGATATTTGTTTATAATTTCAAAGTGAAATTTCGGAAATTTTTATTCGGGTGTATGTACTTTAGAAATTAGGTTAATATAAACACATCCTGAGTAAAATCATTCAGCGAATGCTGCATACATTACCTTGCACTTCTTATACGATAAAGATTTTGCGATACTGTTTATTTCTTGTTTTTTGTTTAACTTTCTTGGTCTTGTTTTCCTAAGTTGATCTTTCTTATTTGTTTTGTTATAAATGACGAAGAATCTGTTAAACTGACCAACCTCTTGTACATCTATCCATCTATAGAGGTAAATTGTAGACGTGCTAAATATTCCGTAAAACATCTATTGAATTTTATTGTAGATTTGCTCTACATTCTATTTCAAAGAGATATGGTCATTTGACATTGTCCTCATTGTTACATTTCATTTTTAAATGCAAGCGAATCCCATTTCATGCTAAGCAACATCTTGTCCTCTAATGTAAAGAAAAGTTGTTCCAACTTTGTTTGTAAATATTGGTTTGGCATATGGTAGCAGCTAATATATGGTTCATTATGACCTGTTTAATGCAATTCAAGTTGTTCTGGATGGAGTCCCATGAATTCTCGAGAAAAGAAAAACGCAAGCGTATATGGTTTCGGAAGAGAACTTGTTGTTAGCATTTAAACTACAACTGCATTTATAAATTTAGTCCATTTCGTATTATAAATGGATTATTCATGTTGCAATGCCAAGTTTTCGTAGAGCCAATACGATTTGCTAGAAGTTTCCAAACCTACTTTTTAATTAATTCAAATATGGTCAACATCAAGCTGTGTGAGATGCGTCTGGCTATTGGTTGTAATCGAGTTATTCACGCATGTTGTATTTATCCTAATTTTAAAATAGGACATACTTTCAGATTCATATGTCAGCTTTTGGTTATGGTTCAATTGTATCAGTGGGTTTGATTCTATCCTGGTTTGACCACAATTTTTATTAAGAAGATAATTTGTACATTTGCTTTGGATGTGTTCTTAATCTTTAGTATGATCTATAGATCAATTTGAAATGGCTTAAACTGAAGGTTAAATTCAATTGAATATTGTATTGCTAAATACTTGAACTAGAAATTTTAAATGTTTCTATATAACCCATTTTAAGAAAAATACAATTTGATGTTAAGAAAATAGACCATCGAAAAAAATATAGTCCTGGATATAAATATTGACTTAACGAATGAAACCAAATTGATTCACCTCCCCCAAATTGATTCACCTCCCCCTGCCCCCTGAAGACTATGGAAATGTCAACTCACCCGAAATGAAATATGTATAGTTAGGCGTCTAGACGTGTATCTGGCAGTTTCATTTTAATGGCTCTATGGACCCAGTTCCATAACTTCCTTTGACCATAAAGCTCAAATAATAATTACTCAGCAAACAAAATTAATAGTTCTTCCTAAGTCATTATTTTTTTCTATTTTTTAATTAAAACCGAAAAACTGAAATGGCATCACATCTGAAGAACCATGCTTGATTCTGAGCCCATTTGGCACCACTTCCGGAATATAAAGAAATTCCCAGCATTGTTAACCCTTCTTTTTTATTCTCTGGTATGTCCTTGGGACCAAGTTCGGTTAGATTAGGTTAGGTATAGTGGCAGTTCAATACTGAATTTTTATAATGAAAGTTCTACGTTCTAAAAGAATATAATATTCCTTTGTTCAATAAAATACGCCGATATTGATGTAAAACACTCAGAAAATCTTTAATTAAAACTTTAGGATTGAACCCCCGACCTATTGTATACAAAGCGGGCATGGTAACCATCTACGATTGTAACTCGAGGCAAAACTAATGTGCCAAAATTTGGAGAAAATTTCACCAACAAAAAAAAAAATACTAAACAAAAAATGTTATTTAAGCAGAAAAAAAAATTGGAGAAAATTTCGCCAAAAAAACTACCAAACAAAAAAATCTTATTTTGGCAAATTTTCTGAAAAATGTATTTCTACAGAAAATTTTCTCAAAATTTTATTTCTATATATTTTATTTCTATAGAAAATTTTCTGAAAATTTTATTTCTATAGAAAATTTTCTGAAAATTTTATTTCTATAGAAAATTTTCTGAAAATTTTATTTCTATGGAAAATTTTCTAAAAATTGTATTTCTATAGAAAATTTTCTGAAAATTTTATTTTGTCAAAATTGTATTGCTATAGAAAATTTTCTGAAATTTTTATTTTGTCAAAATATTATTTCTATAGAAGATTTTGTCAAAATTTGATTTCTAAAGAAAATTTTATCACCATTTTATTTCTATAGAAAATTTTGTCAAAATTTTATTTCTATAGCAAATTTTGTCACAATTTTATTTCTATAGAAAATTTTGTCAAAATTTTATTTCTGTAGAAAATTTTGTCAAAATATTATTTCTCTAGAAGACTTTGTCAAAATTTTATTTCCAAAGAAAATTTTATCAAAATTTTATTTCTATAGAAAATTTTGTCAAAATTTTATTTCTATAGCAAATTTTGTCACCATTTTATTTCTATAGAAAATTTTGTCAAAATTTTATTTCTATAGGAAATTTTGTAAAAATTTTATTTGTAAAAAAATTTGGCAAAATTTTATTTGTATAGAAAATTTTGTCAAAATTTTATTCCTATAGAAAATTTTATATAAAAAAATTCTATAGAAATAATTTCTATAGAAAATTTTCTCACAATTTTGTTTCTATAGAAAATTTTCTGAAAATGTTGTCAAAATTTTATTTCTATAGAAAATGTTGTCAACATTTTATTTCTATAGAAAATTTTGTCAACATTTTATTTTTATAGGCAATTTTCCGAAAATTTTATTTCTACAGAAAATTTTCTGAAAATTTTATTTCTACAGAAAATTTCCTGAAAATTTTATTTCTATATAACATTTTCTGAATATTTTATTTCTATATAAAATTTTTTGAAAATATTGTTTCTATATAAAATGTTCTGAAAATGTTTTCTATAGAAAATTTTGTCAAAATTTTATTTCTAAGAAAATTTGTCAAAATTTTATTTCTATAGAAAATTTTGTCAAAATTTTATTTCTATAGAAAATTTTGCCAAAATTGTATTTCTGTAGAAAATTTTGTCAAAATTGTATTTCTATAAAAAATTTTATTTCTATAGAAAATTTTGTCAAAATTTTATTTCTATAGAAAATTTTATTAAAATTTTATTTATATAGAAAATTTTGTCAAAATTTTATTTCTATAGAAAATGTTGTCAACATTTCATTTCTATAGAAAATTTTGTCAAAATTTTATTTTTATAGAAAATTTTCTGAAAATTTTATTTCTGTAGAAAATTTTCTGAAAATTTTATTTCTATAGAACATTTTCTGAATATTTCTTTTTTATAGAAAATTTTCTGAAAATTTTGTTTCTATAGAAAATATTCTGAAAATGTTTTCTATAGAAAATTTTGTCAAAATTCTATTTCTATAGAAAACTTTCTGAAAATTTTATATCTATAGAAAATTTTCTCAAAATTGTATTTCTATAGAAAATTTTTTGAAAATTTCATTTTTTGTAAATTCAAATTTTATTTGTAACATATAGAAAATTTTATCAAAATTTTATTTCTATAGAAAATTTTATCAAAATTTTATTTCTATAGAAAATTTTCTGAAAATTTTATTTCTACAGAAAATTTTCTGAAAATTTTATTTCGATAGAAAATTTTCTGAAAATGTTTTCTATAGAAAATTTTGTCAAAATTTTATTTCTAAGAAAATTTGTCAAAATTTTATTTCTGTAGAAAATTTTGTCAAAATTTTATTTCTATAGAAAATTTTGTCAATTTTCTATAGAAAATTTTCAGAAAATTTCATTTTTTTTAATTCAAATTTTATTTCTATAGAAAATTTTGTCTAAATTTTATTTCTATAGAAAATTTTATTAAAATTTTATTTATATAGAAAATTTTGTCAAAATTTTATTTCTATAGAAAATTTTCTGAATATTTTATTTCGATAGAAAATTTCGCCAAAATTTTATTTCTATAGAAAATTTTGTCAACATTTTATTTCTATAGAAAATTTTGTCAACATTTTATTTCTGTAGAAAATTTCGTCTACATTTTATTTCTATAGAAAATTTTGTCAAAATTTTATTTCTATACAAAATTTTGTCAACATTTTATTTCTATAAAAAAATTTGTCAAAATTTTATTTCTATAGAAAATTTTGTGAACATTGTATTTCTATTGAAAATTTTGTCAAAATTTTATTTCTATAGAAAAAATTTTATTTTTATAGAAAATTTTGTCCAAATTTTATTTCTATAGAGAAGGAAAATACACTGAAAAATATTTTATATTAAAGATTACATAGAAAACAAATTCACGAAGATATCTCAAATTAAAATTTAAATTGATCTTTAAAAAGTATTCAATTAAAAATTTAATTGATTCAATGAATTTTTTAGTTGAAACAAAAATCAATCACAAAAGCTAGTAGTATCGATTACTTTTTTAATTGGGTCAATTAATGTTGTAGTTGACTTTCAATTAATTTTTTAATTGATACTATCATTTCTGTGATTGAAGATATTTCAATTAAAAAATTACTTGGATCAATTAATTTCGGGATTGAAACAAAAAACAAATTTTATGTGTACGCAACTTAAAATTTTTGGATGCGCAATTTACAAAACATTAAGGACAAATTTCTTTAAAATAATGAAATGTTAATTAAAATAAAGTTAATAATATCCCAGCAAAAAAAAATGGAAGTTCTTTAAAAGCACTTCCAAAAATGTTCTCCCAAAGATGTTCTCTATTTAACCTGTACAGGAAGTTCATTTTTTTTTGTTTCAAGGAGGTTAAAAACAGATTAAGAATTAATAAAATGATACAATTTAATTACATTTTGCCGAAAGAAAGGTTAAATCCATTCTAGAAAACTTGCGAGTTTTTGAAAATATTTGATGTCAAACGTTCCAGACCCTTACGCTTGTTTGGCACGTTTGACATGACGTTTGCACTAAAAATCATAAAAAAATTTTAAATTTATTTATTTATCAAAATATCTCATATTTTCTTAATTCACATCCAAAACACTGAATTTGCATCACACCTTAAGAAGTAAAGAAGCAAATTCAGTACAACGGCTGTTGAAATGGTGGCCTGGTGGCTGTTGAAATGGTGGTCCGTCCTATGACAAGCCCATGTTAAATTCATCGCTTCTGCGCCAATTTTCCACCACTTCCGGATCCGAAAAGAACATTTTCACTACTTTTTTGGAGACGCTTTTTGTACTGGGATTTGCTTCAACAATTTTTTTTTATAAAATTTAGGAGACAAATATTTGAAAATTTGCGTTCCTCTGTTAAAGCCGTATGTCAAGTCAATATTTCCTTAAAGTAAAGAAACACATTTTTGATTTAAAGAAATCGTACTTAAATGATCTGAAATATTGAATCTTTAGATTTAAGATATGCACTAAATATAGGCTAAGACTTATTTCGAGGATTTAGCATCATTGGTTTATTTTTTTTTTTTTTTGGAATTAAGAAAATATTTTTTACTTTGACCTACGCGGTCAAACAAAGAGAATGAAAATTCGATAAATGAGATATGCACCCTATTATTTTATTGACCCTAAATTTAAAGCCAGATATGTCGCTAAAAATATCTTTATTTTAAAGGAGGCACATTTTTAGCTTGGAATCAATACAACAAAAAAAATTCTAATTCAATCACGAAATTAATTGATCCAATTAATTTTTTAATTGGAATGTCGTCAATCACAGAAATGATAGTATCTATTAAAAAATTAATTGAAAGTCAATTAAAAAATTAATTAATCCCATTAAAAAAAGTAATTTTTGTGATTGATTTTTGTTTCAATTAAAAAAATTTTTGAACCAATTAAATTTTTAATTGAATATTTCTTTAAACTCAATTAAGACTTTAATTTTTGTGAAATTTCTTTCTGTGTACCAAAATCCTTTTGGGAAGGTCAAAATCTTTGGATCCAAGTAAACTTTTTTCTGAGTGTAGATTTGTTTGCACTTGTTGGTAGGCCACAGTTCCCCATTGCTTCACATAAATGAGATAACAGTTTGGCTGATAAGTCCCCGGTCTGACACATAGATGGCGTCGCTAGTATTAAATGCATATTATTTTTATATAGTACCAACCTTCAAATGATTCGTGTCAAAATTTGACGTCTGTAAGTCAATTAGTTTGTGAGATAGAGCGTCTTTTGTGAAGCAACTTTTGTTATTGTGAAAAAAATGGAAAAAAAAGGAATTTGGTGTTTTTATAAAATACTGTTTTCTGAAGGGAAAAATACGGTGGAAGCAAAAACTTGGCTTGATAATGAGTTTCCGGGAGTTTCCCCAGGGAAATCAACAATAATTGATTGGTATGCAAAATTCAAGCGTGGTGAAATGAGCACGGAGGACGGTGGTGGTTACCGACGAAAACATCAAAAAAATCCACAAAATGATTTTGAATGACCGTAAAATGAAGTTGATCGAGATGGCAGAGGCCTTAAAGATATCAAAGGAACGTGTTGGTCATATCATTCATCAATATTTGGATATGCGGAAGATCTGTGCAAAATGGGTGCCGCGCGAGCTCACATTTGACCAAAAACAACAACGTGTTGATGATTCTGAGCTGTGTTTGCAGCTGTTAACTCGTAATCGTTTGCAGCTGTTAACCCGTCGATATGTGACAATGGATGAAACATGGCTCCGTCACTACACTCCTGAGTCCAATCGACAGTCGGCTGAATGGACAGCGACCGGTGAACCGTCTCCGAAGCGTGGAAAGACTCAAAAGTCCGCTGGCAAAGTAATGGCCTCTGTTTTTTGGGATGCACATGGAATAATTTTTATCGATTATCTTGAGATTATCTTGGCGTTATTGGAGCGTTTGAAGGTCGAAATCGCGGCAAAACGGCCCCATATGAAGAAGAAAAAAGTGCCCCATATGAAGAAGACAACGCACCGTGCCACAAGTCGTTGAGAACGATGGCAAAAATTCATGAATTGGGCTTCGAATTGCTTCCCCACCCACCGTATTCTCCTGATCTGGCCCCCACCGACTTTTTCTTGTTCTCAGACCTCAAAAGGATGCTCGCAGGGAAAAAATTTGGCTGCAATGAAGAGGTGATCGCCGAAATTGAGGCCTATTTTGAGGCAAAACCGAAGGAGTAGTACCAAAATGGTATCAAAAAATTGGAAGGTGGAATCGTTGTATCGCTCTTGAAGGGAACTATGTTGAACTATGTTGTTAGACCGGGGACTTATCAGCCAACCTGTTAGTAGTATATTTAATTTATTGACCGAGATCTATGTTTCACCAATGTGTAATAAAAAGTTCTTCCAAATTGACAATAATCTGAAGGAAATTATGACCGAAAATATAAATAGCACCCCACGTTTACAAAGAAACTAACAGCCAAATAATGGCAATCAATTAACAACTTTATACAGTTTTGTTTTTTTCTTAATAATATTCAATTAAAAATAAAATTGGCTACTCTTACAGTGGACGAGCGAGTATATCATCAAGAAGACAATTAAATGAAAGTAAAATGTTTTTGTGAAGCTATCAATAGAACGATATAATTTCCATTGAAGAGTATTGATACGTATACAGCAGTGGCCGGCATGACACTCTGGAAACTATCAATGAATCAATAGTGAACGCAGAAACAACTGAATGATATATGGGCAAACTATAGCAGACAGATGGATGGACAGACAGACAGACAGACAGAAATCTAGCAAACCAAACAAACCTTCTATTCATACCATCATTCAGACAGTCCTCCTTCTTCAGATCGGGACAGGCCAAGCGATGCAGTAACTGAACCATGGAACCAACGACCATAAAAAGACATAGAACATGATTAAATAGAGATTCGTTTCTGTTGTTGTTGTTGTTGGTGCTTTTTTTGTTCCAGAAAATAAAAATCAACAATGAATGCCTCGTTGGATGGTTGGCTGACTAGATGACTCTCTCTCTAATGTAAAGTAAATGTGTCTCCCATTTATTTTATTGCAATGTGCTGCAGTCTTCTTGGTTTTTCTGTCGTTTTAGTGAAAATATTTCTGTGTTATTTTTTTTTTTTTTTTTTTTTTTGCATGGAGATGATATCGGAAAACTATTTATATCAAAAAATGTAAAAGGGAGGGTATAAACTATAAAAGCATTCAAGCAAAAGGGGTGTGAAGAAGAAAGAAGGCGGACAATTTAATGCAGAGGGACAGTGAAAACTGCTACACTGGAAATAAAGTTAGGCGTAACTACAACATTTTGGGTATCTTAGTGAATTTCTCTTAAACATACTGACCAGATAAATACATCAAGGTAACACAGCAAAAAAATTCAGGAAAATTTTTCCAATTAAAATCTTAATTGAGTTTTAAAAAATATTCAATTAAAAATTTAATTGAATCAACAAATTTTTTAATTGAAATAAAAATCAATCACACAAATTAATAGTATCAATTAATTTTTTAATTGACTGCCAATTATTTTTTTAATTGAATCCATCATTTCTGCGATTGAAGACATTTCAATTAAAAAATTAATTGGATCAATTAATTTCGTGATTGAATCAGAAAAAAAAAAATTTTGGTGTGAAAAAGAGAACTGCATGAAGAAACAAACATGTTCGTTACTACACTCAAAAAAAGTTTACTTGGATCCAAAGATTTTGACCATCCCTTAAGGATTTTGGTATTCATTCCGAGTCAAAGATGCGGCTTCTTTGAAATAAAGATTTTTTTTTTGATCGGGCTTTAAATCTAGGATCACCAGAATTAAAATAAGGATCGAACTATCATTCTCTTTATACACATACAAACAAATGCCACTTTAAAAATCCAAATTATAACGGTTACTTCAAACTAAAAAAACAAAAATCTTAATTAAAACAAGTATATACGGCCGCAAGTTCGGCCAGGCCGATTCTTATGTAACCTCCAGCATGGATTGCGTAGAAACTTCTACTAAAAACACTCACTTTTTAACATCATCTTCTAAATTGTAAGTTAATCCATGCGGGATATATAGTAGACAAAACAAAATGTCGATTAAATACGTACACTAATGGAAAAAATTGCGTTTCACAATCGTGAACGGACGTTGTCAAAATGAAACGGAAACGTTCACAAAACGGAATGTTCACGATTTCGTCCACGGGCGTTCACGATTTCATGCACGGCATTCGGTTTTCTTTGGCGATGAAAAGTCTTAAAATAATATATATATATATATATATATATATATATATATATATATATATATATATATATATATATATATATATATATATATATATATATATATATATATATATATATATATATATATATATATATATATATATATATATATATATAAGATATATATAAGATATATATATATAATATATATATATATATATATATATATATATATATATATATATATATATATATATATATAATATATATATATATATATATATATATATATATATATATATATATATATATATATATATATAATATATATATATATATATATATATATATACATATATATATATACATATATATATATATATATATATATATATATATATATATATATATATATATATATATATATATATATATATATTATATATATATATATATATATATATATATATATATATATACATATATATATATATATATATATATATA